>NW_012115378.1:4600624-4618954 GCF_000951035.1 Colobus angolensis palliatus
GGAAGGTGAACATCACACACCAGGGCCTGTTGTGGGGTGGGGGAAGGGGGAGGGAGGAGGGATAGCATTAGGAGATATACCTAATGTAAATGACGAGTTAATGGGTGCAGCATAGCAACATGGCACATGTATACACATGTAACAAACCTGCACGTTGTACACATGTACCCTAGAACTTAAATTATAATGAAAATAAAAAATAAAGAAAAATCCACATTGCTAATTTTTTAAATAATAGGATGTCAACACTTTTTATGTGTGTATTTTGTGTGGCACATATATAAAATATTAAATGACGTCTGTGAAATTGACTTTTACTATCTTTTATTTTAAAGAAGTGCTTAATGTTATCTAAATGCTGATTTCAAATATATACTAATGGCCATGCTAAAGATTTTAAAAATATACTCCGATTATAAAAGCAGTACATAGGAATAGATGTTCATTTATAGAAAATGCTGTGAAGATGATTTTAGTTTCTCATTTGACCTATTGAGATGATGTATTATATTAATATTTAACCATTTTTAAATTCATTAGATGAACTCTGCTTGGTTATGGTTTATTGTTCTTTTAATTTACTGCTGAGTTTGATTTGCAAGGATTTTATTTAAGATTTTGCATCCATATTCATAAGTGAGTCTGTATTCTGGTGTTCTTAATTTGTGTTATATTTGATAGATGCTCTTATCAGGATTATGCCAGCTTTATAAAATGAATTTTGAAACCTTTCTTCCATTCTTATTACCTAAATAATTAATACATATTTAAATAACTTTCTCTTGAAGATTTGATAGAACACCTTGGTGATTTTTTTCCATTGTTTGAATTATTATTTTCTTTTTCATGGGCCACTGTTTTATTTAATAACATTATTGTCCTATCAGGCTATGTATTTCTTCTTGAGGTTAATGTTTACTTTTTTAATGGCCCAGGAAATAATCTAAATGGATTAAGATTTCCAAACATATTACCATAGCATGACATGGAATGCTTACTTCCAGTTTTCCTGTTATGTTTTTTCTAATTATATATGTATTTTAACTTTTTAAATTAGATTTAAAAATTTTTAATAATGTATTTAAAAAGAAATGATTTTTAGATTCAATAATTTTAGAATTTTCAAACTTTTAATGTGTTAATATGTACTTTTATAGTTACAATTTATTTCTTTTTCTTTGGGCTTATTCTTTTACTTTTCGCTTCCCTGTTTTTCATGTTTAATTGTGTATGTGTGTGTGTGTGTGTGTGTGTGTGTGTGTGTGTGTGTGCGCGCGCGCGCATTCATTCTTTAGTTACTGCGTGTCTGCGTGTGTGTGTGTGTGTGTGTGTGTGTGTGCGCGCGCGCGCATTCATTCTTTCCCCAAGGGCTACAGTACAGTTGCATTTCCTGATATTCTTTGTGGAAAATTCTTTGAAAGTCATTTCTGTCTTCAATTTCTCTCCTTGCATTCTCACATAAGATTATTCCAGTCAGGATCTGCCCTACAAACTCTGCTTCAATTGCTATTAATGAATCCTGTTTTCTTCCTTACAACCCTCAGAAAATCTGATGGGATTCATTATAGAAACTATGACATAAAGTTATTTTAAGGCATGTGTTGAAGGGCATAAATACTTAATGCTGATTCCTCAAAGTTTAGAATATACTCAAGCAAATAGAAAATATTGATCTATGATATCACCATCCAGATGTAGTCACTGTTAATTTTTTTTGTATATAAACACACAGGTCTTATAATATATATGAATAATGATATTATGTGCATACAGTAATTGATGGCATATTCTTTCATGACATAAAAACTTATTTCAATATTATATTTTACAATTAATTTTAAAGGCTTTAGAGTTTCTTTTTTAACTTTTAAGTTCAGGGATACATGTGCAGGTTTGTTACATAGGTAACCTTATGTCATGGGGGTTTGTTGTACAGGTTATTTTGTCACCCAGGTATTAAGCCTAGTACCCATTAGTTATTTTTTCTGATCCTCTCCCTCCTCCCACCCTCCACTCTCTCACAGGCCCCAATGTGTGTTGTTCCCTTCTATGTATCCATGTGCTCTCATCATCTAGCTCCTACTTATAAATGAGAACATGTGGCATTTGGTTTTCTGTTCCTGTGTTAGTTTGCAAAGGATAATGGCCTCCAGCTTCCACCATGTCCCTGCAAAGTACATAATCTTGCTCTTTTTATGACTACATGGTATTTCATGGTGTATATGTGCCACATTTTCTTTGTCAGGTCTATCATTAATAGGCATTTAGGTTTGATTCCAAGTCTTTGCTATTGTGAATGGTGCTGCAATGAACATACATACACATGTGTATTTTAACAGAATGATTTATATTCCTTTGGGTATATACCCAGTAATGGGACTGCCAGATTGAATGCTGCCTTTAGGTCTTTGTGGAATCACCACACTGTCATACACAACGATGAACTAATTTACAATCCCGCATTCCTTTTTCTCCACAATCTCCCCAGCATCTGTTTTTTTTTTTTTTGGCTTTTTAGTAACAGCCATTCTGTCTGGTGTGAGATAATATTTCATTGTGGTTTTGTTTGCATTTTTCTAATGATCAGTGATGTTGAACTTTTTTTCATATGCTTGGCCACATGTAAGTCTTTTAAAAAGTGTCTGCTCGTGTCCTTTGCCCACTTTTTAATGCGGTTGCTTGGTTTTCTCTTGTAAATTTAAGTTCCTTGTACATGCTAGATATTAGACCTTTGTTAGATACATAATTTGCAAAAATTTTCTCTCATTCTGTAGGTTGTCTGTTTACTCCATTGATACTTTCTCTTGCTGTGCAGAAACTGTTTCGTTTAATTAGGTTCCATTTGTCAGTTTTTAGTTTTGTGGCAATTGCTTTTGACATCTTGGTCATGAAATCTTTGCCTGTGCCTATGTCCTGAGTGGTGTTGCCTAGGTTGTCTTCCAAGGTTTTTGTAGTTTTGGGTTTTACATTTAAGTCTCTAATCCATCTTGATTTAATTTTTGTTTGCGGTGTAAGGAAGGGGTCCAATTTCAATCTGCATATGGCTAGCCAGTTTTTTTCTGTACTAGCTATTTTGTCTGTCATTTCCTGAATAATTTTATCATGATTTTTAGCATCCTTGCATTGGGTTTCAATGTACTTTTGTAGCTCAATGATCTTCATTCCTATCCATATTCTGAATTCTATTTCTGTCATTTCAAGTATCTTAGCCCAGTTCCAACGCCTTGCTGGAAAGGTAATGTGGTACTTGGAGAAAAGAAGGCACTCTGGCTTTTTGGGTTGTCAGCATTCTTGTGATGGTTCTTTCTCATCTTTGTGGGCTTATCTACCTTCAGTCTTTGAGGTTGGTTACCTTCCAATTTGTTTTTTGTTTTTTTGTTTTGCTTTTTTTTAAATCCTGTTGATGACCTTGGGGGTTTAACTGTGATATAAGGTGGATTCAGCCGACTGACTTCGGTTCTGGGGGATTTAAGGGGGCCAGTGTTCATCTCCCAACTCCTAGACTGCATGCTCTGACTTGGGGGGACTTGTATTGGGCTCTGACTTTGCTCTTGGCTCCTTGAGGTTTGGCCTGCGCTGGAGAAACTGAGGTGCAGCGGCTGCAGCAGAGTGCTAGTGGATGCAGGGGTGTCTGTCTCCCTGCCAGCTTTCACCACAGTGGCAGAGGCAATGCAGCTTGTCGGAGGGTGGGGGAAGGAGGCCTCTGTGTGTGGTTGCATTGGAGGTGGTGTTGTCTTGGGGCCAGAGTGCTGGCCCGGGCAGGTCTGGGTGCCTTCTCTGTGCCCTGCAAGCAGGAGTGATCACTCAGGGTGTGAGAGGATCTCCTGTTCTCTGCACAGTATTAGCACAAGGGTGAGGCACTGGCGGAGGCGGGGCTTGCTGGCTCTGGGTCCTCCCAGGCTCTCTGAAATGGCCATCATCAGGGATGTTGAGGTTCTAGCTGCACTCCCATGTGCTGGCAGGGCAAGTAAAGCAAAAATTCTCCCATGCAGACATGTGCCAGGGTAGTGATGTGGTGAGTTGCTGTGAGCCCAGGGAGAGCTGAAGTATGGAGAGAGAGAGCGTGTGGGCTGGTGTGTGGCCACAGGGGGCCATCTTACTGGAGCTCTCTTTGGTTAGGTGTGGTTTACCGATGCAGAAGCTATGGTGTGGGCCCCACTCGAGACTGCCCTATAAGCAGGTATGGCCAGGCTGGGGACCCATGAGAGGCCAGCAGACTAAGGAGTGCACAGGTCAGACTAGTCCCATCTGATGTGCACAACTTCCTTGCAGAGATCAGGTCCCACCGTTCCGCTAGGGCTAAAGTCTCTTACAGGAGCAAGTCGAGCCTAGAGGTATGGCCACCCCTAGCTGTGCTCCATTACAGATGCTCTGGCACCAAACCCTCTAGGCCCCACATCAGCTGGCTTGCTGCCCTTACCACTTCTCGAGGAGGCTGTCCTTGCCACTTCAAGTGTCCATGGTGGTCGAGGGGTCCCTTCCTGCTGGGGTTTCAGAGGCCCGTGGCAAGAGCACGTTGCTCCTAGCCAGTTCCACTCACCCATTCCTCCGGAACTGTTGTGGTTCAAAAATGAGCCGCCATATGCGATAGCCCTTGCAGGGTTCCCAGCTTTCTCCCCCTTCAACCCAGCTTCTGTGTCCACTCTTGGTGTCTTCCCTCTGAAGATCTGTTAAAAGCACGCCAGTAGTCTCAGTCCCTCCATGGGAGCTGTTCCACTTGTCTGCACTTAGTTGGCCATCTTGCCCTGTCTCTCTTTAGAGTTTCTTAAACCCTTGTCATTGGATATTAAGTGTGTTTTAATTTTTAAGTATTATAAACGAAGCTGTAATAAATATCTCTAAAACTTTTAAAGTGAACATAGCTACTCATTTTAAGCAAAATGGTATTGTGATAACAAATAATGAAAGTTGAATTATATTATACAGTAGTACAAGAAGCACAGGTAAAAATGATATATCTTAGCATTCTGCCAAAGCTTAAATAATTTGCCAGTATTTTCACATTTTCCAAAATTCTTAAAACCTTAACTTTACCCTTTTTCAATTCACTTTTAAGAAGACATCTTTATGAATTGAATTTCATATAATTAACTCTGTGGGGTTATAAGACTTGTTGCATTGTCTATTGGATCTTGTATGGCAACTAGTTCACAATTTTGTACTATATTCACCCTTTAATTGTATAATTTAGATGTTGGCATTGTCGTTGTTTCCTTGAATATAAAATAAGTTTTGAACATTTAAACATAACCAAAACTACATAATAACTCTTGGTGATTAAATTGTTTAAATCTAGAGGCGTCCTTCCTTCATATACCTTATGATTTATTTAATTTTTAAGATAAAAATGGTTTTTGTCTTTAATGATTATTATATTGTAAAAGAGATAGATTTTGGAAGTTTTGTAATTGATTTCAGTGAAATGGAGAGCTAAGAAAACTTACTCTCATTGCAATAAATAGCACATATTTAAAATCACTGTAATTTTGTATACATTTGATGCCATATGATTAACTCTTAGATGAGTCTATCCATTTTAATTTTATATATATTATCTTTCCATATTGTCCAGCAGATTTCTTGTACTTCACAGTCTGCATTTAGAGGTAATTTCTGTGTATTAAATACTGTCAGTACTGGTTGCTAACAGTAATATTCTCTAAAGGATAAAATGCTAGAAGGTTGGTAAATTCAATCACTTTCTAGCTGCTGTGTTGATTTTGTATATGACACAATAAAGCCTATATTCTATATATAAGTGCTAAAATTTTAGTTTTATGTTTAGGCATAATATAAAAATAGTATTCAATCAATTTTAATTGAAGTTACTTTTAGAAGGGTGGATTTATAGGCTTCTTAAACAAGAGGGCATCAAGGAAATTTAAGGATGTTACTTCTCAACTATTTTAGTGTAGCCAAAAATAGAGAAGTGATTATCTTTTTAAAAAATGATGGATTTGGCTTCTTTCTCGTGAAATAAATAAATAAATATATATATATATATATACACACACACACATATGTGTATATATATGTGTGTGTGTATATATGTATATATTTTAGGATCATTGGAAAGTCATAATTTCTTTCTTTAGTTTCAAAGGTCCAAAAAAACAAAGACATTTCACCCCAGGATATATCAAACCTATAAAGTTTCATCTGTACTTGATTAGATGATGAGATTTTGGACATTAGAGATAATAACATTTAGATGCAAGTCTGTGCTTTGGTTGGAGATTTGTGGGCACTGTCAGAGGAGGTGAATGTATTTTGCATATGGATGGGATGTGGATCATGGGCCCAGGGAGTGCAGTGTGGTATGCAGAATCTGGGCCCTCATAATTTGTGCCCTTCATGTCATGCTTGTAAATATGCAATGTTACATGGGCAGAAGGATTTGGTAGATGTAATTGTGTTTATAATCAGTGCCATTAGATTGGGAGATTATCCTGGATTGTAATGGTAATTACATGAGTCTTTGAAAGCATAACTTTCTTTTGGCTGAGAGCAGAACAAGTCAGAGAAATGTAGAGTCAGAGAGTTCCAAAGCATGAGAAGCACTCAGCCAGTCATTGCTGACTTGAAGATGGGAGGGGGCCACATAGAAACTGTGAAAAGATAATACATTCTGCCTGGAACTGTAATGAGATTACAACCTTAATGAGATTAGAAATGGTTTATCCCCCAGAGCCTCTAAAGGAGAGCCCAGGCCAACTGAAACCTTCATCACAGCTTGTGAGACCCTAAGCAGAGTCCTGACCTAGCTCACCAGCATTCTGACTTACAGAAACATGAGATAGTAAATAGGCATTATTTTAAGTCAATAAGATGATACTATTGCAATTGTTCAGTTATATTTTGTGTCAGGAGCATTTTTAAAAGATTTCCTCATATAGAATTTGCAAGATTTTGAAAAGCGTATTCTCAAACTTTTTTTTGTACTTCTAGTTGAGGATTTCTCTTTTATTAATTCTTCTAACTGGTTATATTTGGTTTACGAAGTAAATAATGATAATTCTTATTGTATTAATTTACTAATTTTAAAAATTATTTATGTTACTCATCATCATTTATCTGGGGTTTTCTAGGAATGCTATTATTTCATCTGCCATTAGAGATATTATTTTTTATTAATTCTTATGCCTTCAATCATTATTTTTTATCTGATTACATTGGTTAATACTTTTAATACAATGTTACATATTAGTGGAAATAAGTGACATCCTTGCTATGCCACACTCTTAATGGGATTGCTACTAGTATTTCTATTTCGTTAAATATGATGCTGGCTTTAAGATTCAATATATATTTTATTATGTTAGTAAAGTATTGTCACTTACAATGTATTGAGTAGTTTTTAAAATTGGGAATGGGTATTGAATTTTCTCAAGAATCTTTTCTGCCTCTATGGAGAAGCTCATGTAATATTTCTCTCATTATCTATAATACAGTAAATTAAATTAATGGATTTTCTAATTTGAACCTTGAATTGTTGGAATAAATCTTACTTGACCATTATATCTCTCATCCTTTCTTAAACACACCCCAATTTTCTTTTTACCATCGCCATTAAACCTTAGGTCACCAGTGATTTCCATTTTGCTAAATCTAATCATTATTCTTTTGTCCTCATCTTAATTAACTTACACACACCACTTAACCAAGTTGATTATACCCTGAGCCTTGGAAACTTTTTTCTTTTGGCTTCCAGAACACATTCTTCATGGTTTTTGCTACTTTTCTGGATTCTTCTTCTCAGTTCCCTCTACTGGTTTCTTCATATCTCCTCAAACCCCAAAAATTTGAGAACCCCAGTGCTTGGTCTTTTATAACAAATCTTATATATCTAACTGCCAACTCTTAATCTCCACTTAGATGTCTAGCAAGTATCTCAAGTTTAACTGTCCTAAAATTGTACTTCAGATGTGGAACCACTCTATAACCTGCATTCTTCCCTATTTCAGTTTATAACAATTCAAATCTTCCAGTTTTTCAGGCACAACATTTGAAATATGCACTGAAATGCATTTATTTATTAAAATGAAACGTTCATTTATTTTGTGAATTTCTGGGCCAAAGAATACACATGTTCAGCTTTAGTAGACAATGCCAAAAAGTTTTCCCAAAGCGTTATGCACTTTTCTATGCCTAATATCATGTCTGAGAGATCCAGCTTCAGATTCACAGTACCATCTAATATTGTCATTTATTTATTTATTTACTTTAGAAACAGGGTCTTGCTCTGTTGCCCATTTCACAGTACAGTGGCAAAATCACACCTCACTGTAACCTTGAACTCCTGTGCTCAAGCCGTCCTTTCACCTTAGCCTCCCAAGTAGCTGGAACTACAAGTGTACACCTGGCTTTTTTTTTTTTTCTTTTCAGTAGAGATGGGATCTTGCTATGTTGCCCAGGCTGGTCTTAAACTCTTGGCCTGAAGTAATCCTCCTGCCTAGCTCTCCCAAAGAGTTGGGATTGCAGAAGTGTGTGACAACACCTGGCCACTATTTATTTTTAATTATAGTCCTTTTGGAGGACTGTGCTTTCAAATTTGCATTTCTCTGATGACTAATGGGGCTAAACATTTTAAAAGCAGTTTAGTTAGAATGTTAGTCAGAGGCTAGCACAGAGACTTGGACTCTAAATTTCTCCTCCGTATTCTAGTTGTGACGTGTTTGTTACTTCTTTTTGAGATTCTATTTTCTGGACTGAAAAAAATGGATATTTGTTAATTTGAGTTTTTAGGAATCTGAAAGAAAAATTTAGGCATTGAAGTGTTGATTAAAGATGAATATACATAAAGGCCTTCAAATTCATCTAAACAGCATAGTTTATCATTCATATGAATGATAAATTATCATTTAATAATTTAGTTTTTTGTTAGTATTTCTGTGTTTAATCTTCCATTCAATTTGCATATATTAAGAATATACCACATTTAAGGCTGAGGTGAGAGAATGGCATAAACTGGGGAGGCGGAGCTTGCAGTGAGCCGAGATTGCACCATTGCACTCTAGCCTGGACGAAAGAGCAAGACTCTCTGAAAAAAAAAAAAAGAAAAAAAAAATACCACATTTACAGCATTGCTCTGTGAATTTCTAATATTGCTAAATTACCAATTGTGTTAAATGTTGCACAGTCTCTTTCCTCAGAGATCGAGTTGTGCTGAACAGTTTTTCCCACCCGGATGTTTCCATTATTTTTATTCACAACTATTAGCAGTAATTTATGTTTTGTTAATGGTTCGCCCAATTTATACAAATGGGATTATGAAGATAAGTGTTGCCTTTCTTAAATTCTTCTTAAATGTTATTAAGTAACATATTCACTGAGATAAATGGTATAAAATAAATAGATCTGCAGATTTAGTAATTAACCTTATCTCCTACTGTTTTCTCATTTCTGATTCCCCATAAAATAGTCAGTGTTACCCGTATAATGTGTCATCTTGCACATATTAGCCTATGCTCCTATAAGTATATATTAGGCTATAGTCTATATATATATCTGTATTATTTGCTTTTGCTATCTGATTTTCACAAAAACAAGCTTGTCCTATATGCACATTTAGTAATCTTGCTCTTTTACTTAAAAATATATTGTGGATATACATCAAGGTTATTAGATGTGAATCTAATGCATGCTTTTAAACAGTAAACAAATATTACGTACTAGGAACATGCCATAATATCAGTTAGGGCACAGTGCAGGAAGCAGAAATCCCTCTACTTTAGGAGAAAAAAATTTAGATACCAACAAATTTGCAAATCTGGCAGAAAAAGCCCTGGGTTGGACATCCAAAAATGTTTCCCAGATTGAGCATAGAAGCTACAGCATCTGAGGCTGTCCATGGAACTCTTGAGTTCAAAAGCCACAGTATTTAGCCTATCCCTGCTGTAGGATCAGGAAGCTGGGGTCTCGAAGTATTAACCACTGCTGCTAATTCTACAGTGCCTCAGTATCCACACTTGGAAGATGGGCACTACAACTCAGCTACAAATAGCTCAAACTTAGCTCAAGTCTTCATGACCTTACTTGCCAGTAGAGATAATACATACAAAACTGAACTAAGCCAGAAACAAACAGAAATCAGGAAGAAGACCATTACCTTCCACTTTCCATAATATACATAACTAAATCTCTGATCTGTTGAAACCAATTTGCATCCTAAACTTTTTCAGCAAGTAAAACCAGAAACCCCTCCCTCCCTCCTCCTTTTCCTGCCCTCCCCTCCCCTCCCCTTTCCTTCCCTTCCTCCAAGTAAAACTAGAAAAACCTCCCTTCCTCTCTTCCTACCTTCCCCTTCCCCTTTCCCTTCCCTTCCTCTTTGTATCCCTACCTTCCTTTCTGTTATTTTTATTTTTCTAGGCTTTGCTACCCAAGAAAGCCCATTAGAAGGAAAATGAAATGGAGGTTTACTGACCAGTAAACATTATTCACCTCAACGACAATGTATTCAATTATTTAACTTTTAATTAAATTCAGATTGAAAAAGAGTTATTAACCACTGGAAACAATACTAAAATGAATAACTTTGTATTTGTTGTTATTATGAATTGGTTCTTTCTATGTGATAGATTCTCAAAAGTTGAATTGTTGGATTAGAACTAAATATGTGTTTCAAAATAAATATTACTGAAGTATTTTCTAAAACATCTGTATACATATGCACATATATTTATATATTAGGAGCAATAGAAATGTATGATTTCTCTCATTTTTCCCAGAATGGTAGGTATTTTTAAATTATACCAACCTAATTGTTGCATAAAAAAGTGTTACATTAATTTCCATGTTCCTGCCTGATAGCAAAGTAAATACATTTTTTCCTTATTAGCCATTTAAATTTCATTTTCAATGCAAAGATTTCCATTAATGGCATACTATTTGATTTTACATATTCTGATGATTAATATTTTTGAAGTTGTATATTTATTATTATTTATATTAGGAAAGGAATAAGGACATAATACTAGTGACTCCCTGGATCTTATTACTTAGGCCAGGGCTAAAGTAATTGTACTTATCCAAAAGTTGCAGATTGCAAGAATTACACATGCAGTGCTTAAGGTGTGCTCATGACTATCTCATAACTTCGTTTAGTAGGCCTTCCACAAGCATTTATCAAAGGCATAGTGGTGCAAATCGTTAATTTTGATCCTTAGGTACTGAATTTTCATGTTTATTTTTTGATTTTTTTTCCATTGAAAAATACTTTGTAAACCTACTTCTAGAGACTGACAATTGTTTGGTGTGTAAAATATAAAATAATTTTATGCATCTGAGTTACTTGAGGCTAGATACTGTTTTCAAGGGTTATTTATGTTGTAGAATCTGTCAGTATTTTATTCCTTTTTATGACAGAGTAGTTTCCATTTTCTAAGTACGTTACATTTTGTTTATCTATTCTTTAGTAGATGGACTTTTGGCTGTTTCCACTTTTTTTTTGACTCTTAAGAATAATGCCACTCTTAAACATTCACTACAATTTTTGCATATTATGTTTCATTTTCCTTAGTGATATATCTAACTAAGAGTGGAATTGCCAGGTCATGTGATAGCTCTATGTTTAACATTTTGAGGAACTGCTGACCTATTTTCCAAAGTGACTACAATATTTTACATTACCATAGTGATTTCTAAGGGTTTCAATTCTAACACATTCTCAGCAAAAATCAGTATTATCTGTCCTTTTTTTTACCCCTTTTTAAATAAAGCCATCCTTAGTGGATATATAGCAGCATCTCATTGTGGTTTTGATTTGCATTTCCATAGTCACTAATAATGGAAAGTGGCTTTTCCTGTGTTTGTCATTTGTATATCTTCTTTGGAGAAATGTCTGTTCAAATCTTTTGTCTATTTTCTATTCCATTCTTTTTCACTTTTTATTCAGTTGTAAGTATTCTTTCTGTAATTTGGATATTAGACACTCATCAGATAGATTGTTTGAAAATATTTTCTCCCACTCCATGTCACGTCTTTTCACTTTCATGTTAGTATTCTTGAAGCAGAAGATATTAAAAAGTTGAAAAACTAAAAGTTTGTAGTTTTGATGGAGTCTTATTTATCTATTTTATCTTTGGTTGCCTATGCTTTAAGTATCATATCTGATAAACCATTGCTTAACCCAAAGTCTCAAAGACTTATATCTATGTTTTCTTCTAAGATTTGTAAGGTTTTAACTATTACATTTATATTATGTAATTCAAGTTTAGTTAATGTTTGTCTATGGTATGAAGTAGAAGTCAAAATTCATTTGTTTGTATGTGGATATTCAGTATTTTCAGCAGCATTCTTTGAAAACACTATTTTTTCTCATTGAATTGTCTAGACACTGTTGTTAAAATCAATTGGTAATTAGTGTAGTATGGGTTAATTTCTGCATTCTCAATTTTATTCCATTGATTTATATGTCTTTACTTATGCCAGTACTACAATGTCTTGATTACTGGAGTTTTGTAAATCAATGAGGAGAGCATTGTCATCTTAAAAATATTAAGTGTCTAAATCCATGGTTACACATATATTTTCATTTAGGCCTATTTAATCCCTTTTAAATATGTGTTGTAATTTTCAGTGTACAAGTCTTGCACTGTTTAGTAAAATTTATTCCTAAATTTTTATTCATTTTGACACTATTATAAATAAAATTGTCTTAATTACATTTTTATATTGCTTATTGCTAGTGTATAGAAATACCACCAAAGTTGGCGTGTTGTCTTTGTATCCTGCAAGTTGTAAAATTGTTCATTAGGCTCTATAGTTTTTACAAATAGATTATTTAGGACTTTCTCTACACCAATCCTTATATCTGCAAATACAGATGTTTACTTCTTTCTTCTCAATCTGGAAATGTTTATTTCTTTTTTTTTTTTTTCCGCCTAATTACTTTGGTTAGAGCATCAAATACAATGTTAAAAAAAGATAGTGAGAGCAAATATCCCATCCTTTCTGATATTAGTGATGTTATCCACTTTTCATCAAGTATGATGTTGGCTTTCACAGGCATATTTTATCAGGATAAGAAAATTTCCCTTTATTGTTACTTTACTGATTTTTTATTACAAAGGGGTGTAGAAATATTTCAAATGATTTTTCTACGTTCATTGAAATAATGAAATGGCTTTGGTCCTTTATCGTATTAATATGGTGTTTATTACATTTACTGATTTTTACATTTTGAACCAACCTTGCATTTCTAGATAAATCTCACTTCATCGTGGCGCGTAATCCTTTCTGTATGTTTATGGATTCAGCAACTATTTTGGTAAGGATTTTTGTGTCTATATTCACAAGAGATGTCAGTCTGTACTTTTCATTTCTTGTGATGTCTTGTTGGGATATGCTATCACAGTGAGACTGCCTCATAGAATACGCTGGTAACTGTATATTTCTTTTCTATGTTTTGGAAGATTTTGTGAAAGACTCATCTTGATTCATCTTTTAACATCTAGTAGTAGTCACCAGTAAAGCAGTTTGGTTCTGACTTGTCTTTTTGAGAAGTTTTTGATGAATAATTCAGTTTATTTGCTTATTACAGATTTATTCAGATTTTCTGTTTCTTCTTGAGTAAGTTTTGTTAGCTGGTGTATTTTTAGGAATTTATTCATTTCACGTTTTTATCTAATTTGTTGGCATAACATGTTTTATAGTATTCTCTTATAATCACTTTTTGAAGGTTCATAGCAATACTCTCTCTTGAATTTCTGATTTTAGTAATTTGAATCTTCTATCTTTTTTCTTGGTCAGTGTATATAGTATTTTATCAAATTTCTTGACCTTTCCAAATAACAAACTTTTGGTTTTGTTGATTCTCTCAATTTTTTGCATGTATTAGAATTCATATTTTTCCCACTGCAGGTTTTTTAAAATTGATTTTCATTCTTTTACTTGCTTTGGGTTTAGTTAGCTCTTTTTCTAATTCTCTTAGATGTAAAGTTAGGTTACTGACATAAGAACTTCTTCTTTAATGTGGGCACCTAGAGCTAGAAATTTGCTTTAAAGCACTGCTCTAACTTCATCCAATAAGTTTCAGTATGTTGTACATTCATTCTCTTTCATCTCAAAATATTTTCTAATCATTCTTGAGATTTCTTCTTATACTTGCTGGTCATCAAGGAACATATTGTTTAACGTTCATATGTTTTGAATTTCCTTCTGTTATTTCTTTCTTTGTTGATTTGTAATTTCATTCTAATATGGCTGGAGAAGGCACTTTGCATGACTTCAGACATGCAGTATGCAGTCTCTATTTTTGTTAAATTTTCTATTTCTCTCTTTAGTTCTGTCAGTTTTTGTTTCATGTATCTTGAAGCTTTGTTGTTGGGTGGATTGATATTCGTGATTGTTATGTCTTGATTAATTGACCCTTCTGTTATTATAAAATGTCATTCTTTGTTTGTTCTAGCAATTTTTATTCTAAAGTCTATTTTGTCTGATATTAATCTAGCCACTTCAGCTCTAACATGGTTGCTGTTTGCATGGAATTTCTTTTTCCAGCTTTTACTTTCAACATATTTGCGTCTTTGATCTCCCATGTGTCTTTTGTGAACAGTATATGATAGGACCATTTCTTTCAAATTCATTCTGTCAATCTCTATACTTTAATTAGAGGGTTTAATTTATTTACATTTAATGTACTTACTGATAAGGTGGGATTTGTATTTGCCATTCTGCTACTTATTTTCTCTGTGTCTTATGTCTTTATATTTTCTCTATTCCTTCATTACGGCCTTCTTTTATATAATACTTTAATTACTTTGCAATTTATTTGACTATAAATTTTTAAACTGTTTTCCTAGCAATTGCCCTGGGAGTGGAATTCACAATTTAATTTACAAAAATTATTTTGGATTAATACTAACAATTTCATTAGTATACACATTTCTTCCTCCTTTATAGCTTTCTTTCTTCCTTTATTTGTCTTGATATTGTATAAATTATATCTTTATACATTGTGTGACTATCAACAGAAATTTACAATTAGTGCTTTATGCAATTGTCTTTTAAATTAGGCAACGAAAAAGGGTTACAAAATAATACGTTTATACATTTTTAATATTTACCTATACAGTTATGATTACTGGTTGTCTTTATTTCTTCTTGTGGATTCAAGTTAATGTCTAGCATTCTTTCATCTCAATTTGAAGGATTCCCTTGAATATTTCTTATAGAACAGGTTTATCCCAATATTTGATTACCTGGGAATGTCCTAATATCTCCATGTTTTCAAGTTATAGTTTTGCTTGATATAGTATTCTTGGTACTTTTATTTCTGTGCTTTGTATATGCTAGTATATACTTTCTGTTTCCCATTGTTTTGAGTGAAAAATTATCTGTTAATCATATTGAGGATCCTTGACATGTGAAGTGTCACTTCTCTCTTGTGGCTTCCAGGATTCTCTCTTTGTCTTTGACTTTTGACAGTTTGATTGTGATGTATCTCAAGTATATATCTTTGAGTTTTTACAACTGGAATTTCTTGGGCTTCCTCAATATGTAAATTAATGTTTTTTAAACCAAATTTTGGAAGTTTTCAGCCATTATTTATTTGAATATACTTTTTGCCTCCCCCCTCTCTTTTCTTCTTTGACTACTTTTACTTTTGTATGTATATTGGTATACTTTATGGAATGTCACACAACTATGAAGCTCTCTTCATTTTTCATTATTTTTTCTTTCTGTTCTTCAGTCTAGATAATCTCATCTTCATGAGTTGACTAGTTGACTTATCTTCATGTTTGATGATTCTTTCTTCTACCTACTTGAATATGCTGTTGAGTGCAGATAGCAAAAATTTTTTAGTTTAGTTGTTTTACTTTTCAACCATCAAATTTATATTTGAATTTTTAAAATAATTTATATCACTTTATTAATAGTTTTTATTTGCTAAAACATTATTTTAATGCTTTGTTTTAGTTCTTTAGATCCTTGAACATATTTAAAATTTCCAATTGGATTAATAAAGAAAATGTCTAATTTTCCTCTGAGATAATTTCTATTGACTAATTTTTTATTCTCTGTAGTCTATACTTTCTTAATTCTTTGAATGTCTCATTTTTAGTTGTTGAAAGCTGGACATTTTAAATATAATGTATTTATACTGGACATCATATTTTCACTTCTCCTTAGGATTTGTTCCTGTTGCTGTTTGCTGAAGTAGTAATTTTTGTTGTTTTGTTTAGGGAACTTGCTAACTTAATTCGGTAAAGTCTGTTGTCTTTCTCACGTGCAGCCCCTGAAGTCTCTTCTGAGCTGAGGGTCTGTTAATCATTGGATATTAATCCTTAAAATCTGAAAAAAATTTATCTCTGTCTTCGCAGAAAAGTTCTGTGTGCTTGTTTAGGTTCACCTTCAATAAACAACCAGGCAGTTGCCAACTCTGCCTTAGTTTTGTTATTGTTGTTGTTTCCTGCTTGCATACAGCCTCAAGATCACAGGAGGTGAGAGGTTAAATGGCTTCTTGGGTATTTCCAGAACATGTGAATACCCTGGTCTTCCACACATCCCTGGATATTTGCATCCTTCTAGATTCCCAGGAGTATGCTGGAGCTTTACGAAGTACTATGGATGTAATTCCACCAGCTTTCCCTTTTTAGTTTGTTACTTCATCTACTGTTTGTTCCAATTTTTAGCCACTATCTCAGGTGGCCACAGAGTTAATCAATTGCCTGTAATTTTTTTGGACAACTATGCTCTGGGGAAAAAGTTTTTCTGGGAGAGAGTTTTTGTGCTGGTGAACTCTGCATCAAATCAAATGCAGACATCCTTGCAAGTGGAGGTTTCCATAAAAACCACCAGAAAGGTCCAATAAAGACTTTTTTTTTTTTTTTGAGAATGAGGCTTTGAAAGCATTCTAGCCTGATTCTGCTCCCTCTGGTGGCTGCCCGAAGGCTACTTTTAACAACAAATTATTCTTTGAGGCTTCTGTGGAGCTGAAGAGATAGGACTAGAAGGTGAAATACCACAAAGCACACTCTTCTTACTAAGCTTAGGCTGTTTTTATAAAATCAGTGTTCCCTAGATTGTTGCAAGCCTTTGGCTAATTTTGAGTGCTGACATGGCTGATTTGACTTTTTTTGCCAGTCTTTTTTTTTTTTTTTTTTTTTACATTTATATAGGAGGGAATTTTCAGAGACTCCTGCTTCATTATTTTCATTGATGTCTCTGCAAGGACATAATCTGGGAATGTTGGCTTTTTATTTTACATTTTTTCATGGTCTTCTTTTATAATTTACATTTTGTTTATGGTGGGTTTTTTTGACACACACTTTTGTAAAATGTGCTGTCAAACCCATCAACAGATCTCTTAGTTTACTCAGCAAGGTGACACTCTCCTTTAGCCCAAGATTATGCAAATGAAATTTTATTGATTACTCTAATTTGAACATGTTCTGTGTTTGCATTTAGATTTTTATTCATCTGAAACTTTACTTTTGTTATTATATGAGTTCGATGTGAGGTATAGAGACCACTTTGAATTTTTCTAAACAGAGATTTCGTATTATTTCAGTACCATTAATTAAACAACTTCTTGCTCGCTGAATTCAGATACCGGTTTTTAAAAATATTGATTTAGATTTATTTCTGGCCTTTAATTTTTCCCTCTGATCTTTACTATGATGAGGAAAATAAATGTTGCCTTAATATAGATGTATTATAGTATGTTTCAGTATCTGGTAGCAAGTTTCCAATATTTATTTTTCAGATAACTTTTGGCTAGTCTCAGGTACCTTTTTTCCATGTGAACTTCATTTAATGTAGTTCGAAAAATACTACTCTATTTTGCTATATTTTTACACTACTGTTGAGAGAACACGCATTATAGTCTATTAAACCTTTTTATGACAAATCATCCTTTTCATATGAAACTTGATTTAGGGTATTTAATAAAGAGTTTTTGTTTACTTTATATAAATCCTCTACTTTTTGTCAAGTTTTTTCCCAAATAATTTATATTTTTGAGAAAACTTTAAAATTATTTCTTACAGATTAAAGCTATTCATTTCCTAATCCTTATATCCTAGCCATTTTACCAAAATCGTTTATTGTTGTTTTAAATATAATTCTTCTATTTTTCTAGGTATTTAATCATGTTATTGAAAGTTGAAGCTATATTACCTATTCATTTTCAATATTATAATATTAATATTTGATTTTATTATGTAATTATGTTTACTTAGTCTTTCCCAAAGCGTGATTAATAATAATGGTGATAAAAGAGATAATATGGTCTCACTCTTGAGTCTAATGAGGATACATTCAGTATTTTATAATTTATTTTGGCATTTGCTATTATTTCTTTATATTATATTTGAATAATTTTTTCTT
>NW_012115378.1:4619004-4665827 GCF_000951035.1 Colobus angolensis palliatus
TAAAAACTAGATAGTGCGTGAATTTATTAAATGACTGTTTTGCAAAGTGTTCACATACTTATTTTCTCCTTTAACTTGTTGATGTGATGAATTATTTTGGCATTTGCTATTATTTCTTTATATTATATTTGAATAATTTTTTCTTGTACTATTTTTTTAAGATATAAAAACTAGATAGTGCGTGAATTTATTAAATGACTGTTTTGCAAAGTGTTCACATACTTATTTTCTCCTTTAACTTGTTGATGTGATGAATTATGATTCTGAATTTTCTATTGTTTTTCAATTTTTATGTAACTGAAACAAATTCTACTTTATCATGGTTAATTTATTTTTTGCCTTATGGAAGGATGAAAAGCTACACAATTCACTTTATTCTGTGTATCTTCTTTCTTAGCTGGAAGATTTGAGAAGAGTTTATGACCAACTAATCTGGAAGCAAAAAAGTCATGAAAATCAGTATCAGGAAGCAGTTAATAATTTTTATGCAGCGGTAAGTTGATTTTTTCCTGCTTTCCACTTAGAAGGCTATTCTGTATTTCCAAATATTAACTCATATATCTAAAAGTTATTTCATTATTATACCTTTTGCCTTTTGATAATTAGACATGTATGAATGATTCTTTTATTCTCTTCTTAAAGAAAAAAACATGGGATATTGAGCTTTCTGATGTTGCAAAAGATTTTTCAGCTATTTCTTTGGCATGTACAAAACTGGTGGAAGACAATAAAAAACTTGGGAATGATATTAACAAAGTAACAGAACAAATCAATGAAAGGTAAATTTGCAAATACATTTTTTTCTTATATACCATAATACAATATATTAAATATAATAAATCTCTCCAGTTTGTGTCCCTGGAGTGATATGGTGGTGGTGTTTTTGTTTATCATTAGCTTAAAATTTAAGTTCTATTCAAACTGTTGCTTTTAATCACTCTGGGTCCCCTTTGAAAAGTCAAAATAACTGTCAAAAGTTATCTTATAAGAAGCTTTATACACCCTCATCTCACCTCTTTTTGACATATCCTCTTATACTCAAAAATACTTTAAACTTAAAATACAGTACCCTTCCCCCCACTTAACCATGGGAGATATGTTCCAAGACCCATAGTGAATGCCTGAAACCACAGATAGTACCAAACCCTATATGTACTACAGTTTTTCAGTCTGATACCTGAGTTGGCTACTAAGTGACTAACAGGTAGCATACAGAGCATGGATATGCTGGACAAAGGGATTATTCACATCTAGGGCAAGAGAGCATGAGATTTCATCATGCTACTTAGAACAGCCTACAATTTAAAACTTATGAATTGTCTATATCTGGAATTTGCCATTTAATCTTTTCAGACTACAGTTGACCACAGGTAACTAAACCTGCAGGAATCAAAACTTGCAGATATGGAGGATCTTATGTATGTCTTATCAAGCTCATGATCTCTTTCAGTCCACTCTCAATTTTTCCCACAACTACTATACTAGTATTCTTGGTTCGGAAACACACGAGTTTTCTTGACTCCTCTATTTCAACTCTCACATTTAATGTATCAACAAGAACTATTCCACATACTAACATTTGCTAATATTACAGTAGTTTCGGTTTATTCTCTTCACTGCTCCAACAACAATCTAGTACAAGCTATCATCATGTCTGGCATGAACTCACAGTGACTGGCAGAACTGGTCCACCTGCAATCACCTTCTAATCCATTATCTACATTTTGATAGGCATGTTCTTATTTATCTTAACATAAGTATGATCAATTCCCCTCTATATCTGCATGAATTTTAACAGGGGTGAAAGGACAAAAGACCCCCACTACATATCCCGCGAGGTCCCTTGAATAGGCATATCCGCTTCTACAGTCTCATATTCTTCCCAGTTCTCCCTTATTACTTGGTTCAAATACAGCAGTATGACTTCAGTTTCTCTCACTTGTCACTCTTTTTTCCAGCCCATACATGGTATTTTTATGCTACTTTATTTTCCTAGAATGTTTTTATGACTTCCTTCTACCTGATTGCCACTTATCTTTAAGATTACAGCTGACTATCCTGTGAAATTCAATTCCTCTGCTATATGTATATGTGATACACATGCCTCTCTTTTTCACATCTCTTCTCATATTCATAATTTTTTGTGTATGAATATTTGATTCATTTCTGTCTTCCTCAAAAATGGGAAGATCCATGAGGTCAGACCATAACTACTTTTCCTTCGCTGTTGAATCCTCATCATATAGCAGAGTCTGACACATACTATGCTATCGGGAAAAAGGTGACCATGATACTTGATTATTGTATTGGAAGTTTGATAAAATTTCTTAGAATTATTTTACCTTTGAAAATGATGAAATGGAGCAATTGTAAAACTTTCTTGTATGTGAAGCATACTTTTTTAAAGGATGCTGGTTTTTTAAAGAATAGCTTAAAACTGTAGTTGCTAATATTACTACATTTTATCATTTTATTTTATAAAGAAAAAGAACCAGAGAAGCAAAAGCAAACAAACATCTGAAGAGTGGGTGATCTAATAAGGACACTCATCTGGAGGAAAGGAAGAGTGTGTGAGAGCTAGCACTTACTAGAATATTCTGCAGTAACACACAACCCCCAAATCTTAGTGACTCAAAATAAGAAGGTTGTTTTCTCAGTCACATAGTAATTTAGCTAGTAATAGAGGGAAAAGTACATTAGTGAGATCACTCAATGGCTCTTGTAGCTTCCACAGAAGAGTGATACATGTTAATACCACTCACATTCCTTTGAACAAAACAAGTCACATGGCCAAGTCTGATGTCAGTGGGATGACAAGTCTAATTCTCTCAAGAATAGACTGGGTGCAGTGGCTTATGCCTGTAATCCCAGCACTTTGGGAGGCCAAGGACGAGGTCAGGAGATCGAGACCATCCTGGCTAACACGGTGAAACCCCGTCTCTACTAAAAATACAAAAAAATTAGCCAGGCATGGTGGCGGATGGCTATAGTCCCAGCTACTCGGGAGGAGAATGGCGTGAACCCGGGAGGTGGAGTTTGCAGCGAGCCGAGATGGTGCCACTGCACTCCAGCCTGGGCGACAGAGCAAGGCTCTGTCTCAAAAGAAAAAAATAACAAATAACAAAAAATGAATAGATGTAGTGAATTATTGGGAACACAAGTACATCTGTCACAAGCAGTGGGAATGCAGCTCTATTTATTGGGAAGGATTTCTTTCCATGGTGTATTATCTTGCTTACCCAGAAAACACCTTGAGATGTTACTTAATTATTTAATCATTTAATTTACCCCCAATTTTTACCAGGAATTAAAAATTAAATGGATAATTTTTAACAGTGGATTACATGGTGCAGAACAGAGAATTAATAAACAATCGGTAAAATAAAGTGAAAGAGATTAAGAGATTTGCAGGCAAGAGTCAGGTCTACCATATATCTAAGTCATGTTCCTAAAGAAGAGAAGATTAAAACACAGGGCAAAGAGATAGTTACCAATTCATATGTCAAAATAGTTCTTGTATTCTTGTTTCTAACTGGTAACTATATATATGTATTACATTTATGTATATGTGCAAATAATTTTGTCTATTTCAAGCATTTGCACATATAAACTGGCAAGTCTATATATATATGTGGCAAGTATATATTGCATTACAAATGTATGCAAGTGTAATTTTTCATTTCCTAAAGTTTTATTTGCTTTTCATCCAAATCTGCTAGGTCATTTTATGATTTTTTGTTTGACACAGATATTTAAAGCTTATCTTTTATCTCTTAAACTGTGTGAATAATTATAATCTGCACCTGATAATTTAAATATCTGTAGTCTTTGTCATTTGCTTCTGCTTCTTATTCTTCTAGCTCATGCTTCAGTGTCTTTTTCACTTGTATTCTTGGCTACTTTTTTTAACCATGTGTAGTTCACTTGCTTCTGAGCACTATTTGCAGAAAATCTTTGAGTCCTAGGGTAAAGTTGAGTTAATCATTGCAAACTTATGTTTATGAGGAAGGTTCTATTTTTCAACTTGTGTCCTTGGATATGCTCTAAACTATGATTTTTTTTCCTATGCCATATTAAACAAAGCTCCATTTAACCAAAAGTTCCAATGCCTTAAGAGCAATGATGTCTTCTCTATTTAGCACTCTGTCTGTAACACATTTGTTGTAAGAAATTTGAAAAATACACAAAGTACAAAAGGAGATTGAGACCCTAACATTGTTTCAATACATAGAAATATAGCTATTAATATATTACTGAATTTTTTCCTTCTTACTAAATAATTGTGAGTTTTGATCTTATTCCCAAATGACATAATAGATTTTTTTCATGATATTAAACAACTGTTAAATACATCTTTTAAATAGCTGTATAACAGTTTATTCTATGGATGAACTATGATTTAAGTAATAATTGCTGTTATTTAGATTGCTCTCATTCTTACTCCTTGTTGTAAATATTATGGCAGTGGATTATTTTGTTTAGAAATCTCTATTAGCATATAATACTTTTAAAACTCCCACTTCGTCTCTAAAACTATTTTCCAGAAAGACGATCCCGTTCATGAGGCTATGCAGTACATGAGCCTTCCTCTCACACACCTGTGCTAACTTCAGTGTTACAGTTGTAACAAATCTCTCCCAATGTGATCAGTGAAAACTGTCTTCTTAATATTGTTTTGAACTCCATTTATTTGATTACTAGGGAGGTTGAATATTTGTACATCCTCTATTGAATTCTACTTTTTAAAAATAATTCTTGTGTGTTTCCAAGGAAGAAATGAGGAACTCAAAGTTCTAAGGGGCAAAGTGGCTTTCCTAAAGTCCCACAGCTGGAATTTAAAATCTGACTTTCTGTATTCAGGTTCAGAATAGTAACCTTCTCTCATTTTTTGCAGTTTAATCTGACTTAAATTTAACTGACAATCAGTAAATGTTCAAATATGCTTGATCAATCCATCAAGTAATAATCACAAATAGTAGATCTAATGTTAAAATTGTTGTTATTAATATTTTGGGGCACAGATAAGATGGTGGTGGGTTCACAGAGTGACACTTTTGTGTGGCTGAAGCTTAGAGAAAGTGCATGATCTGACCCTGTGTGCTTGTGTCTGCCTAAGAGTGTGTGTGTGTGTGTGTGTGTGTGTGTGTGTGTGTTTGCATGCAATACGTATTTTTATGTGACGGGCCATCAGGAGAACACACTGAGGCTAAGGAACTATCATGCCAGATAATGAATCATTTTAAGGCATTTGGACTCAGCTGAGGACTATAGATGTCCACTAAAGAAGCCCTATGATCAGACTTTCCTTTTAAATATGTCATGTTAGTGGTATTTGGATGAGTTATGGTTTGAAAAACTAGTTTGATGATGGTACCAGACATTAAATAAAAAATGTGTAGATGAAAAAAAGGAAGGTTGGAGGGTAAATGTTACTATGTTTGATTGGGATTGTGTATGGCACAATATAAGTGTAAGTATCTGGAAATCATTTTGATTTGTGACTCTGAAATTCTGGAAAGATGGTCATAGAGATAGATGTTAGATGTAAAACGCAGAAGTACTTTAAATTGTCAGGCAAACATTTTCACGATTTTTCCTTCATCTGTTTCTTTAAAATTTGGATTTTTATAGATAGAATTTTATGGAAAAATTATAACACTTGGCCATATATCAGTATAATGTAAAATTTCCCCAATATCTGATAGGGCAGAATCAATAAATATAGTTAATGGCCTTTATAGACCCCCATGTACTAACCCATAGTTTGGTTTTTCACGAAATCGTGAATGTCTACTTAGAAAATATAAGAGAAAACCTCATTCATTAAAAAATTATCCCCAAAATGCAACTAAGAATACATACATAGAAAGTAGGAAGTTTCTATGAAGAGAGTACCAAATGTGATTAAAATACATTTTAAAAATGAATAAATAGAGGGATATGTCAAAAATTTGAATATGACCCAATTATGAGAAAATGTCAAGTTCTAACCAAATAAATTAAAAGTCTTATTGCAATTGTAACTAAACTCCTAATGTAATTTTATTTTATAATTTAATAAAATAACTAATCAGGGTAATTTAAAAATGACTTTATGGGGACAAATAGCTCTATGGTATATTTCAGTGTGAAAAAGATTATATAACTGTTAAACTCTGTAGTATTGTTCAAGGTCGAGATAGCTGGAAAACTGAAATACCATTATATACCAACAGCAATCAATCAGAAATAAAATTTAAAAGATATCTCTTACAATATAATTTTGAAACATCAAATCCACGGAATGAATCTAGCAAGGAGGTGTCTGATAATACTACCTAGAAGGCTACATAATATTGTTGAAGCAAATTAAAGAAGATGAAAATCAATAGAGGGGGGCATACCTTGGTCATAAATTGGAGCACTCACTATTACAAAGATGTTCATGCAATTCTAAGAAAATTCTTATCAAATTTTGTGTTTATATGCATATGTGTATACATGTAAACTTAAAAGATGATATTAAAATGTATATGGAAAATTAAAGGATAAATATTTAACAATGTTTTAGAACTAGGCTTCACAAATTTTAATACCACTTTTCAAAATTAATAATAGAGCTCAATATGTAAAATGACTCTTTACTGGTGCTAGGGTAGAAAGATAGACCAGTGGAAATGAGTAGAAAGTCCAGAATCTGACCTATATGTATACATTCACTAGATTTGTGACAAGTGTGCCACTGTAGTGCAGCAAAGAATAAATGGCCTAATTGCCTTATGAAAAAAAAGTCTTACCCCTACCTATCTGACAAACAATAGTCTATTTTTTTTTGGAACATAGTTGTAAATGTGAAATTTTAAATAATACAAAATTCTAAGAAAACATAGAAAAATATCAGTAAATATGAGTCAGGTAAAGTTTTCTTGAACAGGAAAATAAATACCATTATAGAGAAAAAAACTGATGAATAAACATTCCATTAAGACAGAGAAAAGGTAAACCACAGGCTGATAAAATATGTTTGTTATAGCTATATCTGAGAAGATAAATTGATAAACCAAAAAAATAGGTGAAGAAAAATTAGTAAATTATAAAATAATATATATATAATGTAATGATAAATATAAAATAACAAAAATAATTAAAACTTATAGAAAAAGGCAAATAATCGAATAAAAATCTGCAGAACGAAACAGTCACTTCACAAAGAGGATAAACAAATGTATAGTAATCATGAAAGAGTAGAATGAATAGGTAAGATAACATAGTTATGCAAAGTAATACTCTGCGGCAGTGAGAATAAACAGATTTCAGCTACACACAACATGAATGAATCTTAGAAACATAATATTATATAATCTTGTTCAGAAACAGGTAAAATGGTCGTAGGAGTCAGGATTACAGTTCCTATTGGGTGGTAGTGATTGAGAGAGCACACTCCTGGGATTCTGCTGGTCATGTGTAATATATATATGTATGTATTCTTTTTTCTGAATGAGGGTGGTACTGGTGTATTCATATTAAAATGGATTGAGCTATACTCTGATTTGTACACTCTTCTGTATAACTGTTCCACTTCAATAAAATGTTACTTTTAAAACAAACATTAAATGACATAAATTGTTAATTCAGTCCTGCTAAAATGTGTTCAATCTCTTATTAATCATTTATTGAATTCATATTGTGTGCAGACATTATGGTAGGTTTTAAAGTTACCATATGAGGAAAGCTTCCTGCCTGCAATGAGCCCCCAGTAAAATACATAATTATTATAGAAGTTATGTTTTTTTCAGTAGCTGATAGGGTTTGGATCTATGTCCCCACCCAAATCTCATCTTGAATCCCCACGTGTTGGGAGGGGGACTGGTGGGAGGTGATTGAACCATGGCGGGGCGGACTTCCCCTTGCTGTTCTCGTGATAGTGAGTGAATTCTCAGGAGATCTGATTCTTTGAAGGTGTGTGGCATTTCCTCCTTCACTCTCTCTCTCTCTCCTGCGCAGCCGTACTAAGACGTGTTGCCCTCTCTTTTGCCTTCCGCTATGATTGTAAGTTTCCAGAGGCCTCGCAGTCATGCTTCCTGTTAAGTCTGAAGAACTGTGAGTCCACTAAACCCCATTTCTCCATAAATTACCCAGTCTTAGGTAGTTCTTTATAGCAGTGTGAAAACGGACTAATACAGTAGCCTAATAAGTACAGTAAGAAATGCAAGAAAGGAGCTAGCAGGAGCTTCTGCACTGCAGCTTATTTTACCTATTAGTGACTATGATTACCTGGGATTAAAAACCAAACAAGCAAAAAAACTTAGTTCTGTGGTTTCCTTTACCCTGCTTTCTGTGAAGATATTACATTTGTTAGTTTTTTTCTCTTCGAAGTAATATGGCCTTGTGATGTTTTTACATATAAAATTAGAAAGATAAAATGCACAGCCTTTTTTTTTTTGAGACGCAGTCTCGCTCTGTCGCCCAGGCTGGAGTGCAGTGGCGCCATCTGGGCTCACTACAAGCTCCGCCTCCCGGGTTCACGCCATTCTCCTGCCTCAGCCTCCTGAGTAGCTGGGACTACAGGCGCCCGCCACAACGCCTGGCTAATTTTTTTTTTTTTTTTTTGTATTTTTAGTAGAGACGGAGTTTCAACGTGTTAGCCAGGATGGTCTCGATCTCCTGACCTCGTGATCCGCCCGCCTCGGTCTTCCAAAGTGCTGGGATTACAGGCGTGAGCCACCGCGTCCGGCCTGCACAGCCTTTTTTTACGGTTACAAATCCACCACCTTGTAACTGCTTGCACCTAGGGCCTGTGTCATCGTTTCCCCCATTTTTGGATCCTCAAGGACTAACCTAGTGTCTGCAACATTATTGTACATTATGTGCTATATAATATTTTCAGTAGAAAATATTCATTTGTAGTATACTATGTGTAACTTGTTACATTGTATGAAATACATAAAATAATATAGAGATTAATAATTTTTATCTTTTAGCACTTTATCTGAGAAATAGCTTCATATATCTTTATTTTTACTTCATTTAAAATATTTTCAAACAGCAATTTAATAACTTTATAACTATGATTAATGAACTAATATTATAAGTTTATACTTAGGACTAAACATATTTATATTTAAAGAAAACATAGACTTGAAAAGCAAGTGTGTGAATGTGTTTGTGTATCCAGAGCACCTGCTTTGTGTCTGACAGTTTGAGCTGCTCATGACAATGTTTAAATTTACATTGTTGTATAGGAAAATAATAAACCTGTTAACTAATGAATATATAATTAAAAATGTAGTCACTGATACTCTTGTGAGGACAATAAAATTGAATAATGTGGTAGACAGTGACAGGCCAGGACAGGTTGAGGACTCTGCTTTAGCAAGGATATTCAGTGTCACCTCTCTGAGAAACTAACATTGGAATTGAGACCTGAATGAAGACATGTCAATCTTAAGCAGGTCTGAGGAAGAGAATTCCAAGTATAAGAGGAAGCTTTGAGACAGATAAAAATTCCTTGTGCTCTGAAAAGAGAATGGAGGCAGGCGTTGCTAGAAAATTGTGTGACGGGTAATTCATGGAGACAAATGTTGGTAAGGCAGACAGGACTCATATACTAAAAGCTTGTAAGTGTGCTAATGATAGTGGCGTATGATTAAAGCATTTTCATAATCTTACATTTTAGAGAGATAACTTGGGCTGCTTAGTGATGGATGGACTTTGGTGCATTTAAGAAGGAAGGCTTTTTTTGGTAATTCAAAAAAATTATAATAATTAAGACATATAGATAAATGCTTTTGCAGTATAAATGGTAGGGCATTCAGATATATTTTGGAAGGGATGCCTACTCGACTTTTTAGTAGGTGGGATTTAAGACGTGAAGGAAAAACTGGTCAGGCTATTGGCTGAAATAGCAAGAGCTTATTGAGGGTATGAAGAGGATTTGAGGAGAGAAGATATGTCTCCTTAGGCCGTATTAAATTTCAGATTCTTATGAGCTCTTGAAATGGTAATGAGAAGTAACAATTAGATACATTGGTTTACAGCCCAGTGATGAGGAAGATCCCAAAGACAAATTTGGAGTCATAAAATTAAACAATGGGACAGTCTGAGAGGTCTAAAAAGAGAGTGTAGTCAGAGAAGCAATGAGAATTTACATTTTGTGTAATATGGACAATGGAGAACATGAAAAGATTTTTGCTACAGAACACTTACAAATGGGGCATGCACAGGGCTCGCATCTTTTAAATGAAGAGCTGGGCTTCTGGGCAAGTGAAGGAAATCCTCAGGGGTCAATGCACTGAGAGTAACTGAACAACTGCAGGCTGAATTCCCAGCTGATATTTGGCTGCCCTGAAAATATGGGTGGAAGAATAGCCTTGTTGAACTTGGTAAACAAGGGAATTAAATTTTAGTGGTTTCAAATAATAGGTCATGGGCCATGGATCTGTGCAAGTGAAGGAGCTGGATAAAATAAGGGCACTTAAATGAATAGAAAAATATCTCCCCATGAGCAAAGGCCGAGGCAAGCAAGTATCTGTCTATATCTGGGACCTGGGTGAAAGAAAAGCAAGTGAGAACATTCCCAGTCTGGCCTCTTTTCACAATGGCTTGATGTTTTAATCTACACCATCCATGTGTTTTTAGAAAGCCCTAACCGAGGAATAATCATAGAAAAGTTATCCTGCTCTGCTCAAATAGTCTCTGGAGCAATAAACCCTAGACTGAGGCCATACAAGATTCTCACTTACAGAATTATAAAGCACATAAGGAAAATTCAAACATGAATTGGAATTATCAGAAATAATGAGAAGATTCTGATTTTATCAGCAAAACTTTCAAATAAAGAATTAAATAGAACTCAGTACAATTATGAGATTTATTCTAAGTTTTAAATGGTTAATGGGAACAAAATAAACTAATAGAACACTATCCAAAAAGTGCAGGCAGTTAAAAAAGAATCCCCCACAACTTTTAAAAATTAAAACTGGATTCATTTCTACCGAAGATTCTACTAATTAAATAGTAGAAAGAGCTGGGGGAAATTCATCAGTATACCTAAAAATAGAACCCAGAATACGGCACAGAGAGAAAACAAGAGAAAATCTGGAAGAAATATTCAAGTTATGGAAAATAGAATGAGAAATAAAGGAAAGAATGGGGAAAGCAGTATTCAAAAAGATAATGGCACGTGATCTATAAATTTTAGAACATAGATTTTTCGCTTCAAACAGCACCATAAATCCCACACAACATAAACTCAGAAATAAAACTTTGATTTATTTAAACCATAGTTTACTCAAATTGGAAGGAGAAATTAAAGGTGTGGCATGCCTTTTGTCAAACAAAGGTATTCTATAGGGACGGCATCTGCAAATAGTTTTCCTTCCTCTTCAGATTCCAAGGGGTAGATAATACTTTTTGTTCAAGGCCAAGCTGTCCATCTGTGCTGTTGGTCTCAACCTCTTCTGTCCTCTTCAAGACATAGTTTTACTCGTATCACTTCCATTTTTGACATCTTTATTCACTATCTTTTTTCCTTCCTTATCTTTTTAGCCTGTAGACATCATTAATCCTCCTCCAATATAAAATGAAAGTTTTTATTTCATCCTATTTGTACTTTCAGCAAATCACTCAATAGTTCCCTTTTATTCTTATTAAAAATTACACATAGTTAGCAATATTTGCTAGATTATTAGTAATATTTCCTTCACTATTAATCATTGTTTTGACATAAAGCAGTCTGGCTTCTTAAATCCCATGCTACCAAAATTAATCTTACTTAAGTGCAAAAAAAGACCTTTCTTCCTGAATCCGTAAGGTTATTTTTCAGTCCTGTGGTAGGCCATTTTTTTTCCTCTCTTTCTTTCTACATGTTACCCAAGCATTTGTGTCTATGCCCTCTTTGATGCTATCCCTTTTTGAGATTTAGGATGCCATTCTCTTGCTTCCTCCGGTTCTTCCTTTAACTCTGTGAAATGTTCTTTTCAGGAATCCTAGAGCAGCTGATATATCTCTGCTGTCCCTGATTAGTTTAGGGTACAAATCTCAGCCCATTTATACCCTTGCTCCATCTCCTGTGCCAGAAATTTCGCCTGGTCCCCTTATTTTAACAAGTACTATACATTTTTTGACTCTTTAATCTCGACATTCTCTAGCTCTACCAACATTTCAAGTATCTGCTCTCTCCCCTAACTTACATCCTGTTATCCACCAAATTACCTGTTTTGGGCATGGTTCTATATCCCTCTCTCCTAGCTCACTGCCAGCATCTTACTAACTTCTTTAAATATCTCTCCTATGGGTACTTTTCTTTCTATTTCAATTACCAATAAAATAAACCAGGCCCCTATTGTCTCATGATGGGAACACTATTTTTTATCAGCAGCTTAAAAACATTTCATAGGTTCCCTACCAGCTATTAGATAAGTCCATGCTTCCAGAATGATAGATTGGACACTATAAACTATCACCTGCCCAACTTCAGACTCATCTCTTATTATTCCTTCCATGATCTTAGTCTGTTTTATGGTACTATAACAGAATACCTGAAGCTGGGTAATTTATAAAGAAAAGAGGTTTATTCAGTCCATGATTCTGTAGGCTTGGAAGTTTAAGAGCATGACGCCATCCTGGCTAGGCCTTTCGTGCTGCATCAGAACATGCTGGAGAAGGTCAAAGGGGAAGCAAACAGGTACAAAGACACAAAACTGGAGAGGCATCCTGGTTTTATAACAACCCACTGTCATGGGAACTAATTAATTCCCATATAAACTAATCCAATCTCACCAAAGCAAGAGCTCACTATAGCGAGAGCAGCACCAAGCCATTCATGAGGGATTTGCCACCATGATTGAAACTCTTCCTGCTGGGCCCCACCCCGTAACACTGTCACACTGGGGATCAAATATCAACATGGGTTTTAACACTGACAAACAAACTATTTCTAAACCCTAACCATCCTTATGTTCTAGCCTATTAAAATGCTCAAGCATCTGAACTCATATTGTTTAAGCTTCAGTTTGGCCTCCAATATTCTTCTGATAGGTATTTACTTTTTCTTCCTCCTCATTTCACTTGCTCCTCCTCTTCCTTCTCTTCCTCTTCTTCTTCAGCATGTTTTTAAATCTGATTAATTGACCCTTCATACAATAGCTCAGACATTAACTATTCCCAGAAGCTCGTCCTCTTGGTAACTCATCTTCCCCTGTCTACAAACCAAAACAGTGTTAAGTGCCTCTTCCATTACTGTACTTATTATTGCACTGGAATCTGTTTTTTGTCTCCTTTTTCCTTCATGAGAGTATAAACTTGTTTCCATTTATCTTCATGTATCAGTCACCTAGCACAGCTGTTGCCATATAATCAATGCTCAATAAGTATCCACTTAACTAACTTTCCTTGGTTCCATACTTCCCTTTTAGCACTTTTCACACTATGTACAGTTACTGCCGGTTTGCATATTTGTTGCTTCCTGTCTGGCCTGAGCTGCTTACTTGCGTTCATTGTATGTATCTGTGTGTGTGTGTGTGTGTTTCTCAATAGGTGTTGAACAAATGACATAATGAATGAATGATAGCTAAATATAAAAGTTTATTCTTAGTTCTTCCTTTGCTTCAGTATCTCTGTCCTCCTATTCTCTGTGCTATATATTCTGATGTCAGATCCACTTGTGTCTCTTTCCGTTCCAAAGCAAGACTAATGATTATTTTTCTTATGTTTTTTCCCTCTCCTTGTGTGTCATCTCACTAAAGCAGAGAACACTATAAAGAATCATGCAGTCTTTATATACTATTTTAATTAACAAAAAACTGTTTATTGAATCATTTGTGTTATTCAGTGCAGGTTAGCAGTATGTATATATTACCCTCAATTTATTTAATCTAGATTACAACTTTGATGATAGGTATTATTAAATTAATCTTAAAGATGATAAGGAAATTGAGTATGAAACCTTCCTCCCCGATTACATAAGAAACAATCAGGATTTGAATACAGGTCTACTTAACTCCAAAATTTATGTTCTTTCCACTTAGCAACACAGCCTCTTCTCTTCTGTTAGTTAAGTCTTGATTCCTATTTCTGACATGTTACAGAAGATTTTGGACACAAAACCTACTTCAAAAACAACAAAAGCTTATGGTTTAACTTAATTCTCCATCTCTACATTTGACTATATCCATTGTTTATCTCAGAAAGCTCTGTTAGTCTTACTCTCTCCTTGATTTATTATCTTTTTTAACTCTACCATTTATCTGAATCACCTTCCCCTTAGTGCCAGTTTCTCTTTTTCCATAAGTCCAAACATAATTTAATGGTTAAAAAGCAAATCACTGATTTCATAAGTCTAGTGAATATCCCCATGAAACATCCTCAAATTGGAACTGTTATATACACTAAAATTCCACTAGAAAACTATCTCAACATAAAACTATCCAAGACTGTTACACTATTTAAATAAATTACATAATTACTGCAATATATGATATACTATTCATATATAGTTTACCTTCAGAATGCCAACATTAAAACACAGATGCCATATTTGTTAAGAGATTTTGTTCAGTTATCCTATACATACAAATATTTGCTAGACCTTTCTGTAACAACGATGATGATATGATTGTTTACCTTGCAGAAGCAGTTTATAATTTGATAATTTTGTCTTTCAAACAAATGAGCATCCATTAGAAATAGACCCTTTACATTTGGGACATTTGACTTGAGCAAACAATTTTACTTGATTACTTATTCACATGATAGGCAGGCTTCAAAAACCTAAGTCAAGGAAAATGAGCTTGTTAAAAATGATTTGAAATTGATTAACTTAGATTTAGTTTGCTTGAAATTAACTGTGTGGTATGAATTTCTATATAGTCATTTTCTTACATTCAAGCTCTGTAAAATATTCTAAATATCTATTTGTAGTGTTCAACTGTATCTCAAGCAAGACAATACCATTGTAATTGCAGTGAGCCAAAGATGGGGTTGGTAATTGAAGGAAATGAGCAAAAAAGCTATTGAACAATGTAGAGATATATTGGCATATTTTATGAAGTTTGTTTTTTAAGAAGTAACAGTGTGGTGATTTATTTGTAGGGATAGCAATTTGAATATTACTGAAGTTGTTAAATAGCCTGGAATACGTAGAATGAATCCACAGAGTACTGTGTTTTTCATACCCATTTAGCTATGTCTTACCAGCCTATTAATTTGAGTTGCTTCACAGAATTGTCAAATACTTCTTTTTCCAGCATTGCACAACAAACTTTTGAATCAATGTTTTAAATGATTTTACTTTTGTTTTTGTTTTTTATTTTTTTAGACATTAAAAGAGAAAAGTATACAAATCATGCATTAAAATGATACATATATATATCATCTAAAATCAACTACTTACCCACGTTAGCCCATTTAAAAGTTTTTTTCCAAGAGTTAAATACTAAAAATAAATTATACTTTGTATTCCTACTTTCTCCCTCTGCAGAGGCATTGAAATATGAATTTGGGTGATACAGTCCATGAAAGAACCTAGACTTTCAATCCATTCGCTTTCTCATTTTCAACAGTCTTTTCTCCCATCCTACACCAACTACCTTCTCTTATAGTTTTACTCAGTTTTTGTCATTTCCAAAAATTGAGTTACTTCATGGTCTCAATTTTAAGTATCCACTCGCAGATAACCAACACCTCTTTTTCTAGCTTACTCTACTAGCACCCCCATTCCAACAAATATTTGACCCTGTGATGACCAATCTGTCATCCTTACTACATTTATATATCCCACCTTATTGTCCTTCTTTCCAAACCTAGTTACTTTGGATCAAAATAAGCACATATTTAAATAACATTCAAGACTGTTTTATGACTTGAAAAGCCCTATTCCTAACTAAACCGGCAGTTTTCTTCATTGAACTTTTCCTAGCAGCTGAATGTGGCTAAAATAAAGCACAAGTTTGCTAAATAGCCTCACAGGGTGGATCCTGGTTTGGTGGGCCCTAGAAGTTACAGTATATGGGGGCAGTAGATAAAAGAAAACAGTGTTATGAATACAAAATGCCCAGTCACTTGAATACCACTTGACAGAGGAGACCTTATATTAGAAAGAGAGAATGATATTCGTCAACTTTGATTAAAATACCTTGTTTCTACAAACTTTATAAAACCATATCACCATGTGAAAACACTGCTAGGGAGACACTCAAAGAACTTTGTAAGGGGCTGGGGCCAATTAGAGGCCCTCATGTTTAAGCTTCATTAGCAGCAGAATAAATTTACTTCTGAATAGAACTTAAATTCTGTGACTATAAATCTTAAGTGATGTTCAGCATGACCAAGAAATTTCTAGACAATTCCACTTTTCTCATGACCATTTTATATCTTCTCCCTCTCTTCAATTCTAATACCCATATTACCCTCATTTTAAACGAATCATCCTCTTCATAGGGAGTGTAGATACAAAGAATGAGAGTTATCTCAATCTCTTACCAGCTTACTGGTGCACAATACGAGTATCTCCTTTTTCCCATGAATCATTATTCATCGTTAGCAGCACATGAGCTTTGCATAATATTGTTCGTTATATAAAGTATGAAAACACAAAATAAACCTTAGTCCTGTAACTCATCTCTGTCTTTCTATATTTTTTGTAGCAATACTTTAAAAAATAAACACATCTATTTCTATGAACTCACAGTTAATTCTCTATTGAATGCACTCCACCAGGCTTTTCTCAGGGTCATATTCTGAATCCAATGTCAATTTTTCTCCTTAATTTGAAGGTTTTCTTTTTTATTGTTTTCTTATTTGGTTTTGCTTGGTAGGACATCTGATGACATTTTGAATATAATTTCTTTGTAAATAATTTGTCTTTTCTCTCTGGGAACTTCAGAATTTTCTTATTTAAGAGTTCTGAAATTTCACAGTTTTGTTTGTAGCTATGTGTGTGTGTAATTTTTTCAGCTTAGCACTAAGTAAGACTTTTCAATTTGATGATCCTTGTTGGGTTTTGGTACTGAAATTTTTTGGGTATAGTTTTGCTATATACACCTGCTACCTATCTATCCTATTTCCTGTCCTGTGATGTACTGATAGGAGTCTGATAGTTGATTTGTGAATTGCTTCTTACAATTCTGCATTTTTTTTTACATATTTTGAGAATATATAGTCAGAGGCATTGAAGTAAATAAATATTTCATTTCTTGTTGAATTGTTTTATTATCTACTTTTACCTTGTTTCTTATTCATGATTTTCTTATTAAATTACATTTTGTGATATTACTGTTGCTGCACTAATGTTTATTTTCAGATTTTTGAGTGGTTTAGTCCCCAGTCTTTATTTTTTAGGCAGCAGTGAATCTTATTTTTTAGACATAATCTGATGATATTAGTAGGTGTACTTTAGACATGTGTATTATGATAAGCCTAATTAGTGATGCTAGTTTTAAAACATGTTTAGCTAATTATAGACATTTTAAATAAATCTGGAATTATTTAGTTTTCCTATTATCCTCCTGAGCATTACACATATTTTTGCAAAAAATAAATTACTATTGAACATCTTTACACTTGTCCTATTTTTAAAATCATTATCTGGTGCCTTTGTTTCACTTTTAAATAATAATTTTTCACAATCAATACATATATTTACTGACATTTCTCATTCATTTTTGTCTTTATGTCTTCTTGTTTATCCTTTTCATTCAGTTTCCAGTGGCTAAAATGATTCTTTAATAGTTATTTTAATAAAGGCTTTCTGGTAAATTTTCTTAAGCTACACCAATTTAGCTCATCAATCTTGAATAATAATTTGGCAATGTATGGAACTATAGCTTCAATTTAATTTTGCTTATATTTGAAGATAATAATTTTCTTTTGGCATTTATTACATCACTTTGTATGTCCTTAATAAGTATCTTGAATATTCTACTGTTTTATCACAATATCTTTAGCTATAGATTTTTTATTTTTATAATGTTTGGTAGTCACAACTAATTTTGTCATCTGGTCTGTGGTCCTATTTTTTTCTCAAGTCTAGAAATTTCTCTCATTTTTAAACTAATCTTCATAGGGAGTATAGAAAATTTCTGTAGTCTTTACACAACATATCTTATTATTGTTCCCTTTGTAAATCAGGGGGAATGTCGCTTAACACATACTCAAACACACCACACATTCATCCCACTCCACTTAATGCATGGACTGTTTTTTCCAGAAAACAAATACATGTATAAACATGCACACATAAATACACATACATACACAAAGATTAACACACATATACACGTATGTACAAGTAAACACAAAAAGTATATATACACAAACACAAATATGCATGTGTACACAAACGTTAAGTACTCATAGACTCAAAAGTATACACATACTATATATAGACACAAACATGCCACACCTATATATTGTGTTGGTTGCAAGCAGACATACACACCCCCTCCACATTTTTTGTGCTGCCTTTTGAGTGAATACCTTAGTACTTCATTCCTACCTATTAATCCAAAACTCTGTTTGACTCTTCTGAGTTTGGAGTTTTTTGGTTCTATTTCAAAACTATTTTAATTATTTCTGTCCATATTTCTTTTCATTATTCCTTATAATTTATTGTCTTCCCCATCTACCTATTTTTGTCTAATTTCTGCTGTGTGTCAAAATTTCTTTTCCTTTTACAAAATTAGTGATTCCTTTACTTAGATATTTGAGCATTTTAAATATACTTATTTTAAGTTCTTTGTCAGAATGTTTCATAAAATCAGTATCACCTAAAGTGGGTTGGGTTCACACTCTGATCGCTAGGTCTTTGGAAACAAGATATTTCTTAATATGTTTTGGTGTCTTTTTTGAGGCCTCCCATTCTAAATAGGCAGGTCTCTTTTCTCTATCTTTGTCTCTCTCTCTCTCTCACAACACACACACGTAACACACTCACATACATACACATACACCCCTCTCTTTCTGTCATACACACACATCTTCTTGTTTATCTCTTTCCAATTGAAATTATGTCATTGCTTCTACCTCACCCTACTTGGTCCCAATTCACTAATCTTTAAATTCTTCGTTTATGATCATCTTTTCTGATTCCCAGTGATGATACAAAGATGATATTGGGGATAACATTATTGCAGTTACTGATTCAATAGGCAACTTGGTTGAGTTACTGGTCTCAGGATCTGTTCTCCTCAATGCCTTTGCTCCTTGCTGTCTATGTATCTTTAGCCCCAGTCAGTGAATGATCCTTCCACATCAAGCACAGCTCGTGCAAAGCCCTACCATGAGTCAGTGAACCTCGCACTTGTCACTCATCTGGTGCAACACCTTCAGCTTGTTTTATGCTGCTTCTCTATTCATGCTTTGATTGTCGACCCCATTTCTATTCTACAGAGATGGTTACCTTTGTTGTGAGCCTAGCTATGTCTCCTGCTTCCCTGAATGTATGTTTATTCTTATTTCTACATCATTCTTTCATCCTATTGTGGAATAGGTGAAAATGAAGGATCAGTGCAGCTCATCATCAGCTGATTTGGCCACACTAAGTCAATCTTCTCTGTGTTCTGTGAAGTGAAAGCTAATCATGTGTATTCACCCCAACCTCTTGAATAGTGCTACTTGAATGAAGTGTGGTCTGCAACCAAGTGTCATCAACCTGAGAGCTATTCTCAGACCCATCCAACATCTACTGAACCACATTCTGAGAGTGAAGCCTAGGAATCTGTGACTTTCAAGGCTCTCCCTGTGATTTTTATATATATACAAGCTTTAGATACTGCTCCAGTTAATATCTGTAGTTTGCTTTCTGGTTGCATGTTAGAATCACATGGGGTGCTTAAAAATAGTGACGCTGGAGCTTTACCCCAGATTGATTGTATATTATTATAAGCCTAGTAATCCATCCAGAATTTTTGGAAGCACAAAGTTTTATTAAATGCTTTGCAGGTTATTATAATGTGGAGTTAGTGTTGAGAACCATTGCTTTATTCAAGTAGTTCTCAACTGGGTTGATTTTTTACCTTCAGGAGATTTTTGGCAGTAACTGGAGACATTTTTGGCTGCTACAACTGAGACAGTGCTGCTGGCATCTAGTAGGAGATGCTGCAAAATATCTTACAACGCACAGGACATCCCCCCTACAAAAAGAATTGTGCCACCACAAATGTCAATAATATTGAAGTTGAGAAAGTTTGCTGTCTTATATGCTTTGGTTTTTGTTTAGGCTTTTCCGTTGAACATATTCTCCAGTAAAAACACCTTTATGGAAGTCACAAATTGAAATGGAAAGGAGTATAAAAGAGATTTTGAATGTTCAAAAACCAAGCACCTGGATTCCCCAAGCCGTTCTTATTGATGCTCTTATGCTTCTGAAATTGGAAACAGCCTGACAATTAGGGGTAACCATCAGAAGCAGCGGAATAAATGGAGTCCTAGGACACATGTTCCATCTTCAAGTTTTAGCTAATTATCCCGCAATTTTGTATTTTTGACAACATAAAATATGATCTTATTCCTTTTTGCTATTATTAAATATGTTTGTCTCACTATATACTCAATAATATTAACTTTTTGCTTTACTTTTACAGTATAAGGAAAAAATCACAGTATGAATCTGAAATAAAATCTTTGACAATGATGAAGTTAAACAATGAGAAACATCTCAAGAGCATCTATAGGGAGGCTTATCGCATTGGTACTGTTTTCCACCTAACCAAACACAAGACAGATGAAATGGAAGATAAAATAGCAGAAGTGAAAAGAAAGTTCAAGGTTGTATATCTTTGTGTTCCTCTTACTCATGATGAAAAAAGAGTAATTTACCTGAATTGTATTGATTTAATCTTGATAATTAGATTTTAATTTAAGGGTTAATAATCTTTTCAAAAACTCACTTCTTATAAATGAGAAGAAAACCACCTCTCTCCAAAAGCTCAGCTTGAATTGAAGAGGATGAGGGCTCAATGTAGTTAATCCACAATTGTTTCCACTTTCTGCTATTATCAACCATAAACTACTTGGAGCACCAGGAGTGTGGTGCTCAGTTCAGCTTTATTGTATGTATCTAACACATAATAATGTCTGCCTATAGTAGGAAGAAGGGATTCTGAGAGGTGTTTGTCTACCTTATGTAATGTGAGAATAGAAAGTACTTCTAGTAGGCCTATGAGTTGTTGAATTCTAGAGTACCTGGAAATTTGTAGACTACATTTCTGCAGGAATAATTGCTCACATGCTTCAAACCCACTCCTAAGTGAGAGATGTATTGGATAGCAGCTCTCTGCCATTTGTGGTAGAGGCTTTGTATTAGTCCCTTCTCACGCTGCTGTGAAGAAATACCTGAGACTTAGTAATTTATAAGGAAAAGAGGTTTAATTGACTCAGTTCTGCATGGCTGGGGAGGCCTCAGGAAACTTACAATTATGGCAGAAGGCACCTCTTCACAGGGTGGCAGGAATAAGAATGAGAGCCAAGCAAATGGGAAATCCCTTTATAAAACCATCAAATCACGTGAGAACTTACTCACTATCATGAGAATAGCATGGGGGAACTGCCCCATGATTCAATTATCTATACCTGGTCCCACCCTTGACGTGGGGATTATTACAATTCAAGGTGTGATTTGGGTATGGATACAAAGCCAAACCATATCAGACTTGCAAAGTTCACCCCACTTTACTGCACCTGCAGGGCCACTTCAACAGGCTGATTTCATCCATCTCAGACACATACATGTCTCCTGTCTTTGCCATTTTCTTATTAAAGACTTATAAGCAAAAGCAAACAAACAAACAAAAAAACCTGGAAAATATACAGTCTGTACACCATTTCCAACATCTGTTGCTAGCATTATGATCAATGAATCCTTTGTGATATCTAAATTTAAGATGTGTAAATGTTTCTGTACTGAAAGATTGGGGTGTTTTTCCCACATTGAATCCAGCTGTTCTGTTGACCTACGTCTTTCTTAATGGGTGTTGAATGGGTTAATCTTATCTTCTATGATATAAGTTAGTAAGCAAACTAAACATGCATAGAAAAAATTAAAATGCAAGGCATACGATTCTATGGTTTAGCATATACAATAGTATTGTAGATGTTTATAATTTTTTAAATAATATCAATATATTTCTATATAGTGGTCAGTTAATTTTTTTCTTTGAGGATATCAATAAAGATACCATTATCCACTTACTTGGCCATTTAACCATTTATTTTAATTTTTCTAATTGACTCAAAATCTTTGTCATCTTTCACATATTTTCCCCATGGCTGTCACAAACTGCATTTAATTCTTCAAACATATTGCTTCATTTATCTGAGGCACTCACTTATGAAAGAGATGTTGCACTGGATTATTTATTTTTCTAATTTTTTTAATACCATAAAATGGAACTTATAGATTCAATGCAAGTTTGATGTGACTCTACTGTAATTGCTTTGCCAACCCAAAATACAGTGCCCCCTTTTCTGTTATTTTTAATTTTATTTTTAAAATTGACATGTAATAATTGTAGATATTTATTGGGTACATAGTGATATTGCCATACATGTAGAATACAGTGATCAAATTAGGGTAATTAACATATCCATCATCTCAAACATTGACCATTTCTTTGTGTTGGAAATATTCAATATCATCTTTCTAGCTATTTGAAAATGTGTATTATTCTTAACCATAGTGATCCTACAGTGGTATGAAACACAAGAACTTTTTCCTTCTATCTAGCCATCATTTAGTATCCTTTAAAAAATCTCTGTCTCCTACTTCTTCCAACCCACCCCACTTTTCAGTATTTTCCATTCTACTTTTTACTTTTGTGAGGTCAATTGTGGTTAGTTTTCACATATGAATGAGATTATGTAGTATTTAACTTTCTATTCCTGAGTTACTTCACTTAACATAATGTCCTCCAGTTCCATCCGCGTTTCTGAAAATGACAGGATTTCATTCTTTCTTATGGCTGAATAATATTCTATTGTGTATATATACCGCTTTTTGTTATCCATTTATCTGTTGTTGAACACCTAATTTGATTCCATATCTTGGCTATTGTGAATAGTGCCACAATAAAACAGGAGGATACAGATGTCTCTTCAATATATGAATTTCCATTGGATAAACAATAGTGGGATTGCAGGATGATACAGTACTCCTATTTGTAGTTTTTTGAGGAAACTCTGTCCTGCTGTCCATAGTGTCTGTACTGATTTTAATTCCTACCAACAGTATATGAATTCTCTTTTTTCCACATCTCACCAGCATTTGTAATTTTTTCATATTTTTATACTACCCATCCTAGCTGGAGTTTGATGATACAATTGTGGTTTTGATTTGCATTTCTCTGGTAATTAGTAATGCTGAACTTTTTTTCTTGCATTTGTTAGTAATTTGTATGTTTTTTTTTTTTTTGAAAAATATCTCTTCAGATCATTTGCCCATTTTAAATCAGATTTTTTTTTTTTTTTTTTTTTTGCTGTTGAGATGTTTGAGTTCCTTGTGTATCTGGATATTAATCCCCTGTTGAATGAATAGATTATAAATATTTTCTCTGGTTCTTTAGGTGGTATTTTCACTCTGTTGACTCTTCCCTTTGCTGTGCAGAAAGGTTTTAGTTAAATATAATGTAATTTGTTTATTTTTGTTTTTGTTGCCTGTGCTTTTGAGGTCTTAGGAATAATATATTTTCTTGGGCGAATGTTTTGAAGCATTTAGCCTATGTTTTCTCTTAGTAGTTTTGTAGTTTGGGGTCTTACAGTTAGATCTTCGACCAATTTGGAACTGATTTTTGTATAGAGAGTCTAGTTTCATTCTTCTGCAGGTGAATATCCAGTTTTCCTAGCACCATTTATTGAAGAAACTGTCCTTTCCCAGTATAGGTTCTTGGTGCCTTTGTCAAAAATCAGTTGGCTGTAGATACGTGAATTAATTTCTGGATTTTCTGTTCTGCTTAACTGGTCTATGTGACTGTTTTTTGCCAGTACTTTGCTATCTTTGAACACAGCTTTGTAGTGAATTTTGAAGTCTGGTAGTATAATGCCTACAGCTTTGATCTTTCTGCTTAGGAATGCTTTGGTAATTTGAAGTCTTTTAGGGTTCCATATACATTTTAAGATTATTTTTTCTCTTTCTATTAAGAAATAGAAGTTTTATAGGAATTGCATTGAATCTGTGGATTGATTTGAGTAGTATGGTTAACATACTATTTTAACAATATTTTAGCAATATTAATTGTTTATCAATTTTTAACAATATTAATTTTTCCAATCCATGAGCATTGGATGTTTTTCCATTTTGTTTGTATCCACTTCAATTTCTTTTCTCAATGTTTCATAGATTTCCTTGTAAAAGTATTTCACCTCATTAGTTAAATTTATTCTTAGGTATTTTATTTTTATTTTTTTTTGTAGCTATGGTAATTAGGATTGCCATCTCATTTTTTTTCAGCTAGTTCATTGTTCATATATAAAAATGCTACTGAATTTTCATGTTGACTTTGTATCTCACAACTTTAACGAATTTATCAGTTCTACAATTTTTTTGATAGAGTCTCTCTCTCTCTACACACACACACAGACAATCATATAATCTGCAAAAAGGGTCAGTTTGATTTTCTTCTTTTCAATTTGGATGCCTTTGTTTATTTTTCTTGCCCAATTGCTCTGACTAGGACTTCTAGTGGTATGTTGAATGAGATTGGTAAGAGTGGGCATGCTTGTCTTGTTCTAGTTCCTAGAGGAAAGACTTTTAGCTTTTCCCCACTCAGTATGATGTTAGTTGTGGGTTTGTCATATATGGATCTTATTGTGTTGAGATATTTTCCTTCTGTACCTAATTTGTTAGGAGGTTTTACCATGAAGAGATGGTGAATTTTATCAAATGCTTTTTTCTGCATCTGTTAAGATAACCATGTCCTTTCTTCTGCTGATGTATGTATCACGTTTATTGATTTACATGTGTTGAACCATACTTTCATTCCTGGATAAATTTCACTTGATAATGGTGTAATACCTTTTTGGTGTGTTGTTGGATTTCAGTTTGCTAGTATTCTGTTTAAGTTTTTGCCTCTATTTTCATACATATTGGCCTGTAGGTTTAATTTTTTGTTTTCCTCATCTGTATTTGATAGTGAGGTTATGCTGGCTTCATAGAATGACCTAGGCAGAATTTTCTCTGCCTTAATTTTGTGGAATAGTTTCAGAAGAAATTGTATCAATTCTGCTTTAAAGGTTAGTGGAATTCAGCAGTGAAGACATCCAGTCCTGAACTTTGCTCTGTTGTAATACTTTTTAGAACTGATTCAATCTTGTTACTTATTATTGTCCTGCTTATGTTTTCTGTTTCTTCTTGGTTCAATATTGGTAGATTGTATGTATCCATTTCCTCTAGGTTTTCAAATTTATTAGCATATAACTGTTCATTGACGTTTGTAATGATCCTTTTTATTTCTGTTGTATCTATTTTGATGTTTCCATTTTGTTTCTGATTGTATTCATTTATGTCTTCTCTCTTTTTTTTCTTAGTCTAGCTGTTTCTCAATTTTATTTTCTCAAAACATCAACTTTTTATTCCATTGATTTTTTGTACTGTATTTTTAGTCTCAATTTCATTTATTTCTGCTTTCATCTTCATTATTTATTCCCTTCTAACTTTGGATTTGTTTTGCTCTTGCTGTTTTAGTTTCTTGAGATCATTATGTTTTTATTTCAAATCTATGTAGTGTATGCATTTAGTGTTATAAACTTGACTGTTAAAACTGCTTTTGCTGTGACTCATAAATGTTGATATATATTTCTGTTTTTATTTGTTTCAATGATTTTTTTAATTTTATTCTTAACTTCTTCTTTTAACCGTTGGTCTTTCAGAAGCATATTGTTTAAATGTCATGCATTTGTATAGTTTTAATCTTCTACTTATTATCAATTTCTAGTTTTCTTATAAGTGGTCAGAGAAGATACTTGATATAATTTTAATTTTAATTTTGAAAATGTTTTAAGATTTTTTTGTGTCTAAACATATGGTTAATCCTGGAGAATGCTTCATGTGCTGATGAAAATAATGTATTCTGCAGCTGTTCAGTGAAATGTTCTCTAAATACTGAAATAGCTCTAAACATTCTCTAAATATCCGTTAGGTCCATTTGGTCAATGGTGCTATTTAGATAGCACCATGTTTCTTTGTTGGGTTTTTGTCTAGGTGGTCTGTCCAGTGCTGAGAGTGGGGTGTTAACATCCACAACTGTTAATGTATTAGATCAATCTCTCTTTAGATCTAATAATAGGTGCTTTATGTATCTGGGTGCTCTGGCATTAGGTGTATATATATATATATGTGTGTGTGTGTGTATGTGTTTACAAATTTTCTCTTATTGAATTAATTTCCTTTGTCTCTTTTTACAGTTTTTCATTTGAAGTCTGATTTGTCTGATACAAGTACAGCTGTTCTTACTCACTTTTGGTTTCTGTTTGTGTGAAATCTTTTTTTTTTTTTTTTTTTAATCACGTCACTTTCAGTCTATGTGTCATTACGGGTTAATGAAGTGAGTTTCCTGTAGGCAGCATATAGTTGGGATTTTTTTAGTCAATTCAATTGGTCTATATCTTTTAAATGAGGAACTTAATTTGTTTATTTTCAAGGTTATTATTGATAAATGAGGACTTAAACCTGTCATGTCAGTGATTGTTTTCTGGTTGTTTTATATGTCCTTTGTTCCTTACTTCATCTCTTACTGTTTATTTTTGTGAATGGGTGATTTTCTGTAGTAATAAGGTTTGACTCTTTTCTCTTTCTCCTGTGTATATTGGCTCTGCCAGTGAGTTTTATAGTTTTGCATGTTTTCCTGATAGTTACTGTTTTTTCACCACCAGATGAAAAACCTATTGGGCATTTCTTTTAAGGCCTCCCTAGTGGTGATAAATTTCCTCAAGTTTTCCTTTCTGTAGAATACTTTTTCATTTTTGAATGATAGTTTTGCTGGGTAGAATATTCTTGGCTAGCAGCTTTTTCTTTCAGCCCTTTGAATATACCATCCCATTATCTCCTGATTTGTAAGGTTTCTGCTGGCAAATCCACTGTTAGTCTTATAGCAAATTCTTATATGTGATGATGTTTTCTCTTGCTGTTTTTAAATTTGTTCTGTCTTTGACTTTGGACAATGTGACTGTAATGTGCCTAAGATATGACCTGTTTATGTTGAATCTATTTGGCATTCTTTGAGCTTCCTGGATCTAGATGTCCATCTCTCTCTCATAACTTTGGAAGCCTTCACCTATTATTTCATTAAATGTGTTTTCTACATATTTCTATTTTCTTCTTCTGGAATGCCCATAATACAAATGTATGTTCATTTATGCTGTCTCATTAATGGTGTCATTCTTTTTATTTTTCTTCCTCTGCCTTGTTATTTCAAAAGACTTGTCTTCAGGTTCATAAATTCTGCCTCCTTCTTGTGCTAGGCTATTATTGAAGCTTTTGATTCTATTTTTTTTTATTTCATTTACCAAATTATTCAGCTCTAGTTTTCTGTTTGGTTCTTTTTCAGTAATATCTGTATATTTGTTGGATTTCTCATTCAAATAATAAATTGTTCCCTGATTTTATTGAACTATCTTTATTGTCCTGTATTTCTATGAGTTTCCTTATGATTATTAGTTTGAATTCTTTTTCTGGCATTTTGTATATTTCTTTATTATTGGGATATGTTACTGGATAATTACTGTCTTCCTTTAAAGGTGTCATTTTTCCTTGCTTTTTCATGTTTATTGTTTCCTTATGTTGGTATCTATGCATCTGGTGGGACAGTGGCTCTTCCAATTTTATGGAATACGATATGTAGGGAAACTTACTCATGTTGATGAGTCTTGGGGTATCAGTTTTTTAGAGTTTGTTGTATTTAGTCCCAGGTAGACACAGTAATGTAGTCTCTATGTAGTTTCTTCAGCTGTAATGTTACTATGCTAGTGACATTTGCAAGTGTCTCATTTGCCTAAGCTGAGAGAATTTGTGGTGGTATGACTTTGCTAAGAGTGGACTCACTGGGCTGTTTCTCAGATTGGGGATACACGTGTACACATGATGGGTCAGCTAACTTAGGGTCTGGCTCACTGGGGTTGAGGCCACAGGGCTGTTACTCTGCCTGGAAGCATGGACATGTAGTTCCTCAGCTGCCTTCAGGTGTGTCTTCAGGGCAACCATGTTTTTTTTTTTTTTTCCAAGGCCTGGGACCAGGCTCACAGCTGCTTGGCCAGCCTGGAGGCATGTCCGCCAGGGGTGGCCTGTGGGACTGTTTCTCATACCCAGCACATGGCCATATGGTTTCCTCACTGGCCTGGAGTTGTGTTTGCTAGAGGTGGCCCATGGTGTTGTTTCTCAGGCCTAGAACATGAGCATACAGATGCTTGGTTGGTATGGGGGCATTTCAGCCAGGGGAGGCTCATAAGGCTGTTTATCAAGTTCCAGACATGGGCACAAAGCTGATCAGCTGGCCTGGCAGCATGTTTTCTGTGGAAGCCCATGGAGCTGTTTCTCAAGCCTCCGACATGGCTGTATGGTTTCTTGGCTAGCCTAGGGGCAGGCCAGCTGTTTATTGGCTCAGGGACCTTTCCTACTCAGGGGTGGACATGCACCAGTTTGGCTGGTTCAAGGGTGGGTTCGCCCTGGGTGGGACTCAGATCCTTTCCTAGATGGAAGTGCTGGGGGTGGAGGGGTTGGTTTCCATGATGTGCAGGACCAGAGTCACAGCCAATCCTCAACCCAGGGTCCACACAGCTAGGGTTGTAGAGTGTAGCCACTGGGCTTGGAATGAAGATGGAGCACCATTGCTGCAGAGGTGCAGTGGTTACTGGCCTGCAGAAAAGGGTACACTCTAGAGGTGGCTCTGGTATCAAGACAGTGCTGTGCTGCAGCAGCTTGGCTCACAGGAGGTGGGTGGGGGTTAGGGGAGTGCGTAAGTTGTTCTTCTAATTTGAAGCAATGCAACAGTGTAAATTTTCAGCAGCTCTCCAAACTGGGCTCATGACTTATGAGGACTGTGGAATTCTCTTGTAGTAAATACTGTAGGTATTTACAGTGGCAGTGGGGACTGATGAGGTTCTTCTGTTTACCTTTTTCCTGCAAAGGGAAGTTGCCCCTCGTTTTGGGCCCATCTGATTGAGGCAAGGGAGATGGGGCTGCAGAGGCCAGGTGCCTTCATGCTGCTCTCTTGGACTTCCAATTACCACAGTTGCCTCTCCACTTCCCTATTCTACTCCAGCATTCTCTCTTTGACACTACATTCAAATCTTCACTATTTATTTGTTGCTTTGGTTCTTTTGGGGGTGCGGATGAACTCCAGGCACTTCTAGTGAGCCATCTTGTTGACGTCACCCTTCCTTTCTCTCTTCATGCAAGATTAAAGAAAGTATTCATCATGTTGTTTCCTTACCTCATGGGAGCTGATTGATTGCTGGAAAGAAGCAACAGAAAGAAACTGATCCACTTGAGAAAACATTCCCAATGGTTAATCACTCCTGCTAATTTCTGAGCCTGAATATATATGGCATTAAAAACTTCTGTAATATACACATCCATATCTGCTTCAGAGTTCAAAATAAATTCAAAGTAAATTTCTAGATTTTCCTTAGATAATTCAGGTTTATAGTAATTCAAGTTTATAATTTTTGCCTGTGTGATGACCCTATTATCTTTCATGGACTGATTCATGAAAATCTTTAGAACACTCAAAGTCTGAGAATTATATTTTCCTTTTAAGTAAATTTCTATATTTATTGAGCCTGGCCTGAAATTAATCTTTAATCCATCATCTAGAAATTAATTACAGCAATATCGCTTCTAGGGTAACTCCAAAAAATAGCCTTTTGAAACTCTAGAGGTAGAATTTATGAATTATGTTCTCTCAAGTTAATGCATCTGTAAAATGCCAGATAAGTTTTAGGCAGTCTTAGAGTAGAAGCAATCCTGAACAAGAAGGATGTCTAGCACTTTCTCTAATTTTTTAACTTAAAATGATTTGTCCCAATTTTTCTATATTTTTAATTCCAATAACTGACCTATTCAGAAAAGAGGTGTTTGGCCAAGTGTCAGGATAAAATTAGCCAATTGGGATAGGGAATAAGTCAATTTAATAGTAATATGTATTCAATTATGGTGTTGATGGAATGAACAGAAAACCGTCTAGAACTGTCTAAAGAATATGATTTTGCAACCCAAAATTTTGAGAGCTTTCACCAGTTGTTAAGTACTTCCTAGCACTCCAGTTGAAAGCTTCTATGCAAGCTGCATTCTATGCAAGCTGCATAATCTTGAAGGGTTTTTTGCTTGAATATAATGGAAATCTGGTGGAAAAGTGAGAACATCTGGTCACTCTGGTTCCAAGTTAGAATCATAGTGCTAAACCTAAGTGGAAACTTAGTAAAAAGGAAGGAATAAAGTAGACATAAAGAGTTTTACTCAGGCCTATTTTATGAAAAAACCCTTATACATGCTAACTAATTTAACGTTCACAAAACTGTGCAATTGTTATTAACACATTCATTTTGGGAGTAAAGGGGTTTTCCCAAGGTAAGCTTTTAGGTAACTGTGTGGAATTTAAGGACCAGGACATCTCATGGTGGTCTTGGTAGAGTCATAAGACATTAGATTTACATTCTGACCAACAAAGATTCAGTTAAGCTGAAAGCTTCAAAATAATCATACTGGGCGTGGGGGAGGTCATTTTCAATGCTAGAAAAAGACAATGTGTTAAGTTCTTAGAAACTTCCAGTCCATAGTAATCTGGTACATAACTTTAGAAGTCTATGACTTGCCTTGAGTGCTTTTTCAGATATTTCAGCTAATCTCAAACTGTTCTTTATGCTCTCAGACCTCCCTTCAACTACTATTTGTTCAACTCTGAGACAAGGTTTATACTCCCGTCCTTTGAGTAAAATAAAAGTCAGAACCTTTTCAAAAATTTCTTGGAGGGCATAATTTCTGCTAGTACTTAGAGCATCTTTAGTTCAATCAACAGAACAAAATTTGCTCCAATAAACTAAAGCTTGATTTATGCACCATGCAACTTCTATAATAATTCCAGATGAGACTGATAATATTTTTAAGTAGTTATAAAATGAACATTCTATTAATTCATTAATTTTTATCCCAAAGGATTTATGCCTTATAGCATGTCAAATCTGGAGCATATTACTCTTGTCCCACATGTAATAGCTTTTATTGAGTTATGAATTGCTATCACAGCCTTGGCTTTTAATGAAGGTTGGTAAAAGTAATAGCCAAGATTGACCATTGCTTCTTGGTTTTTCAAACTAATAAGGGAGTTAGTCATATTGTCAATATGCTCAAAAAAACCTACAAAAGTAATTGACCTTAGATTTCTGAACTAAAAAAAGCTAATTTTTCTTGATAAAATTGTATTTCTTTTTAATTAATAATTAAGAGTTCCCTACACTTTCTTATTTCTCTCTGAGTTAAGCAGCTTAGAAGCTCAGTTATTTATGCTGAACATTTCTAGGATAATCACTTCCTTATCTCTCTCTCTTCCATAATTATAACTTTGATCTGGTATTTTTTGCTTGTTTCATTGGTCTTCATTTACTAAGATTCTTTTCCACTCCATTCATATGCAGAATACTTTGCCAAAATTAAATGAAAAGGAAGCTGCTATTAATCATAATATTGGGAATGTCTAATCTGTATTAGTGGGAAATGGTTGCCAGGAAAAAGGAAAGGAGAATACAAGGAAAACGGAAATAGTGTGAATGTACAGCAGGATTAAAGTCCCACAGTGGCTGCTAGGTAACCCCTTCGTCAAGCATCAGAAAAGTTCATTTTTCCTGACACATTTGAGGGAATAAATAAACATGGAAAATGTGATAGAAGTAAAGCATTGAACATTTATGGATCTTGATGGTAGAAAACATTTGAGAATATAATAAAACTTTATTTGGTTTGCTGTAAATATCATATGGGAACATAATTTCCTTCTCCATTCTACTGGGTTAGCGCTTTGCTTGTCAGAAATTAGATGGCAAGTTGACTTTTCAGTATTTCCATTTAATTATCTGAACTTTGTTTCTACTTTTCTTCTTCCTGTTCCAAAGGAAATGTGGTTCAATTGAAAGAGTATGGACTTTAGAGTCAGATGTTTCTTAATTCAAATCCTGGTTATGCTAATTATTTGCTCTAAGAATATTAAAAATATGCTTAACTTTTCTTAGTCTAGGTTTCTTATCTCTTAAATAAATGTAACAATATCTATATGGTACCTTTGGGTGATAAATACATAGTGTTGTGTATAAAACATTCAGCCTGGAGCCTGACAAATAATAAATTCTTAAAGGTATTAGGGATAAGTAGCATAAAAATATTCCTATAGCATGGGGCTACCTTTGTTGTTCAGGGTAAAAAAACCAATCTTTAACAACTTACCTACATATTTTACTCTTAAGTCTGTCTCCCAGTAATTGTGATAAATGCTTGGGTTCTAAATAACACGTTGAACATAATGATAGTTATTTGTTGAGTACTTAATATGAGTGATGCCTTAAGCATATTACTTTATATACATTTTCTTCTTTTACCTCCCATACTTGTTTTATGAAAAAAAGTGTTATCCCAATTTTACATATATAAAAACTTATATTTGATACTGGTAAAGATATTTTGCTATAACAACTCATATGTGCTCAAGTATCCAATTCAGTGTAAATTAGAGCTTTCCTGGAAAGCAATTCATCAATAGATGTAAAGAACCTAACATTCATAATCTGTAACTCAGTAGCATTATTTCTAAAAATACAACTTTAAAAAAGTAACCAAGAACAAAGCCAACAGACATGCAGGTTTAAGGACGTTTATTAACAGTTAACGTAACAGCCACTGAAAACACGGTTCATGAGGTCAACAATAATTGTTTATTTTGTATACACTGCTGCATTCCAGTGCTTAAACAGTGCTTATGCAGATACTCAGTAAATGTTTATGGAAACCATGAATATATACTAACAACATATAATAGGAAAGTTAAAATATACAGATTTCTCAATAATAGAATAGTGTTTAAATCTATGAGTATTAAGATAAATTATAAATTCATTCAATGTAGAATTTTTAAAAATTAATGAGACTTCTGCTTCTGTAGTAGATGAAAAAGATCTTGTTAGACTGACTCTACCAGAGATAATAACTTTAAGTTCAGGACCTAAAAAAGAAATGACCAAAAAGTCAAAACCCATATCTGTGGATTTGAATATTTGTATTATTTCTTTTTGTAATTTAAAATATTTCACCAAAAACACATATACTTTTATACAAAAAGAAAGATAAAATAGTGTCATGTCCTATTTTCAGGTAGAACCAGTTTGGACAGCCACCTATACTCTCTGTTAGGGTCCTGGCCACCAAAATGTATCCTAATGATGCACAACCATAGCCAGAGATACCTGGTCCTACTAATTCAGTCCAGCCCATAGTCACTTAAACATATCTCAACTTTTGCTTTAAGATTGTAATTTTTTAAAGTATCCATCTTCCTTTCCTGACCTCAAACCTTACATAAAGTAAATTCTCTAACTTTGCTCTTAGTGCTTCTCTGTCATTGGAAATTAAACTGATGCCATTTCTTTGATTCTGATGTTAGATCTGTTTATGTAGATCTTTGCTCCCTTTTTCTCTTTGAACGTGGGTTTCCGGACTCAGCATTGACTGTTCATCCTTTCAGCTGTCTTTTGTCCTAGTACAGGAGTCTATTCCAGCAGTGTAGCTCTCTGCTGCCACCTTCTGGTTGTGACTGCTAAAACCAGGCTGCAGGTCAAAGGTGACTGTTTAATGTGCCCTCTTTCCAGCTTCTGAGATATTGTCACTTCCTTTGCTCCAGCCTTCTTCCAGGCTCTTCAAAGTGATCCTTTGATCTCTTTTATTCTTTTTCCCCAAAACCAGAATTGAGTCGTTGTGACAGAGACCTTATGACCTGCAAAGCTTAAAATATTTACTATCTGGCCCTTTACAAGAACAGTTTGCCAACTCTGTTCTAAAGAACACAGGAATAGCCAATGTAGGCAGCAGCCAGTGCCTGGAGGGCTGAGAGAAAGCACCCTAAGAAGGAACAAGCATGGAAGAGGCTGCCCTCTCCCAAGCAGAGTGAAGCTTTATTGGAGAGGGTGTAGTTGTGTCTCAACACAGGGTTCAGCAGCAGCTATCTGCGAGTTGCTGGAGAGACTTGATGGAGGTGGAATGGAGTTTGTGGGCAGAGAACCTCCCCACACACCAGCTGGTGGCAGTTCTGCAGGAGGATGGAGAAAATAACAACGGTCCACTGGAACAAGAAACCAGGACACAGGGCTCCTTGCTGCTGCAACTCTGCCTACCTATCCCCTGCCCTCTGTTGATTATGCCTAGCTTTACTCCAAAAGTAAAACTACAAAAGGAAACTGCTCACAGGATCCAGCTCCATTATCACAGATCAGAGTTAAAAACGGATTTGGAGCTAAGAGGCAATAATTAGATAATGAGCACAAATGCATAGTCTGTACATGCATATTTCTCTAATTCAATTGGTTGGTATATGTCATTGAGCCACATGCGCTGTATTTATCGTTATAACTTTTGAGTCCCTTTTAATTTTAAAAAGTCTCTACATTTTTTCTAAAAAGTAGTTTTTCACTACATTACATTTTTAAGGGTCTAGGCCACTTTGCAGGATTTCTCTCAATATGGATTTATCTTTTTGTTTCTTCATAATTAGATACAAGTTAAACACCTCTGGGAGGAATATTACGTAATTATAATAGTATAATATTGTGTCCACAAGCACATGGTCTATGTTTGTCTCATCATTAGTGATATTAAGTTTGATCAGTTGGTTAAAGGTATGGTCAAGAAATGTATTCATTTCCCCATTGTAATTAATAAGTAATCAATTGAGTGATATTTAAGAATACGTGGCTATTTTTTTCCAACACATTTCACCCAGTGGATTTAGACTCTATCCGTGATCCTTAGTAGAATCCATTCTTGGAACAGTTGCTAAGTGGCAATTTTTCTGGGCTTTCATTCCCTTTACAATGAATCAGCAAAAATTTGAAGAACTTGAACGTTTAGCACAAGCTGGGCCACAGGCTATCCTTCTGGAGTAGGCAGCCTTCTTTCCGTGCTTTTTCAGGTATTTATATTTTAGGAATATATGCTGCGTGCAATCCTAGGTCAGAATCAACCTTGCTGTCTTTTCTACCACCTCTCCCATCTCTCCACATCTCAGGAAAAGCGTATCAAAGGCGTTGTTGTATCATCCATCTCAAAGATGCTGTCTATAAATGTGACTGTGACATTGTAATGAGCCCTGAGCTTCTCCTCATATAAAGATATTTCTTAAGAAAACAACATATTTTTAATTTGAAACAATCTGGAACTTTTACAGTTTAATTCCCAGCCTAGAGATCAAAAGCAAGCTTGTTCATTAATCATAAACCCATTCGCTCAATAAATGATTCATTTGGCAAATATTATATAGCAGACAAAGTGCTAGCAGCCAGGGGGATAGAGGAGGGAGCTTACTGTGAAGAGCTGTAGAATGTGTCCAAGCTCTAGTAGCAGGCAGTCCTGGTGCTGATACATGTTTGAAGACTGGTCCTGTGATAAATTCCATGACCTTAGACCTCAATTTTATCATATTTGAAAGGGAATAATAGCTATTTCACTAATGGATATGATAATTCTCACACACACACACACACACACACACACACACACACACACACACACACACAGCCTCTGAGTTAATATGGTTCCACTTACAGTTTTTCAACTTTGCCATGGTGTGAAAGTGGTGCATATTCAATGGAGACCATCCTTTGAGCACTCATACAGCCATTCTGTTTTTACCTCTCAGTATGGCATTTAATAAATTACATGAGTTATTCAACACATTATTATAAAATTGCCTTGGGTTAGAGGATTTTGCCCAATAGGCAATCAGTATTTCACTAAGCAGACCACACTACAGTTTTTGTGACATTTTTCCTCTTGGTAATTCAACTCATTTAACCCTGGTTTTTTCTCAGCAGCTACATAATTCATGTTGAATAATGAAAGTTAGTATCTCCCCAGGAGCTCATAAGTTTCTAGAAGATTCCATTTTAGAGCCAACAATGGCATCACTAGCTAATTGGAACCCTTTCACCCAATGTCTTGGTTCTTCAATCTCAGCTATAGGTGGCTAAGATTTAGAATTCAAAGAGATGTCCCATTGGCCTGGAGAGCCTCATGTTAAAAGAGGCCCTACAAGAAAAGGGGCACATGAGAGTCGGAAGGCTCTACATTAAATATTCCTATAACTTTGAGGGTTCCTGCATATCTGGGTGTCACTGAGATGCCCTCTGTCAGATTGTGTAAATTAGTATCCTGGTTCCATCAATTGCCAGCTTTGTGTGCTTGATCAATTTATGTAATCTTTCTGTGTCAGTTTTCCTATGTTCTAAAAGGACAATCATAACTATTTTATAGATTTCATTGTGAAGTTAAGACGGGATAATTCTACGCAGAAAACATATAATGTGTCTTAGCCATCATTACTAGGAGCAGTACAAATGGTAGTTTTATCATTGAGGGAACCCATGGCATTTATATTGTTTGGTGAATGTAACTGCCCAGATTCTGCTTCAGGAATCATCTCAGTCACTTTGCTTAAGGTCATTCCCATTTCTGAGGTAGCTCACATTTAATGACCAATAAAAATAGAATGATAGCCTTGCCACCTTAGTCCAACTTGGGGCAAATCTGATGGTCCATTCTTGCCCGTGGTTTGCTGAGGGGTTGATCGAGGTTGTTGTCGGGGGTCTATTGCAGCTCAGCCTATGTCTCTGTCCAGTCCTGCTTCATTCCTCTCCCGTCCACAGGAGTAGATTCCAAATATGCTCCCTAATAAGTATCCTATACACTAAACTTCACTCTAGAGTCCGCTTTACAGGGAGCAATGCCTGTGATAATAGGATGGGAAAACAAATAAATCCCCTCTCTCAGATGTTGGACTCTGTAATCTAAGACCTTCGACCATCAGAGCTCTTCCTATATCAGTCTTTGGGGTACTCTATGGTGTTTTGGAAATATTCAGTAGTTCTTCCAGAAACTGTCTAGCCTCTTGGCATTTTTCCAGTGCTTTCCGTAGACTGTTTCCTGTAAGGAGGACAGTCTTATAGGAAGGCCTTGAGCATCTGCCTGGAAACACTCCACGTGGCGTTGTATGCCACTTGTATGCAAGTGGCAGCCCAGCCAGTGATAAATACTTTCTCTCCTGGTGACTGGTCATTTAACCTGGTTGTCTGGATCACAGAGGTTTGGGGGCATGGTAGAAAACAGAACTTGGAAAAGTTCTTTGCGATGCTAGACAGAAGCTCCAGATGTTTTGCCCATGCAGCGTACAAATTTGTCCACTGGTAACAGGCTAAGTTGGTTTTGTATAGATACACAGATTTCAAATGTAGTATCTTCCTTCTTTTCAGAGAAATACAAGTGTCTTATTCTTGCAGCTTCAGACTTCTTATCTATTTAAATTTCTCATATACTGCCTGCAGTTCTTTGCAAGCCATATATCAACAAGTTCTTTTTGAACAATATTAATTTATCCAATTTAAGTGACTTGAATTCATTTCAATCATAAATTGCTTTCTCACTAGTTGACAATTTAAAAAACACACAAAAAAACTTCAAAGAATAAATGGATGAGTGAATATTAAGGAAACACAAATGAATCAATCCAGATTGTAACCAGAGTGATCTAAAACACACACTTTGCTTACCATTCTTCACTAATTTTATTAATGTACCTGGAAGATTCTGCGTAATCTAAGAGTTGTTTGTTTCTTCAGCTTCACCTCATTCACCAAGTCTTTTCTCCAACACATGAAATCCAGCAAAAGCACACATGCCCATACATACACATTTTTCAATTAGTTTCAGACAAAGGTCAAATCTAGCTATTTTGGAATATGATATATTTTTCTCCAGTCTACAAAGCCATTTTAAATTTTGTTCCAGCTGGGCGCAGTAGCTCAAGCCTGTAATCCCAGCACTTTGGGAGGCCGAGACGGGCGGATCACAAGGTCAGGAGATCGAGACCATCCTGGCTAACACAGTGAAACCCCGTCTCTACTAAAAAAAATACAAAAAACTAGCCGGGCGAGGTGGCGGGCGCCTGTAGTCCCAGTTACTCGGGAAGCTGAGGCAGGAGAATGGCGTAAACCCGGGAGGCGGAGCTTGCAGTGAACTGAGATCCGGCCACTGCACTCCAGCCTGGGCGACAGAGCGAGACTCCGTCTCAAAAAAAAAAAAAAAAATTTTGTTCCAATTCTCTTAAACAATAAACAAACGGAAAAACTGTGCTGTATCTGCTATCATGTCAGAAGAGGTTGCTAATTTATTTAAAATTATCAAAACGTATTATTGTATAAATTCCTTTTATATGTAGATATATCCTTAAGTAAAATGATATATCAAAGTTACTGCTCTAGTTGCCACCTTCATGTTTCCTTCTTTGGAATTATTCTTTTGCTTGAGGTGAACATAATTTTACTGGTTTGCTATATTGAGTAGAGGAAGTGTTAGAGCAGAGGACAACTGGCTTGTTTCTTTGTATTGTCTCTGTAGAGCCTGGGATATGATGAGGGATTCAGTATTGAAGTAGAGGTATCAGACACATTTCTAAATTTTTATTGTTCCTCCTTGCAGAACTATACACACACACACACACACACACACACACACACACACACACACACACACACATATCTTTTGAATCTGGAGGACAGCCTAAATCCCAGCCAACTCCTCCCTCAAATCAGGGGTTCCAAGATGTAATTTTAAGAGAGAAGGAACTTTATGAACTACTTCCAATTCTGGTTTTGTGTGATAATTTAAAGCAAGTCTAGGAACAATTTACAACAATTTCTCCAGGTAGCAAAGAAAAGATTTTTCCAAATGTTTTTCTCCATAAACTTTAAAGGTATGATTAAAAAAAAAAAACAACAACAACAACAAAAACAATTAATTGCTCTAGCCAAATGGAGAGTCTGCTCTTACTTTGCACACTTCACACTTGACTTGCATCTATCTTGTTTTGAAAGTTGATTGTGTTTATTCCAGAAAGTAATATTAAAAACAAACTGATAGTTTTTAAAAGGAGAAATTGATGACTACCTTGTTTCACTTTCTCATTACTTTGATTTTTTAAGTTTAGGACTATAAAATGCAAACTGAAAAGATTGAAATTCTGTAGTCTAATTCCTGGTGCTGTACCACTTCATTACTTTCCCTCAAATAACACCAGGATTTTAAAAATACATATAATAAATTATAATTAGTATTTTACTCTATATTGAAACATTAAAAAGGTATCTTATATTAGCAATTGTTTTTAAAAATGTTTTTGATGTTTTATGAAGAAAACCCTCATTTTAAAAATTTCCTAACATACAGGGTAGAGAAGAATTCCTGAAAAAACTCACTCGAGGTGAAGTGGCTGCTGGAATGGTGCTTCAGGTAATACTAATTTGGTTTTAATATTTTATTCTTCCTTCAATTTGCATTTTACTTAGCATTTTAAATTTGCCTGTAATGAGGCATCTTGTCACTACTTGGTTTGCAAGCCAGCAGTTTTCTCTCCTTAGCTGATGACAGTTGCCCTCTGTGTACAACCAGCAGTGTCTGATCATGCATAAAGAAACTGACCTCCCATACACATATCTCGTTTTGTGGTTTAATGGGAATTTCTGCCAGTCTAGTAAAAGGGCAGTGGGATCTTATTTTTAAGTGTCTGACTCTTTAGTTTACTTTGTGATGATGTTATATTTTCTTTACTCTTAGTGTCTTTCACTTGGATTTCTTTATTTAACCCGGAAAGAAAAATATGCTATGATACTTCCATATAAAGATTTTGAAAATAAAGCATGTAAGCTGGCAAAATCAATTTGAATTTTTAAAATCTTTATCTACCATATCCTTTGGAATCCAGATTGGGTTTTTTGATCCATGCCATGTTTCTAGAATCCCTCCCCTTTAGAAATACATACATATTTGAAATTAGTATTATTATTATAAGAAAAAAAAACAAGAGTCAAAGCGGTTTCAGTATTTTTGTTTGTTCATTTTTGTTTTTGTTTTTTTGAGACAGAGTCTTGCTCTGTCGCTAGGCTGGAGTGCAGTGGCGCGATCTTGGCTCACCACAATCTCCACCTCCCAGGTTCAAGTGATTCTCCTGCCTCAGCCTCCTGCGTAGCTGGGAATTACAAGCATGCACCACCATGCCCGGCTAATTTTGTATTTTTAGTAGAGATGGGGTTTCTCCATTTTGGTCAGGCTGGTCTCAAACTCCTGACCTCACGTGATCCTCCCATCTCAGCATTCCAAAATGCTGGGATTAAAGTCGTGAGCCACCGTGCCTGGTCCAAAAGAGATGATCTACACCTCTGCTTCTCTTTGAAGTAAACCTAAATTTTGTAATTTTTTTCTGTTATGAAATTTGGCATTTTCAAACATAGAAGCAATGTTTGCTTCTATATGTTTCAAAACACTAAATTTCCTAATTTATTTCTATACATATGTTTTATTTCTAAGTGTCTAACTGGAAAGACCTTTTTGTTTAATATTTTGTTATTAACTTCCTGTTAGTTGGTTTTGTCTTATATTGCAGGACTTATATATATTCCACAATGTGGTGTTAGTGTGTTCTCTAACTTGGTGTTCTCCAATCCTTACGTAAGAATGATTGATTTTCACATTTTGGACTGGGAAATATTTTTTTAAATGTTTGATTTTTATTGTCTATTAAAGTGTTTCTCTCATTCATTCTAACAATAACTGTGTTCTCTTTAAATATGTTACACTTGGCAGGGTGTGGTGGCTCACACCTGTAATCCCAGCACTTTGGGAGACCAAGGCGGGTGGATTGCTTGAGGTCAGGAGTTCGAGACCAGCTTGGCCAACATGGCGAAACTCCTTCTCTACTGAAAATACAAAAATTAGCTAGGCATGATTCATGCCTGTAATTCCAGTTACTGAGAAGGCTGAGGCAGAAGAATTGCTTGTGTCTGGGAGGTGGAGGTTGCAGTGAACAGAGATGATGCCACTGAACTCCAGGCTGGGTGACAGAGCAAGACTCTGCCTCAAAAAATAAAAAATATATACATTATATTATATTATATATTACATTATATTATATGTTATATACATATAATATGTAATATAATATATATGTAATATATGTATTAGATTTGTATCCTTTTTTATGGTGATTTTTATTGTATTGCTTGATTTTCAAATAACAACAAATATTACTGCCTGTCACTGAATAAGAGGCTCAATAAATGTTTAAGTTAATAGCTGAATGAATTATTTAAAATCTTTGCTGGCAGAAAAAACTGTATTCCATTTACGAAGTCCAGGCACTTGAGCGGAAAGAACTTATGAAAAATAGAGCAATATGTGCCATATCACTGGCAGAACTACAGAAACCTCTGCTTCAACTAGAAGATGAAGCTGAAAGAATCAGAACTCTCTACAAAGAACATTCTGCTGTAAGCATTTAATTAATCCAAAAATTAATGTGCAGAAATATATATATGTTAGTAACTTACACATGTGATTTGACATTATTATTTGGAAAATTATGATTTCACGTAGGAAAAGTATGGGCAAACTAAGTAACTGTTTCAGGACCACACAACTTGATCTGCAGTGAAACTCTATAGCAAGACCATTAATGCTATTGTCTAGAACCCCATAGTCTTAGAGGGTACTTGGGAAAAGCAGGTTTCAAGTGCGGGAGTAGTGACTTATCTGGTGTGAACGTTCATTATGTTAAACCTAATTCAACGTCTTCAGTCCTTCTTAATGAAATGCTAAAGTTGTGCTTATTTGCATATAAAATGTAAGGGATCTGGACATTTTCATGGTAAATTTTTGATGCATGTAGATGTTTAGACATTTAAGATGAAAAATAAAGCAAATGTTGATGAAATATTTTCGAAATTACAAGTTTATGGCAGTAACTGATATCACTAGCCCTTCCCAAAGAAAAATTTGGTTGAAAAACATGTATTAATCCTGTCATTAGTCTTTTGGAGAACTAGAGGGTGTGGCAAGAGTTATACATTCTTGTCCTTTCCTGCAGGGAGGCCATACATATATTTATTTGAGCCATTTTGGCACCAGAACATTTTTCATTTGCAAATAATAATGTAACTTTATATTTTTAGTCTTTGATAATTTTCAAAATGTGTTTATTTCTTAAAATTGTGATTTACAAAGTGTTTCTATTTTAAAAGTTTATTTTGAGCCTCAAAGTCTTCCTATGAAATAGGCAAGAGGGAGTTTACTGGTATCAAAGACTTGAGAAAACCTGTGCTTGAAGAGCCTGAGCAACATGTATAAGGTCACAAAGCATGGAAACAACAAATTCTGAGTACCACTCTATTTAGGGCTTCTAAATGCTATCATCATGCTCCTGCAAAGAATGTATAACCAGTACAAACATCGAGTGGATAAATGAGTTTAATGATGGCTCCACCTTACATTAATGATGGATATTTATTAATTGCACCAAAAGCCTAAGTGAGGTTGCCTGAGTACAATAATGAATTCCAGAAAAGATTAATGATTTTTGTTTCCTGTTATTTTATAACAGCCATGGTTTTACGTCTTCTTGTAGTCCAGTAATCATTTTTGGTTTGATTATATTTTAATAGTTAATAAATTATAAGAATTAATAATTTAGCACACACTAAGGAAGAATAAGTTTTTATATACGTTTTGGTAGTGATTGCTTACTATTTGTATTTTGAGTTTTAGTTTTGATTAAAAGAAATATTATAACAAAAATTCATACTTTCTATGTAAGCTTATTTATTTTTGTTACTTAACTAGATTTTCATTAGAATTCATTCGATTTTGGCTTTCTCATGTAATGCAAATAGAATATTGAGATTTTTGGATATTACAGTATCTTTCTGTAATTCATGTGTGGTGGTTCTTTTCCTTTATTTGCCAAAATAAATGCTGTTGTTATTAAAATAGTCACTTTAGTATGATTTGGCCTAAATGAGGATAATTGGGTTGCAAATGCTGCACATCTTAATATCTGAATGTCCTCCAGGTACTTAATAATATACTTGATCAGAAAGATTTTATTAGAAGAAAGGTGGAAAAAGTAAAGAAAAAATTACGAATAAAGGGGAAGAAAACACTTGATGCACTAATAGAAACTGAGGTAAGAATTTCAGTTCAAAATCTAATTTCGAATTTACAGTTTATGTATTTATGTATGTCAGTGAAAACTATTCAAACAAGGTTAATTTTAAATGAATGTGTCCCATTTCTTATTGGTTGTACTAAATTGACTGGGGATAAAAGTACACGCAGAGTCCTTGTGTTTTCGTTTACTTTCTCTTGCAGTATCTTTCTCACTGGTCTAGTTTATCAGGGACGTAGCTCCTAATCAGGATAAATACAAGGAAAATTTGATATTGCATTCATGCAGAAGTCTACTGCTTTCTGTGATTGCCATGCTGTCTCTTTTTACTTGGAGATTAAAAACAAACAAAAAAAAAAATGAAGAAGAAGAAAAGAAATAAAAAGGAAAGAAAACAAGAAAGAACAGAGGGAGAAAAGGAAAGATAAAGGGAATTGCTATGGTCTGAATGTTTGTGTTCCCCCAAAATTCATATGTTGAAACATAATCACCAATAAGAGGCTAGGCCTTTGGGAGGTGATTAGATTATGACAGCTTGTTGGGATTAGTGCCCCTACAGGAGAGGCCCCAAGAATCTTGCTTGCCCCTTCTACCGCATGAGTATGAATGAAGAAGACACCATCTTTGAAGCAGAGGGCGAGGCTTCATGAGACACCAAATCTTTTGTTGCCTAGTCCTTGGATTGCTTAGCTCTAGAACTTTAAGACATACGTTTCTATGGTTTATATATTCATTCTAAGGCGTTTTGTTATAACAGCCTAAACAAACTAAGACAGAAAGAAAGAAAAGGAAGGAAGGAAGGGAGGGAGGGAGGGAGGAAGGAATGGAGGGAGGGAGGGAGGGAAGGAGAAGGACCAGAAGAAAAGGAGAAAAAGAAGCCAAAATTAAACAAAAAATAGCATGATTACACTTTTGTTAAATGGCTTGAATCTTCTATTGACATGTATCTACTGTTTTAACCCCAAATCATCAATCTGACACTCTGAAACTATAAAATATCACGTTTAATATAAACATGCTTAAACTAGTGATCATTTTCTTTTCAGATAGAGAACTTAGAATCACTAATGTAATTTAATTGTTTTAATATTGTTATTGTATCATATAATTTGACTATAAATTTTAATATTCCAAAAGACAATAATTTAATTTAAAAACATATACATAATTCTTTAAATTTTAAGCCAACTACTACTAAGATTTTGTTCTTAGAAATCATCTTCACTTAGCCAATTAAAGTCAATTTTTTCCATTCATCTTACTACTGGTTTTGTACACAAAGCCTTTATTTAGTTGTCAGATAAAATAAAGGATTGACTTTACATGGTAAAATGATACTCTGTTTTGCCAAGGAAAAGACCTCCGCTGGCTTTGCTTTTGATAAGGAGAGCTTAAAACAGAAGGTTTCTAAATTATGTGATGCCTTACTGGAGTCACAGCTTATAAAAGAAGTATAGTTCAAGAGCCAAAAAAAATTTTAAATAATTTACTTTTATTTGCATTTTATAAAGGACACTGTGACCAGAACTATAATGGTATCCTCATCGCTTCCAAGGGACGCTCCTTGTACATACCTCTTTGCCTTTCCCCCTGATGTTCTCACACACTACAGGCACTAAGTGTCTCTCATCAATTTTCTGAAAAGTCACCCTTCCTATTTATATTATGTCCATCTATCTCTTTCCCTTTTTTACCGAGTTGTGTAGCAAGAATATTTTAATATAGCAGCTGGGCAAAGGCAAGACTCACTTCTTCAATAGAGATGGGATTAGAACCCAAACTCGACTGTTAGAGTCAGCTTGCTTTTTAGCCAAAAAAAGGAGAGAGAAGTCCAAGAGCACTGCAAGTTTAATGCTGTTGTCTTATGCATGAACTCAGTGCCTACTAGATCTATTAGGCACTATGTTCACATCTTCAGATGAAAGAGAGTGTAGCTTCTCTGAGGAAGATGACTGAGAGTGCGTGAGGCTGTGGACAGGGAGTAGACTTCAACCCTTCTGAGAAAAAATGAAGTGAGTGAATTGCAGGGTTCATGGGCTATATTTGGTGTAGACTTCATAACAGTAAACACCTCCATCCCTGTCTGGTACCCAGGGCTTTGTGGATTTCTTTGAATAGGCAAATGCTTAAATACATTCAAGTATACTTAAGAGAGTATCCTTGGTAGTGGCACTTCTTGCACACTAGAATTTGGGAATTAGGAGTCATAAGTGGAAGATGTGATTATTAGAGTAGTGAAAAATGACTGGGTCAATGCAGAGCAGAGAAGAAAATCATTTTACCAGCGTGAGTATTGTCTTCAGCCAATGTTGTCAGTAGAAGTCAGGCAGGTCAGCTACCTCTTATGAGTTTCATTAATTATTATCAACGTCATTTATTGTTGATTTCAATGTGCTGACAAAGGGCAAACACATGGCTCAGATCATTTCATTGGATTCTCACAGCCACCCTGTGAAGTACTTAGTATTGCATTTATATAAATTAAAAGCTGAGGTTTAGAGAGGTTAAATTCCCAAATAGCAAGAATCCCCTTCTGTCTAATCTCAAAACTCGTGCATGCCAATACCTACTAAGTATACTAAAATCTCATGTAATTTCTTTTAGCAGCAGTGACCAAAAAGCAAGGGCCAGTTTTGGTATGGAGAAAATAGTAAAGGCTTTGGAGTCAGAGAAATCTAGTGTTTAACCAGTCATCACCACATAAACTAGCTGTACCATCCAGACTACTTTGGATTTCCTATTGTAAAATGGATGGAACATTCATCATATTGCTACTGTGAGTCATAAAACGCATAGTTCAAATACAATGCATAGTACAGTAATCGGTGCATTGTAACACCCACTGATTGCTTCCTCAACCCCATTGCCTTTTCTACAAAGTAGAGACTGGGATTTGTACTCTACTAGAGAGTATTGTATTTCTGCAGATGGGAGCAATCTACAGACCAAAACATTTGTTCCTACCTGACATCTAAATTTTACCCCCAAGTTAGTATGTATTCAGCATAAACAAATGGATGTGTGACTGGAGACTTTAGGGCTTTTTCCAAATTAGAAATATTTCCCCATGAAAGTTCTTATTGCTAACATTTCTATCTCTAGTGACTTATTGGCTGTGGGAAAGGGAAGAAAGTCAATATTGTCTTTATTATTATTATTATTAAACTTTAGCTTCTAGGGTACATGTGCACAACATGCAGGTTTGTTACATATGTATACATGTGACATGTTGGTGTGCTGCACCCATTAACTCATCATTTACATTAGGTATATCTCCTAATGCTATCCCTCCCCCCTCCCCCCATGCCACGACAGGCCCCGGCGAGTGATGTTCCCCACCCTGTGTCCAAGTGTTTTCATTGTTCAATTCCCACCTATGAGTGAGAACATGCAGTGTTTGGTTTTTTGTCCTTGCGATAGTTTGCTCAGAATGATGGTTTCCAGCTTCATCCACGTCCCTAAAAGGACATGAACTCATCCTTTTTATGGCTGCATAGTATTCCATGGTGTATATGTGCCACATTTTCCTAATCCAGTCTATCATTGATGGACATTTGGGTTGGTTCCAAGTCTTTGCTATTGTGAATAGTGCCACAATAAACATATGTGTGCATGTGTCTT
>NW_012115378.1:4666542-4676860 GCF_000951035.1 Colobus angolensis palliatus
GGGAAAACTGGCTAGCCATATGTAGAAAACTGAAACTGGATCCCTTCCTTACACCTTATACAAAAATTAATTCAAGATGGATTAAAGACTTAAATGTTAGACCAACAATGATAAAAACCCTAGAAGAAAACTTAGGCAATACCATCAGGACACAGGCATGGGCAAGGACTTCATCACTAAAACACCAAAAGCAATGGCAACAAAAGCCAAAATAGACAACTGGGATCTAATTAAACTAAAAAGCTTCTGCACAGCAAAAGAAACTACCATCAGAGTCAACAGGCAACCTACAGAATGGGAAAAAATTTTTACAATCTACCCATCTGACAAAGGGCTAATATCCAGAATCTACAAAGAACTTAAACAAACTTACAAGAAAAAATCAAACAACCCCATCAAAAAGTGGGTGAAGGATATATGAACAGACACTTCTCAAAAGAAGACATTTATGCAGCCAATATTGTGTTTAACCTGGTAATATATCCTCTAGATATATGTCAAAGGTGGTTCCAATAGGATTTGTTGGTGGAAAGCATGTGGGCCATGAGAGGGAGGTGTCCTCATATCATTTTTAAAATGTTTGCCTTATAATGGGCCTCAAAAGAAATATTAAAAAAAAATTACAGAGAAAATAGTAATAAGATATTTGCTGCATGTTTTCTGTGTGTCAGGCATTGTTTTAAGTGCACAGACATAACAGCTCGTCATTTCATTTTCATGATAAGCCTATGAAGAGTGTGCTATTACCTCTATCTTACATTTGAGAAATCTGATGCTTGGTTTTTTAATTAACTTGTACAGGTGTTCACACAACTCATTAGTGGTGAAGTTGCAATTCCAACCCAGACAGTCTGGCACTGAAATAGATGCTTTTATAATATTGTATTGGTCATGTCACCCAAGTTTGCATACAATGAATTAAAATCAGAAATCAATAACAAAAATATAGGGCAATAAGAAATAAAAAGTATATGCACTACTAGAAATATTACCGAATCACATTTTTTATTAATTTGCTTCTGTGCTAAGAAATAACTAAAATACAAATTACCACTTATTTATACATGATCAATAATGACAAACTATATAGCAAAATTTATGACATAGGCCAATATAATATTTTGAGATTACTAATAAATGATTTTGATTTTTTAAAAAATCTAAAAATATTTAACATATTTATTAAGGGCAGAGAATAAAAATGAAAATTAATAGCCACGGGATTGATTAAAAGGGGTATAATTCTATACACAGTGAATTGAATACTACTTTGCATAGGAATTTGTTTTAAGATCTATATGAATTGTATCATTTATTTGTAAAATACAAATGGTGAAAACTGGGTCAGAAGAAATAAAACACAAGAATAGATCAATGATTATAGAAGAAATTTAATTTGTCCAAACTCTACCAATAAAACCAAGAATCAGTCAAGATACTTTATGAATCTCTCTACAAATACCACTTACAGAGCATAAGAAAGCATGGAAATCTTCTAAAGTCATTCTATAATGAAACTAAAACCTTGCCATCATAACCAAAAATTAATAGTGTGAGAAACAAATCCATTAGTGATCTTGCTTATAAGCATAGATGACAAGATCATAAATATATTAGCTAAATAAATTTTACAATGTGCTAAAAGATATGCAAAACTATACAAAACCAGATTCCTTTGAAGAAGAGAATCTTCAGCTAAGACGAAGAAATGAATGACGAAATCTGATCTAAATGTCAAGTTTAGGGATAGAGAACATGCAGTACTCATGAGTGTCCATACTCATACCTGTCTGCTCTCTGTCTTTGGGTTTGCCCCCGCCAAATAACTTAATACTCCAATGGGCCTATCAACAAATCCTAGTTAGCTGTATTTCCACTACATTCTAGTATAAGGAGAAAAAAATCCTTTTATTTATCAGTAGAAAATTTTCAGAACTTCCAGAAAAGGAAGGAAACAAAGCAGGAAGTATGTGAAAATTCAAATGCAGTACCCAACGTTCAAAATCTTAGACAAACAGTAAGGTTTTATAGGAAAATAAATATAAAATATTAGTTGTTATTCTTGAAATCTATGAGTGAAGAAAGTATTTGGAAGCATATGGGGAAAATAGAAGATAGTGGAGGCAGAAGGAGCCATTGAGATCCATAGAATCAGTTGGGAGAGTAACACTAATTAGCAGCCATGCTGAATGTGGGGAACAATTCAATAACAGCCAATCAGTGAGTCACTAAGTTCCATTTGAACACCAACAGTCATAAAGGGATGACACAAAGATAGATGCACAATCAAATGTTCCTTCTGGAATTGCACAGGCCTCATGGAAAACTGTGCTGGTAGTGAATATTGGCTGCTTTTGCTGGAAAGATCAGAACAATATATATCCTTGTCCGCCTGCCAGTGGACTTCGTACATGTTTGAAAACCAGTGACCACATGTTTGCATCTTGAAATGATGTGCTTCTAAAGTGTGCATTTAGGTGTGTGTTTGGAAAGGGGAGCAAGTTTGTGTAGGGCAGAGAGAATGAACATTTTTATTTTTTAGAAAACTAATCAGATATAACAGTGGAGAATATAAACCTCAGTTGGATTTTAGAGACAGAGTCTCACTCTGTCACCTGGGCTGGAGTGCAGTGGAGCAATCATGGCTTATTGCATCCTAGACCTCCTATACTCAAGTGGTCCTCCCATCTCAGCCTCCCAAGTTGCTGGGACTACAGGTGTGAAACACCGCATCTGGCTATTTAAAACAATTTTGGGTAGACACCAGGTGCTGGCTTTGTTGTCCAGGTTGGTCTTGAACTCCTGGCTGTAAGTGAACTCCTGGCTCCTCCTGCTTTGGCTTCCCAAAGTGCTGGGATTTCAAGAGTGAGCCATCAGGTGTGGCCCACTATTAACTTTTAATTGTTCACACATCCAATGTAATTGTGTCCCTGAATAGCAGAGATGTGAAAATCCAAGTATTTAAAATAAAACACTCCTGTATTTTTTTTCAGAGTAAACGCTCAGCAATTTTTAAAGACTTAGAAACAACTAAAAGTAAGACAATGATTTTTTATGCAAAAATAAATGAATTGAATGAGGAATTAAAAGCAAAAGAAGAAGAAAAGAAAAGTTTTGATCAGATACTTGAGGTGTTAAAGTAAGTACTTAAACTTTATCAAAATATGAAGTTTATTAAAAATATTAATAAAAGAAATAAGATGAAATTTCCATATTTAAAATGTATTCTTAAAATGGTTCATATTTGTAATTATAACATAGTGTGGAATATGTGTGATATTTGATAATTTTAGTTTAAAAAGCATAATCATAAACTGCTTTCATTCATTATTGCTTCTCTGGGTTTGTTCTTATTTTAATAACTTGGAATGTTTCTCCCTTTCCAAGGAGGAGACCTTTATTCTTTATAACATTAATAATATTCTTCATTACTTTCAGATGTATCAGTATTTATATGTCATGTTTAATAATTTATGGTTTTTCACCCAAATGTTTTTGATTAGTTTCAAGGTAAGAGTTCATGCAAGGTATTCAAATTTATCATCTTCCAAAGTTTCTTATCAGTCACCTCATGAGTCAGGGATATAACTGGTCACTGTTACTAAGGCCTTTGGTTTGGAGAATGATCATGCTCTCAGGCTCATTGGGTATCCATAGACCCTAACCTATTACTTATTTACTCTTCCTTTACTCATTTTGCTTCTCATTTTCTATCTTGTAAAACATTGAGAACTGAACTTGGAGGGGTATTAGAGGAACATGCATTGGCCACATTTAGGGACAACGGTCTGCTTTAAATAAAGAAGGCTACTACAAGCATTAGCAAAATCATAATGCTTGAGGGACAAAGTGTGAAAAAAAGTCTATGCCCAGCCTGTTGCCTTGCATTTTAATGGAGTCACATCAATGTCCCCATCAAGCATTTGTTTAGCTATTATCATAGGGTAAAACTTATTTTCAACATGATAATTCAGCTTTATCTGAAAAAGACTACTCATATTCCCTATATTATGTGAAAAAGCAGGAAAACATATCATTTACTTTTAAAGATATTTATCCACCTTGTTTAACACCTGTCAGAATATCTTGGGACTCAAAGATATAAATATAAATGTATATAACTTACATTAAACTTATAAAGATCTAATTCAGGAGCTGATGAAAATCTTTTCTTCTGACTTCCTCCCATTTCAATCCTAACTTCTGAAGCTGGATCCTATGGCCTTTCGGACAAGAGTGGTTTCCATGTCCCAGTGAATCAGTTCTCTCTAAACTTGACAAAACCCTGCCTTCCAACAAGAAAAGGAGAAAAAGAATTAGCCAATACTGTGGAATTACTTATACAACTATTAATTAGCAGTGATGATATGTAATGTCAAATAATATTTAAAGGTACCATTGAACTACTTGCTATTGTGCCAGGTACGTCCTGGACAATATGTGTACCTAATCTCATCCAGTTCTTACAGCAAATGGTTAAATTGTATCATTTCCAACAAATGCTGAGAAATAGAGGCTCAGGGAACCTAAGATCACACTCTTTCGTAGTGGTAGAGCTAGCTTCAGCTTAGCTCCAACCTGTTCCAAATGTGTGCCCTTTCTACTAACCCCCTAAGATGGGATTACAAAGGAAGATCAGCTGTTTTATGAATAATCTACTGATATTTTCAATAATTTCCCATAGCAAGTTACTTATTATTTGAGAACTCATAGTGGGCATACTGCCAGGCCCCAATAAGGACAAATAAATGGTAAGTGGGAAAGTGTATCTTCAAGTGTCTGAAGATCTTTGCAGGGAGACAAACCTCACATATACAAGACAATTAAAATATGGTGTTAAAAATAATGGCAATCAAAGCCATCCTTGACCCTCACTTAATTTTTATAATTGCTTCTTAACTAGAAAGTGGAAATTTAAAATCCTGACCCATAAGACTTCAAAGTCTACTTGTTTTATCACTGTGAGAAAGGAAACATTATTTTATTGCATAGATATACACGTATATAGTGTGTATAAATGTTTGTGTAGATGTAATTAATAAAATGCTACAATTAATATAATTCAGTATCAAAACAGTGTAGACAACAAAGTACATGTAGTCAAGATATATCAACGTTTTTTGGGAGCAACTATGAACATTTTATCGTTTGGGTCACACTAGCTCCTTCCTGTGTGAATTTCATTGGTTCTCTGTGCTCCAAGATGTCAGTATCATTGGCTACTGATCAGACATCACTTAATAATTTAGAATGTTATTGGTATGAATGATGTAAATGAAATACCAGGGCAAGGCAGATGAAAGGGGAGAAGAACCTTATTTCCTGTAGAAGAAGAGGCTCACATCCACTAAGTGTAAACAAGGTGATATGTTTTCAAATTTGCTGATAACAGCTATAGTGAAGAGAGGGAAAAAATGAATACTTAATGTTGAACTGCTAAATCAGAAAAAGGCAGGACTCGATTTGAATTCTGGTTCTGTCATTTACCAACTAGTTGAGCTTACACAAGCTAATTAATTATCCAAGTTTAGATTCTTCAACTCTAGATGGCTGTCTCATTATTATTCCATAGAGTGGTTTTTGTTGTATTAAATGGGATATTATTTAAAAGCAGAGATATTAGTTTAGCCCTTCCCAAAATATTAGTCTTGCTGCCTTTATAGTTAACTGTACACGTGATTAAATTTTCTATGTCAGTAGACTTGTTAACTAATGTGAATAGAATAAGACTGTGCTGAGCTTTTTCAGATACCTTATTCTGGACACTGAGTTGCTGCTCAACTTTGGCCACCAAGTTATTGTTACCAGTATTGTTTTAACCACGTTTTGATACTTTTCTACTAGTATTGTTCCTTACATAACTACTGAGTTCACCATAAAAGTTATTTTACCTTTGCATTAGGATGTGTTAAACTGCAAATGATAAAATACAGACATGTACACACACGCATACATACACACACCTATTCATGTACCAGCTTAAACAATAAAAAATGTATCATCTTATATAACAGGAAGCATAAAACAGTAAAAATGCATCATCTTACATAGCACCAGCTTAAACAATAAAAAAAGGTGTCATCTTGTATAATTGGTAGAGCAAGCTGCAGGGTTGGTTGATTCAACAGTTCAATACCGGGGCACTCATTTTTTTCTCTCTCCACTATGGCTGTTGGCAGCAACTTTGAAAGCATGATGTGTAAGTCACATTTATTGGATATGAGCTCTTCTACATGGAATTAAGTGCTTCTCACTCATTTCCTCGAGCTATCTTAATATATCTTCTCACCCCTGGACAATGGGTCATATGCTGGTTGGACTAATCAGAATATATCTCTAGAGTTACCTGCTGCTTGGAGGAGGGGTTTTCTTGAAATGCTTAGAGAACAGAAGCATGCTGGACAGGCAACCAAGAGAATCCACTGTTTTTCCATCAATTTTCTTCTACCTGGCTGATTTAGATGTAGCCCTATAGAAGTAGGCCTTGGGAAAAACCAGGGAATTTTTCCAAGGCCTGTCAGCTCAAGGCTCTTCAAGATTTTTCATTTGGGTCCTTTTAAAATGTCTCATAAATGAGTTTTGAAAAATAAAATGTGAATTGATTAGTGGCACATGGAATTCTTTATTCATAGGAACAAATTTGTAACTATGAGATTTAAAAGGGAACATGCACAAGCTGTGTTCGATCATTATATGCAAGAGAAAAAAGACTGTGAAGAGAGAATCTTTGAGGAAGATCAGAGATTTAGAGTGCTCCTTGCTGTGAGACAAAAAACTCTTCGAGATACCCAAGTGAGTATTACTTTTGAATGTTTCAGAATGAAAGAAATATAGTAATAGACAAATTAGCAGATAGTTTGAGACAATTTTTATCCTGAAGTAGCAAGGGTGTTGAGATTTTAAAACTAAATTTGTTAGCATAATAAACCTGTAAGTTTTCATTGTTTCTTCTAAGTAATTATGATATATTCAGAGAGCATATTGTACTTTTCAATGCATATTATGTGTACTCTCATTTATTATCATACTTTATTTTATTTTGAAGTCTATTAATATAAAAATGTAGGCTATATTTATTCCCGAGTCCTTCTGTGCTTTTAATGAAAGACCTGAGAATGAGAATGGTTGTCATTTGTTTCTGAATAAATATACTTTGAATGTTTACCAACCACTTTTTTGAGGAAGGAAAATACATCACACTCATTTGCTGCAGAAAAATCTTGCATAATATTCTAATGGACCTATAAATTTACTTGTTTGAAACAGGGAAATTGTATTAAAATTTCTTTTAAGCCTGAATTTTTATTAATCAAATTATATAAAGCTATACCTACAAAATGTTTGCATTCAGTTAAATGATTCCTATCCCATTTTCAATTTTGCGATAGTTTTTGTTACATTTAATTGTAATGAATTAGTACCATATTTAAAATACATTTAAAATATTACTCATTTTTGGAAGACACAATGGGACATCTTTTCTAAAAAGCAAAACAATTTTCTGTACTATTTTAAAACTCTTTTCTGTGAAAGTTTTCAAAGTATATGTAATATCAATATATGAACTATTTTTGATCCTCTTATTTATATATTCAAATATTATATTTATATATTCAATTATTATATCAATATTTCAATTACCTTCCCTACTTTTTACATATCCAAAGACGTGTGAGAACATTTTTTTAAAGATTATTTGGAACAAATGTACATTGAATGAACAAGTATGCGGGTGAAAGAACGTACCTTCTTTAGTTCTATTGGTGTGGTTTGTCTATAAGAAAATTATTAAGAAGAGAATAATACTTTATTAATAACAATGCTAAGTAACATTCTTCTATTTTAAATGTGGCCATTACATTTTAAAAAAGGGTTTTCTTGGCCTAAAAATATGAAAATAATTGGTGCCATCTAGTGGCAATATGTGATACCTCTTCTTAGAGCAGTTGCTGAAACCAATGTCTGAGTTTCAGATGTGTGAGCTACGAATGGATTGGCGGAAGCTTAGACCCTAATGCACCTCTCAAAACAAGGAGGCTTAAGTTATTTACCGACTTAAGCATTCTTCCCCAACTCATATTTTATTAGAGCAGTAGAATTAGTTATTTGAATTCAACCACATTTCCCAGTCGCAGTGGTGCTGAGAACACAGTGGGGTCTCAATAATCATTTATCGACTGGCGTTCCAGCACTATAATGGAACAATAATAATTAGTGAAATGGCAAAAGATGGTCAGCAGGAGAAAGATGAATAAAACATCCTCTATAACCAGCCTCTAAATCACTGAGATTTGCATTTCTTTTCATCAAAAAGCCTGTCCCTACCTTTCTACTCCCAACTGTACCCACCCCCAGCCACTTGGAAGCATTATATGGTCTCGTGATTTTTTCCGGCCACTGATCTCTATCTGAACTTGTTTTGGTAATTCTTTTATACCTGCTTTTTGTCTGCCTATCTCCTGTCATAATAATGTCTTCTCTAAGGGGAGGGAATTTTCTTTTATATCCTTCTCTGTATCCTAAAAGCTCAGTACTATGTCCGGCCAGAAGTACCCAATAAATGTGCATTGAATGAATAAATAAATAAATAGAGAATGGATGCTTTTTTGGATAATTTTGCTGTCCACATGCTTGATCGCAGCAAGAAGCAGGAGCATTTCAGAAACACTCTTCAAACTCCACCAGCCTGATACTCCTGATGCTTTACCAAACTCATCCTAGATGCAAAAGCTGAATCAATCTCTCGCTCTGTGCCTCTCTCTCTCTCTCTCTCTATATATATATATATGTCTGTCTCATTCTCTTCCTTTTCCTGATACTTCCCACTCTAGTGAAAATGGTTCAGTCATCTTTTGCTTTCTAGCACTTAAGGATTCTGTTAACTATGTCAACAGTACTTGCCAGATAACCTTAAATTTATATGAAGTTGTCTCTTATCAGTTTCTTGGATAGCTCTTTGTTTTGCATTCACTTTATGTGACCAGAATCATAGAGTTTGAAGATGCAGAGTTTAGAGACTGATGTGCCTTATCATTAATGATGATATTTATTTATGATTATGATCAGTTATTGAGTGTTAAATAATGAAAAGACCATGTGATTTCTCATAGAAACCTGATCTCATCCCTGTTTAGGAAGTGGTAAGGGTGCCAATGTGTATGTAATGTAAAGGATCCCTGCAAAGAAAAGAGTCTCATTAAAGACATTGTTATAAATGTAATGTTGCTAATCTGAGGTGTCCCTTTTGGGCAAAAGAATTGATCACAATTATGGATCATCTGTAGGGATGGTTTAATAAAATACTTCACAAAAGCCACGAGAGTTATGAGAAAACACACAATATAATTAGAAATACAAATGCAGCATATGAGAAAACACACAATAGAATTAGAAATACAAACAGCTAATAAAAACAAGAAAATACACACAAACTTCAGATAACATACAGACAGCATGGTTCTGGAGTTAAATTTGATCTCTCTTCAGTAGGCAATTCCATATCAGATATCCTTAAATGGTAGATTTTTTAATAATGTCATGGCATTTTTACTAAATGCCTATAATTTGCAAATGCCATTGCTTAAGATTAAATTTTCAGTGTACCATATTCATCAGAGGACTATAGTTCTAGCTCGTGATGTTTGTCCTTGCTTTTGGAAAGGTCTATACAAAATTGTAGGTTACATATGATATAATTTGTTATGAGTTGTCCTTAGAAGACCTGCTGCATCGCCTATGTCATTTCCTTTCGCTGTGTGTTCTTTCCTTAGATTTGCTCTGCCCTCTATAATTTAGCTTATGAGAGAAGTACAGTGAACTACACTGGGAAGAACAATTTCCAGATTGAGTTCTAGTAGAGACAATGTCCCATTCCTTGTAGAGTTAATTGCTTTTTATTCTGCTTCATATTTTCTACTCTCAGGAAATACCTCTTCCTCTGGCTATAGCAGTCCCAAATTTGGATATTAAATTAGTTTTTATCCGTTTATGGAAAAGTTTTAGCTTAATACACTGTTTCATTTGACCACCAAGTACTGGAATAGTAAGCATTTCAAACAAATTTAATCTCAGAGATATTCTAAAGATTATTACAATTTGTATATTATTCTCCTATTGGTCACTCATCATTTCTGCATTCTCACAACTATTTCATGAGTATTACTGTATTCAAGGCACTCAGTGTTGAATGACCAAAACCCTACACTCCGTTTTCTTTTTTTTTTTTATTTTTTTAATATTTTTTATTTTTTATTATACTTTAAGTTCTAGGGTACATGTGCATAACGTGCAGGTTTGTTACATATGTATACTTGTGCAA
>NW_012115378.1:4682290-4698837 GCF_000951035.1 Colobus angolensis palliatus
AATGCAGAAATCACCGGTCTTCTGTGTCCTTCGCGCTGGGAGTTGGAGACTGCAGCTGTTCCTATTCGGCCATCTTGCTCCGCCCCAAACACTCCATTTTCAAGACACATCAGCAGGAAGACAGAAGATGTAAAAAACAGACTTGCATATAGTGGTCACACTCAAATTATAAATATGATGACCACATCCAAATTACAAACAGTAAATTGTGGCCTTATCCACTGTTCTAAAAAATTAGAGATTACTTTGAGTAAAAAACATGACATATTCTGTGGTCTCAATTGTGGGAAATGAATGTGTGATAAATCTGGAAACATTTAGGGAAGCTGACCAATGGATTTCCCGGGCAAGAGTAATTTGCCTTAATGACAACCTTCCTGTCGCAAAGACTGTTTTACTGTAACATGATTTTTTTTAAGTTAGGAACATGCTTTTCATAATTAATATTTCTTTTAAAAGTACTTCTGATAGGATTGAGTGCCAATTAATCACACATAATTATATAAATTAGGCTTATTGTATTGCTTTTAAAAAGTAACTTGTTAAAATCTATTGTTGTTTGAGGAATGAACCTTTTAATTTGAAGATTGGCCGCAAGAGTGGTAATTTTGTATCAGTGATTACCTCATGTTTTTGGACAGATCTGGTGCTTCAGTCATCACAAAAACTTAACAGGAGAGAGTAGCACTAGAATATAGAGGAAGGATGGGGCATGGATATGGGTGATTCCTAAATATATTTAATAGATTTTGAGTGTTTCCTTAGAAACAAGGAAGAAGCTTCTCTTATTTGTGAATCTCTTTCTAGCATCATGTCACTCCTTGTGGATATGTGGCAGAATTACTGCTAATACTATATTAAAGCAATGTCTATCTGAAATTTAAATAGATTTTTTTATTTTCTGCATTGACAACTACCATTTTTAGCTTTTCTTTTTTTAACTACCTAGAGGCATCTATTGCAATTATTTGGCTGTAGTTCATTTCAATTTTTCTAAAAATTAGTATTTTTCTTATATAGTTGTGCTAATACCCAACGAACATAGTTTAGATATTATATTTTTCTCAGGGAACATTCATTTTCCAGTGGGAGTGGAAAATGAATGTTCCCTAAGAATATCATATCACTTTTGCAATGCCTTACCCCACTGTGGAGTAAAAGCAAAAATATGTGATTTTTCTCTTTTGATCAACTAAAATAATTATGTTTTCAAATATCAAATTGCATCTTTAAATATACCTTAATTGGCTATGGTTTATTAAATTTTTAATACATTACTAGATCTAATTTACAGACATTTAATTTAGAATATCTATTGGTCTATAATTCTATTTTGTACTTTTTAAAAGATATTGGTACAGAGATTTACTACCATTTTTAAAATGGAAATAGGAAGGTTTATTTAGTTCTTTTTCTATGTTAAATTGCATGGGGCATTTCAGTTCCTTAAAGGTTTGATATATTCTCTCATGATACCATCAAGATATGTGAAGGGTCTGAGATTTTACCCTGGCAAGTTAACCGGTTAGCCTGCCATAGTTTCACAGATGCTAGCAGAAGAAGACATCAAACTCCAGCCTGAGAGACAAAGAACTTTATTACTACACAACAGGCAGCATGAACTGTTTCCTTTGGCTCCAAGACTCCAGGGGTGATATGAAAGTGGTCCATGTAGATGCTACATATATCAGAGGTTTTTATCACAGCTGACAAATTCTGAATGTAGGAATCCCCCAATTTTATCAGGTGGCTTCTAGCAAACTTACCCAACTTTTGCCATGGAGGAAGACGTTACCTTTCCTATACAAACATGATTGAAAAGGGAGTCCGAGATAGAAGCTGTTACAAGAAATGTGTGGTGAATTCATGGTCAACTGCTCCTAACAGATATTACTGGAGCTTGGCTCTTTTCTGAAGAAAAACTTTAACAATATATTCTTTTTTTTTTTCATTTTCAGTGATCACTGTTTGCTAATTCCTTTTGAGTCAATGTTGAAAAGCTGTATTTTTCTAGAAAAAAATTATTTTAACAAGATTTATAATTATCATTGAGGTATATGAAATACAGTTTTTAATTTCTTCCACTTATGTAGTCATACTTCTTTTCTTGTGTGTACTCCTTTTCTTTTTTTTTTTACTTGATCAGCCTTGATAAATTTTTACATTTTGTTTTTCCATATACTCTGAATTCTTATTTATAAATATTCTTTTTGCTTTTTAATTAATTTTAGCTTTTTTCTTTATTATTTCCTTTGACTTTCATAAGTTATTCTTTCTTTAAAGTGACTTGAGTTGTCTACTTTGGTTCATTATTTCTCATTTAGCAATTAAAAACACATTTTTCAAATGATCAAGTATTCTCTGAATACAATTTAGGCAATTTAAATATATAGTGATCTCATTTAATGTTTTTAGGTGCACATTAACCCAATTACAATTTAGGGAATTTAGCTGCCTCGAGGCCTTTTTCGGGGGTGGTGGAGGCAATTAATAAGTAAGTAACTGACATAAATCATTATTTTAAAAACTTCCTTTTATCTCCCCAGGTTGAAAGCGGAGGGTGTCAGATGTTGTTTAAATTTATGTTAAACAGTCTGTTTAATTTGCGTGGCGGGGGTCCAGGTACTGTGGGGCATGCCTGCAATTCCAACACTTTGGAAGGCCAAAGTGGGCAGATCACTTGAGTCCAGGAATTGGAGACCAGCCAGGCAACATAGCAAAAACCCATCACTACAAAAAGTACAAAAATTACCTGCGTGTGGTGACATGGGCCTGTAGTCCCAGCTACTTGGGAAGCTGAGGTAGGAGGATCACCTGAGCTTGGGAGGTTGAGGCTACAGTGAGCCGTGATTGTGCCACTGCATTTCAGCAGGAGTGTCAGAGTGAACACCTGTCTCAAATAAATAAGTAATTGGCATGGAGTCTCCAACTTTTGCTCCATAGACAATTTCTGAGCAAATAAATCAATGAAATAATTAGTTTAATCTGGTTAACTAAAATTTCCACATATTGAAAGTTCTTATATTACAGTCTACTTGATCTGTCATAGACTATTTGTGGTGTATTGACTTGCCTACTTGATTTATTTCTATCTGCTCTGCTTTATATATTTGTAGGTGTTGTTACTCCGTGACTATAATAGGCTATAATTATTAAATGATCATTTGGACTGTAATTTTTTTATAAAATGGCAGCTTTCTTTTATATTATTTTAAAGTTAATACTATTAACTCCCGCTTTTCTGTGTATTACAGTACTTTAATTTTGCATTCTATTATTGACTATTCTGACTTACTTTTTAGATGTGCCTTCTGTAAGTTTTGTGTGATAATATTTAGAGTGATTTTGCTTTTTCAACCCATTCTTACTTAGTGATTCGATTCATTTGTATGATAGCTTTATTGGTTTTTGCTTCTATCATTTTAATATTTTCTGTGATACCTTTCTGCTTTTGTCATTATTACTATTTTTTGGTATGTATACTATTGTTTAATTTTATTGCTGTTAATAATAGAAAATGGAGACATTCTACTTTTAGTTATATTATTGCTTCAAATAATTAAAGGTATTCTTAAATCTATTTTGTATTAATTGTCAAAGTCACAAATCAAAAACTTTTACTTGCTCCAACAATACAAATAATTTGGCCTCTTTTCTTCTGTTATCCTTTCTCCCTCCTTGCTTCCTGGTCATAATTAATTGTGCTAAGAATTTTGACTTTCCTATCATTAACGTGCCGTTATTGTTTTTACCATGTAAATTGGCACTTTCAGAAAGTGTCTAGTCTTTTACATTTAATTTTGTAACCATATCTTCAATAATTATTTTTATAATATTCTACATAGTAAATGGATTTTCATATTTGTTAAGAATTATTTTAACTATGACCTCTCCCACTTTAGTGATTTTTAATATCAATACATCTCTTAGTTAATCAAGCCACATATTTTGGGATTTCTTTCCATTAGACAATTGAGTTTATACATTTTCCAAGTTGTCGTTATTCATGAACAAGAAATGGTGGTATATAAATTTTTTAATGTCACAATTTCAGTCTTTAACTGTAAAAGAGAATAATTACAATATGTGCCTTCTAGACTTCTAGTGAGAATTAAACATGTTAACATGAGCACTTAAAAGAGTTTTTGGTACAAAATAGGTGCACATCACATTAATAGTTTTATTTTTGTCATTATTATTTCTTTCCAAAAACTACAGATTTTGCTAATTTATTGTTATTTAGTTTGCTTGAGAGCAAACCTGAAGGTATTTTTTTATTGCCTTTAAAAATAACCTTTCATTCCTATTTTTGTTCACTTACAATATCAAAAAAGTTGCCTTTGTATATTTTAAATTAATAATTTTTCATTTTGCTCAAATATGAAAGATTTAATCTTGAACTCAGGGTTTTTAAGTTCGTGTATGGGAAACTTTTGTTCTATTTATGTCTTTCACTATTATTTACATCTATTTGCTTTGACTCTTTTAAAATTTGATACTACTATTCCTGGACTATATGTTGTTTTCTGTTTTCCGTACAATTAAAAAGCTTTTGTTTTCCTTTGTCATGCTCAGGGAGATTTCTATTTGTGTCCTTCACATTAGTGTCCACTCTGAAGCCACTGGGATTTTGAGGTTATTTGTTCAAGCTGTTGGCTTCCCCTAACTCTTACATAGACCTCATTGAAAATCCTCATTGGATAGAGTCTTAAAAGAGCTATCATAATTAGTCTTATAGACATTTGAGAGAAGAACATTCCAGAGACAAAGCTATTCAGGTGGCAGCATATACATTCAAGAAACAGTAAGGCCACCAACTCATGTAGGGCAGAGGGAGCAATGAGGAGGATGATAGGTGAGGCTAGAGAGATAATGTGAACCATTAAGGAATTTGACATTTACTCTGAATGAAATGGGGAAATAGTTCAGGTTTTGAGCAGAGGAGTGATAAGTCCTGACTTTTGTTTGAAAAGATTGACTGAGGTGACTGGGTTAAGAATCACTGAGACTGCTGGTTCAGAGAACCAGAGTGGAAATAGAAGACCGCTTAGGAAAATAATAACGTCTTTATTTCCTACTTGTAAAGTTAGTAATAACAGTAATAATAACAAGATAATGAAGTCAATATATTACTACAATAATCAATGACTATGTAAATTATCTTGGCTTGTGAAAGAGTTACTAGGCATATCAAAAAAGCAGAGACAAGAAAGGCAAATGCAGTTATAATTTACTATATAAATTAGGATAAAGATAATACCTAATAAAAAAGAAAAATAATCTATGTGATAGGAAAGCAGACCTATAAACAAAGTTAAAAGGCAGATGACTCATTGGAAAAAGAAAAATAATTGCAAAATATATGGCACCTAATATCTTTAATTTATTGAGTGCCTATAAATGAAAAAGCAATACAAAATATTCCAGAAACTCTGAAAATTCAGTTCATAAGAGCAAATATGTTTATTAAATTGATAAATATTTCTGATAATCTCAAGACCTGAATTAACACAACAATGATATACCTTAATATAGGAAAAGAGGAAATTACGCTAATATCCAGAGTTATAATAAACGCATTGGAAATGTAAATTTGTCCATTCCTTCCAGATGGAAATTTTGCACTGTTTTCAAAACCTCCTAAAAGAACATATGCTATGATCTACTACTGTTCAACATTAAAAATATGTCCTATAAAAATGATTAGAAAACTATACAAAAATGGTTATTTAGGAATTTCCATCTAAGTTTGCTTTTATATTAGTAATGTGATACACAATATGAGATAAGGCTGAGAATACAGATAAAGAGTATATTTTGAAGACCCAGTGAAAAGTTTACACTTAATTTGCAGGGGGAGACATGAAAACTTTTTATGGAGTGTAATGTGCTCAGAGATGAGCTGTATAGCAAGATCAATTAGAGAGCATCATATAGGATGAACTGAAATGAAATGTAAGCACAAGTGGCAGATAAAAGTCACAAAAAAGTGATTTCGTCATCAGAGAAGTGATGAGGCACTGACGGAACAGGAATGTGGATGTAGACTCCACAAAGCCCAATGCCAAATCGTATGTCATGTGAAGAAAACACTAGAAGGTAAGAAGTGGTGCCATCCTGGCTGACTGGCAACAATTATATTGGCATCATCAGTACAAAGAACTTTTGACGACTGGATTTTCTTAAAAGATTACCTGTTTTGAACATAGTAGATACTTTTTTTTTTTTTTTGAGACGGAGTCTCGCTCTATTGCCAGGCTGGAGTGCAGTGACGCGATCTCGGCTCACTGCACCCTCCGCCCCACCAGGCTCAAGCGATTCTTCTGCCTCAGCCTCCCGAGTAGGATTACAGGCAGGCACACCACTACGCCCAGCTAATTTTTGTATTTGTAGTAGAGGCACGGTTTCACCATGTTGACTAGGATGGTCTCAATCTCTTGACCTCTTCATCCGCCTGCCTCGGCCTCCCAAATTGCTGGGATTGCAGGCGTGAGCCACCGCGCCCGGCCAGGAGAGACTATTTAAGTGGAAATATGTACCCAGTAATTCATGCAGAGGTAGAGTTTGGGATAAGGAGTAAGAATTGAGTATAAGATCTGGGAGTCAGCCACTGCGTTGATAGTTGAAACCAGGGGAACACATAAAAACCTTGAAATAAAGTAGAAAATATTTGAAGACAGAATCTGGGTATGTTACTCCATACAGTATTGTTTCTCAGTTCTTTTCTATTCAGTTTGGTAAATGGGTTGGGTGGGGGCTCTGCAACATTTCTCCTTTGTCACCGGGCTCTAAGTTAGGCTTTGCCAATAGGGGGCACTAGAGGGAGACTGGAAAATTTAAGGAGAAGAAAGAAACTTGTTCCTTACTGCTTGCTTCCTCTGTGGGCTTCCTTTAGCTTCCTGTCTGCCTGTGGTTCTTGTCAGCGTCTTCCTAGGGAGCAGCAGTTCCTTCCCACAGCTTCACCTTAACACAACTCGCGGCTTTTGCAACGCTTGCAGAACTGACTTTTTCACATCCCACCTCAAAGACGTTAGAGCCGGCCAACTGGAGCCCCTCCTCTGAAGTCTGTGCTCCAGGCTGGCAGAGCCTGTTCTTTTAACCCAGAGATATTAGCATCAGTCCAGAGGTTTGAGTTTCAGCTCCACAGGGGCTCAAAAATGCCAAACATTGCCAAAGTGTTGAGTTATATATTCTTAGCTTTGCCACTAGGGAGAGCATCACTGATAAAAAGAGTGGTATCAGTCCATTGGTGAGGGCAGAAGATCAAATGTAATGATGAAAGGGGCAAGTGCATGGAAAGAAATTAGAGAGGGCAGCTTTGGAATACTGTTTAAAGGGCTTTAGTAATCAAGGAATTTAAATGTTTTATTTGTTGCAACTTTTAAATACCGGAAATAAATATTTTTCAGCAAAGAGAAAGAGACAGGATTGAGGGAGAGATTGTATTATATGTTGTGTGATGCAGGATTTGCTTAAATATTTGGTTTGCATTTCACTTGGTGAATGCTTTGAAGTAGAGAATAATACCTCACTCCTGTTAGCCTTCCAGGGTCTGTCACAATGTCTAGGACACAATCAATATCAACATTTGCTAAATTGAAGTCCAAATGAAGTGATGCAACTCTTTAAATAAGTGAAAAAGTAAAATTTATATTTCAGTTTACTTTGGCAAAGATAAACTATATTGATTTTTGTTCATTCATTCACCGATTTATTTATTCATTTTGAAGTAATGTGTTGTCAGAATCTGTGTGAGATTCTGAGTGTGTTACAAAGACAACACCTGCTTTTAATTAGCCTCCGTAAGCAATGGTAAAAAAAACACACAAGCCAATTAAAATAAGGTGTAACAAGTACTTTTCTTGAATTAAGCAGAGAGTTCTCTAGAACCTGGGAAGAGGGGCTTGCAGGAAATCTCCAAAAAGCTTGCAAAGATGAATATTTCAGAACTAAATCTTGGAAAGTGGGAACAAGATAGCCAAGAAAAGAATACTTCAAGTCGTGAAAACACTAGGAAGAAAGGCATACAAGTGTCAAAAATCAGCATACATTTAGGGAACTACAGGTGGTTTATAGTGTTTGTAGATCAGATGCAGGGAGAAAGGTCCTACATACAGGTAAGAACCATGTCATGAAGGCTCTGAATGTCATACTAGGGAGTTTGTTTGTTAGGTTATGAATAATTGATCAGAAGGGTAACAAGCTACCCTTCCAGCTGAAAATCATCGAACTGAACTTCACAGATATTTCTGCCAGACTGCTGTTTCACATTAGTGTCGCATTAACAGGCTATAGGTGGACTGAAACATTAATCTTGTCAGCACTTAGAGTTGTTGGAAATGGCCTAGGGATGGCTCGAGATTAGGCTTAGAAGACTCTCCCATCAAAGAGCCTTGTCCCATTACCCCAGTGCAATGAAGTGAAAATTTCTTTTTCAGTGCATTCCATGACATAAACATGGTTCACTGTCATTGACTACATGTAATAAATTGGAGACAGACAAATGATATTTGATGAAGCTATGCCAATGAAGAATTTAGAAGTGAAATTATGAGGTTCTAGTGAGATGAAAGAGTGAATTCTGGATTTTTTTTTTTTTTTTTTTTTTTGAGTTAATGTAGACAGAACTTGATGAGTCTTTTGGTGCTGATGGTGAGAGGAATTGTCTAAATATATATCAGGTTTCCAACTGTGACAACAGGAGAGTTGTGGTGTCAGCATCCAAAACCAGAAACTATAAATTGAGGAATAGATTTAGAACTGGATTCAATCAAATGTAAAATATCTTTGGAGGAGCTATTTAGAGTCCAGTGCCCAATTGAAAGTAGAATCTGAAATTCAGTTAACAAAATATGGTTGGAGAAATTATAAGCATTTGCACTGCATCAGAGGCTTCAGGAAATCTTTAACAATACAGGAAACCTGGAGAAGAAATATCAAGATACAGCCCTGGTTGGGTGATTATGAGATGGAAAAGGGAGTAAGAATAGAGACAACAAATGACTCAGAGGTTGTAACTAGAAAACAAGGTATAGGAGTTTGAAACTTCAGAGGTGGCATCATTCCAGATGACAACAAGTTAGAAGGGTGTCTGTGGGTATGAATGGTTAATGGAACGTAGAATTGAAGTTAACTTGATTTGAGTAATCCCATAAATTTTAAGATTAAAATGTTGGTGAAGTCATCACAATAGATACTGAAGTAAAAGAGAATGATGGGTGGAACAAGAGATAGACAGGAAGAGAAGACTGAGTACCATGGACCAAAGCCCTTGCTTAGTGTGGAAAAATAACCAGGAGACCATTGAATGGCAGGGCAATAGGTGGGAGAAGGTGGAGTATTATATTATTTGATCAATATACATTTGAAACAGGAGTATTTTCACATGAGCATGGAGGAATAATGGTTTGGAAGCAATAATGGACAACTAGGTATACACTAACTGCAATTAGACCTTCTACTATATGGGTTTCTGATAAAGTAGCAGTCTCTAATTCAGACCCAGGTTTAATTATACAAACAGTTGTATCTAGTATTCTGAAATAAGGATAAAATATAGCTAAGCTTGTTTACCAAGAAATGGCACCTCTAAAGTTCACATTGGAAGGGTTTAGACTAGAATAATTGTTCAGTTCAATTAATAAGTATATATTGAGTTCCTGCTGCATAAAATACACTATTGTAGATACTGAGGATTGTTGCAATAAAGCACATCCCTTAACTCTGAGAAGCATATTAGCCTTACAGAGGAGAGAGAATAATAAACATCATTTTAATACACTTTGCTAACCAGAGACAGAAATGAGAAAGAGGGACAGTGTTAAAATGCAACTTCTAAACATTGCCACCATTTCTTTTATCAGAAAAGTTTTCAAGGAGATAAAGTGAGTTACTGGGACCACCAAGACTTGATAAGTATTGCCTCACCTATACCATTACTAAAGGCATCAACAAAATGTTAAGTTATAAGTATGTATTTATATATCAGTGTCTATCATCAAGAATTTTTACAAATTGCATAAAATGGGCTAAACATTGCTGAACATAGCATAAGACATTTTTAAATCTTGGTTGTTCATATAATTAAAAAGACCTCCAGTTGTCCTGTCCACCTTCCTTTAAATAGTATGAATTTTACTTGAGAGTTGTTACCTTCAAGAAGGTCACCTCGTTCTGCTTTCAGAAAAAAATGAATTTAATGTTGCATAAATGAGATAGCTACAGGATTATAATGTTCATAAGCATAGATCTTAGCCTAAAGTGTTCCACCAGAGCCAGTAAACTGTTTTTAGTTACTATACGTTTCTAGTTCATTTCTATTTCTTTAAGCCTTTTAGGAGAGGTAGAGATAGGGAGATACAGAGAGAGGCAGGCTAGCTCTTACTTTGTCTTTAGTGAGTTATCAGTGGTTTTCCGTAGAAGTAACAACACCAAGTGTTCCCTGTTAAAGTTAGGATTTTTGAATGTGGCCCTGATGCTCTGACAAATATCACAAATATGACTTGCACAGTGTCCTGTGGGGAGTATTGTTAACATTACCCAGGTAGCCCTCCCACTGTCTGATTTATTTCCTTATAGAGAGCATGTATACCTGACTTCCTGAGGGAGCTGCATATCTCAAATTTGGGTGTCATGATAATAATAACAGTTTGAGAGAAAATGAAATAGGCTATAAAGAGAAAGGAAATGGAATATATAAACTATTGTACAGTGTCATGTTCATTTTCAGTACTATATAAAATAATGAAAATGTTTTTCAATAACCTTTGTTGATTTTTATAATGTGAAACACACTTTATGGAAAAAGACAATGAATGTACAAAGCAAAAAAAAAAAAATTAGTCAAAATAGTTTTAGCTTTTGACTCAAATCTCTGCATTATTTCCCATAAGTTTAGAGTTGAATTCTGAAATAGAACAACTTTAAGATAAAGGATCCTTCTTTTCCCAGCTTTGGCAGTTCTAAGTTGATCTTTCAGGGTTCAAGTGTAAGTGTTTTGTTGTTGTTAAAGCAATCCAGTGTGGTAGGCCACAAAGGATTTATTTTTCTAACTTAACAGTTGCAGTTGGAAAACTTAAACTTAGAGATATTAAACAAGACTTTCTCATAATCAATCAGCTTTTATGTTTCACACCTGGAATTTTAATGGGTCCCCCTTCTACTAACCCCCATCACCCCACTACACACAAATATCCTGAAAGTGCTCAATAACAGTAAAGCAGTGGGATATTATTACCACTCACTACAAGTGCCCAGATACCCTTGCATTTGTCATTGTTCTTTGGGTACTAAGATCAAGAGGCTGGATGCGGTGGCTCGCGCCTGCAATCTCATCACCTGGAGAGGCCAAGGCATGCGGATCGCTTGAGTCTAGGAGTTTGAGACCAGCCTAAGCAACATAGTGAAACTTCAGCTCTATTAAAAATTTTAAAAATTAGCCAAATGTAGTGGCACACACCTGTAATCTCATCTACTCAGGAGGATGAGGCAGGAGAATTGCTTGAGGCCAGGAAATCAAGACTGCAGACAGCTATGATAGCACCACTGCATTCCATCCTGGGTAACAGAGTAAACCCTGTCTCAAAATTAAAATGAAATGAAAAAATTAAGATCAATCAAGGAGAATTAAGGCCCAACAAAGGCCCCAAAACTTTGTGATCAAGTGACTTCTAAAGTTAAAAGGTAGACAGAATGCAAACAACCTTCTCAAAATGTTCATTAGTAAATCAGGCTTACCTTTACAAGGGACACTTTACTCAGGCACATAGAACAACAACAAAAAAACTCCCAATTTCAGCAGGTTCCAGTCACAACACCATAACCATTACCTGTATGATGAGAGACAGGCAGGTGGTGTATGTTGGGCAGGAAATATTATCAGAAGTTATGAGGTAAGAAAATGTAGTACCATAATTTGCACCCCTAGTTTAAAGCCATGTGTATGCTCAGCTTTTGACATCTTGGCATGTGATAGGCCCTGAACCCATAACATCCAGAAATTAAAAAACCCTGCACAGCCAGGGAGCACAGTCCCCACCAGACTGCCCTCACTTCAGACACCAGCTCGCTACAAATTTAGGGATCCCACAAGTAACCTCAGGTTCAATAATTTGCTAGAAAGTTCACAAAATTCAGAAAACTGCTGTTTATAATTGGTTTTATAGTAACAAAATATAAATTAAAATTAGCCAAGGGGAAACACATAGCACCAAGTCCAGGAAGGGTCTAAATACAGAGCTTCTGTTCATCCTTTGCTCCCTGGAGACAAGGGTGGTGTTACCTCCTCTCTGCCACGAGGTGTGACAATACATACAGAGGATTGCCAGCTAGGGAAGCCTTTGGTGTTCAGAGTTTTCATTGGAGCTCAATCACATATTGCCCCTGTGGCTGACTTTATTCTCCAGCCCCTCCTGGAGGTCAAGATAATCACCAGTTTTTCCAGAGGTTGGAACTGATGCTGTCGTAATTGCATCAGTTACTGATAAAAGTAATTGCCAAAATAACTTTTGCACCAACCTAATATGTGACCCAAAGTCCCCATCATAAGTTCCATTATTAGACTGTCTAGCAGCAAATCCCCCAGACAAGTAAAGACATTCCAGAGGCGCAGAGGTCATCCCAATAGGTGAAGGCAAAGGCCAGACTGCTCTTTAGGTAATTCGACTCTACACAAATAATTACTGAAGAAACCAGACATTACTCAACAGCGTGAAACATGAGTCCTTGCCCACATCCAGCCTCAGAGGATGCAGATATATATGTAGAATTCCATAGATCATGCACTTCCAGTAGGGGAAGGGAAAATAGTAAAACATCAATGTAGTATAAGTTATTACCATAGGACTCTAATAAATATAGAAATGTGGTCTTGTGTCCTAAGAAGTTATTTAATCTGTGATCAATCATAATAGTAGCTATTTTAGGAGAGAAACTATTCAAGATACTGTTCAACTGTCTGTGGAAGGGGAAGGTATATGAGGATGACTTGAGGAAAAAAATATCCATGCATCTGAATGGTAAGATTGATGGAGACGTATTTACATGGGCTACAAAACACAGGAGGAAAAGCAGGCTTGGCAAGAAAAGAGCTGCAGAATGAAGTTATGTGTGTGTTGAGCTTAACGTTCGTAGGTTGTTTTTGAAATGAGGCCTAATGGACAGTTGCATATAAAAGGCTGATTTTTTCTCTCAGGTAACCAGGGTAACTTTTGTATCACTACTGGGTCCCTTATATCAAATATTCTCAGTGTGGCATTACAGCTTTTTACTTTAAGCCCATGAAACCCTACAGGTTGGTTTCAGAGATCCAAAGATTTAGGTAAAAGATCAGGTGGGCAAGCAGTAGTAGATCATATAGATTCATGTGTGAATTATCTAGAGTTATATATTTTACTAAACTTTTCTTTAGTATAGGTAGTTAAAATTGTATTTTTCTTTTTTTTAATTTTCTTTTTTTTTTTCTTCTCTCTCTCTCTCTCTCTCTCTCTCTCTCTCTCTCTCTCTCCCTTTTTTTTTTTTTTTTTTTAAGAAACAATGGCTTGCTCTATCATTCAGGCTGGAGTACAGTGGTGCTATCATAGCTCACTGCAGCCTCAAACTCCAGGGTGATCCCTGCCTCAGCCTCCCAAATAGTAGTTGGGACTTACAGGTGCATCCCACTACACCTGGCTCTCTCTCTCGCTCTCTCTCTCTCTCTCTCTCTCTCTCGTAGAAACAGAGTTTCATCGTATTGCCTAGGCTGGTCTCACCCTCCTGGGCTCAAGCAGTTCTTCCACCTCAGTCTCTCAAAGTGCTGGGATTACAGGCATGAGCCACCATGCCAAGCCTGAAATTGTGTTTTTCATTTGCATGTAGCCAAATATCACAGAAAAAGTTAACCAGAGAAATGAGTCAAGAGGATCATCATCATGTCAACTGTTGTATGAAATAGACTAGATAAATATGTAAAGATTTCATCATAGAAAGCAGAAACACATAAAAAATGTGATGGGAAGAAAGTACGAAAGTTCAAACAGGTCAAATGCAAAATAGAAATACAAAGTTAGTTTTATTGCATGGGGAAAAAGCGAGTGTAGTATGTGTTCAGAAGTTAGAGTTAGTGAATGTGAAGTCATAGTATTAGGGAGTTAATTGAAATGTAAGCATTGACTTGCCCAGAAGATTGTGCAGAGGGATACATACGTGTACATATTACTGGTGCTCAGGCACAACACCTCAGTAGTTAACAACTTGAGCTCTCCAGTCAAAGAGCTATCAGTTCTAATCCTGACTCCAAGATAACCTATTTCATTGTCTTTGTCAAATTACATAACTACTCTTAAGTGGCAATTTTCTATGGAGCATATAGTTATAAAGATTATCTGAGATATTTATAAAGCATTTATTTAATTGCCTGGAAGATAGTAAGCTAGTAAGCACACAATAAATGTTAGCTCCTATATACAGAGGTTAATACATATTTACTTAGTGCTATGGTTTGAATGTTTGTCTCCTCCAAAACTCATGTTGAAATGTAATTGCCATTGTAGCAGTATTAAGAGATGGGACCTTGGCGGGTGTTCAGGCCATGAGTGCTCTGCCTTCATGGGTGGGATTAATACCATTATAAAAGGACATATTTGGCCCTCTTTTGCTTCTGCCTGTCTGCCTTCCTCCATGTGATGATGCAAACACATAAGTCTTCTCCCAGATACTTGGGAGGACTTGATCTTGTACTTCTCAGTGTCTATAACCATGAGAAAATAAATTTCTGTTCATTATATATTACCCAGTCTTAGGTATTATGTCATAGAAGCACAAAACAGACTGAGACATGCAGTATGCTAATGAATGAATATACTCTGCTCTGTAAATCAAGGAAAGGTAATATAACCACTTAAATATAGTTTACTGTAACAGTTTTTCAATAAACTATGGCAATTTGATATATTTGGTAGTGACATTAATATTTTCAAAAAATATATTGATATAAATTAAAAGCTACTTTCTTGAACTGATGCAGAATTATATGTGAGATAAGACATAGAAATCACCTATAAAAATATAAAAGTATTTCAATGTTTTGTGCAATATGGAGTTAGGAAAGTTAAAGATATTTCAACCTAAAGAATTTCAAATGAAGCATTCCACGGTAAAATGTCTACTGTGTGAATTCTTCTCCATATAAACATGGGTATGCACAACTCAGTTATTTTAATTATATTTAACAAGGTCATTAATTGGATAATTTTAGTTTCCAAGGCTTTCTTCCTCTGCCATATCCTTGTTCAATGGCTGCCCCCCTAAGGCCTCCTCAGACCTCCTTATTAGATTTGTCATTTTATTCTCTGCTTCCACTGAGTCTTAGAGAGGATTTTTTTTTCTTTTTTGAGACGAAGTTTTGCTCTTGTCACCCAGGCTAGAGTGCGATGGCACAATCTCGGCTCACTGCAGTCTCCACTTCCCGGGTTCAAGAGATTCTTCTGCCTCAGCCTCCTGCCTCAGCTGGGATTACAGGCACCCACCACCATGCCCAGCTAAGGCTAAGTTTTGTATTTTTAGTAGAGACGGGTTTTTGCCATGTTGGCCAGGCTGGTCTCAAACTCCTGACCTCAGGTGATCCGCCCACCTTGGCCTCCCAAACTGCTGGGATTACAGGCGTGAGCCACCACGCCGGGCTCATAGAGAGGATTTTACTCTTCACTGTTTATTACAGTTTTCTGTTGGAAAGCCTGCTTGTGTTGTAGATTGTAATAATTGTGCAGGTAGGGACAGTGTTTTTTTCTTTTTCTCCAATGTCTATCAGAGTGCTTGGATATCAATTTGAATAACGTCTATATCATGTATTTTTTATATTGACCACGACTCTCTTAAGTGTAAACGTGTTAGTATACCCTTTAAGTGCTGAGAAAATTCAGTTTAGTGTCTTACCCACAGACAAACTGAAGTTCTTTGTTGAGCTGCTTAATTCATATATATCTAACTTTTTATCTTATCTAACTGCTGCATGTATTTTTCTTTATTTTTATTGAACTCATACTATATTGAACTCTGTGATAGGAAATTACAACCAAGTTGAATTTTTACTTAAATATAGATATTTAACTCACTATATTTTTTTTTCCTGACCATGGAATTTGTATTTGTCTCTCATTTTATTTTCTTCTATCTCATATTATTCATGGAAAGAGTTTATTCAGAAGTACAGATGACAAGGCATATAAATCCAATAAATATTAAAAGACTAAAAATTAAAAATTTGAACTCTATGCATGTGAAACCTCTTCAATGCATATCTGTGAAAACTCCAATCACCAAGTGAAATTGCTAATATTATTAGACAGGAAAATGGATCTAATATTATATATTCTTGTAGGATGCATTATGTTAATAGAATCTTCAGAAAAGATTTACATAGCCTGGGGGCGGAGCAAGATGGCCGAATAGGAACAGCTGCAGTCTCCAACTCCCAGCGCGAAGGACACAGAAGACCGGTGATTTCTGCTTTTTGAACTGAGGTACTGGGGTCATCTCACTAGTGAGTGCCAGACAGTCGGTGCCGGTCGGCT
>NW_012115378.1:4703907-4709938 GCF_000951035.1 Colobus angolensis palliatus
AAAATAAAATAAAATAAAATAAAATAAATCAAAAAAAAAAAAAGATTTACATAGCCTGCTCTGAACCTAATTCTCTTAGTATAGAAAATAGACCACAAATTATTCTTATAATCCTTGAAAATAAATTCAAACTTGAAATAAAGTAGGTATCATAAATGACTTCTTATAAGATATATGGGATAGTTTTTTAGGACAAAATTTTCTAAAACAAACATTTGTTGACACTTTACCATGAATTAGGCATTATGTGACTTAAATAAAGATCTTGTGTACAGTGAACTCACTGTGTATTGGAGAAGCCTGATATTAAAATAATAATAATATATATGGCAAATGCAGTGATAGATATGTGTGTAGAGTACTACTATGGTGGCATCCAACCCAAACCTGAGGTCAGTGAAAGAAGGAATTCTGAATGTGGTAATATAATTTCTTAGAGTTGTTGAGAAATAGCTAAGCACTGTGGAACATAACAGAATAATAGATAAATGTATAAGTTTAATAGTATAATTGATACATATAATTACTGAAACAATCATGCTTGACATAGTTGAATATCATGCTTTAAAAATGAGATAATATGAGCAAATGAGAAGCAAATTGCTGATGGAGGGGCAAAGTGTATTTGAATAGAAGGACTGAGTATATTGCTGTAGTATTGGGATGTTCATTGAAAGTAATGAGAGAGAGAAAAAACGAAGAATAAGTTAAAAGATTGAAAGTTAAAGGTAAGGCAACATCCAAGATTCTGGCTGATGTTTCAGAGCAGATATTTACAAGAAACACAAAGCTGCAGATGTGAAGGATAATCCTCTATTATACTCAGGTTTTCCAGTATGAAAGTGAATCAGGGAATTTTATAATATTTTTCTCATTTCTGGAATTGTTCATTAGGGAGCCAGCGCTGCCTAACATTGCATCAAATGTCTACCTTGGAAATATGCAACTTATCTCAAGTTTGTAACATATGTAGAATGTATTAGCTTTTTTCATTGACTGGTTTCACACTAAACACATGCACTTAGAGAAAATAATTACTAAAAATATTACGTAGTAAACAAAATTATAGAAAGGAAGAAACAACCAACTCATAAAAATTATAAAGTTATATCTGTTTGTAGTCTTAGAGGAGTCTCTGTTCAATAGTGTGGACCTCATTCCTCAAATTCTGTGTAATTGTGAAGGAATTTATATCAGTCAAGATTCATTCTGAGAAACAGAGCCTTTTAGGAGCAGTATGGGAATAAGAAATGTATTATAGGAGTTCAACCTAATACACAATGAAATAAGCTTGAATGAAAGATTTGGAAAGGGAAACTGGGAGATTAGATAGAGAGTCACTAATTAGTCTTCCAAATCACTAGAATAGGGGAGAAGTCTAAGCTTCCTAAAATTCTGAGAAGCCAAATACATCCAGCCACTGAAGTAGAACCATGAAGTGGGTTCTACTCATGGAGAGTTCTGCAGGAAGCTACTGCTTCTAGGTGTCAGCTACCTTTGTTGTCCATAGCCAAACATTGGTTGGTGAGTCTAGGGCTTCTTTTAGCAGTGTCAATGGTCAGCATATGATCTGGTTGCAGAGTAGTGAATAAGAGTACACTGGCATCCACCGGGTATCTCCATATATATCTGTCACCATATATGACCATGGTGACCATCCAAGATTAAGACTACCACTTCAGTATGCTTTCAAAATCCCATGTAAATTCCTCATGTTTTTTCTTTTGACATACTCTAAACTGGAATTGTGTAGTCAAAGGTTTTCTGAGAAATGTAGTTCCCAACTAAACCAAGTTGATAATAACATAATTTAATGCAGTCTACCCTTTTAAGCTTGACATCCACATATGCCTTTCAAAAATATGTTTTGCTTCTAACTAAAGTCAATTGCAAATAATTCTTCTGATTCTCATGTTAAAACTAGTCTCCATACAACAAAAACATGCCAATTGTTTAGCCCAAACAGGATACACAGTTCATATCACTTTGTACATTTGGCTAAGTAACACTCCTTGTATGCTATCCTGTAATGTAAATACAAAGATATAGGGCTAACCACTAATACTATATCTTGTGTTAAATATTACTGGAAGTAGGTGGGACAAAAATAAATTACATGTATGTAAATATATAAACATGAATACATATATAATTTACAAATATATTCATGTCAAGACAAAGAAGAAATAGCCATAATTGCAATGGTTCTTGTTTCTGCAACCGGTCATATGCTCACATAGAAGTTTACAACTTTCTTTATAACTTTATTCTTCTGCTGCTTATACTACTTGCCCTCAGCAAACCCCTCATCTTGTTATAGTTGCTTGTCTATGCAGATGACACAAATCTTCATTTCCATGGGGTTTGTATTATTAGCCATCCTGTCTTGGTTGTAATTTTCCATTTACTTCCATCACAGGTCATGGGAGGACTAACTGATGCCCCAAAGAAACTCCTGCATTTCAGACCTACTCTTCCTTACTTGCATTAAGTAGTAGTGGCTCAGTTTCTGCTTAAAAGTCATAATCAATCATGCAGGCTAGTAGAGATTCACATTTTTGTGCCTGTTGATTCACTGTCATGAGGATTCCAAAATGACCAGATGGAAGTTTCAACTTCAAGTTCAACCAAACGATTACATTATCCTCTCAGGAAAATTTTCTATTATTTCTATCCCTTAATATATGAATCAGTGTAGTCATTTTCTATTGCTTCCATAACAGATTTCCACAAACTAAAATGCTTAAAATAGCATCCATTTAATATCTTATAGTTCTATCTGTAGAAGTCTGACAGGCTTGGTTGAAATCAAGGTGTTGGCAGAGTTGCATTTCTTACTGGAAGTTCTAGGAGTGAATCTGCCTCTGAATGCATTCCGGTTGTTGCCTGAATTCAGTTCCTGTGGTTGTAAAACTGTAGCCTCCACTTAGTTGCTGGTTATTGCCCGTGGCCACTCATAGTCCTAGAGACCCTTTTCTGGCCCTGACATGTGTCCCCTTACACCTTAGAACAAGCAGGTGGATCTAATTCTTCTCACTTTGAAATCTCTCTGACCTTCTCATTTGTTTCATCTTTCCTGCTTTCCTCTTCTGCCTTCTGCTGCTGCTTTTAAGGTCTCACGTGGTTATGCTGGGCTTGTTTGGATAATCTAGGATAATCTCCCTATCTTAAGGACATTTGATTAATTCCCTTAATTTCATTTGTAAAGTCCTTGCTCAACAGTGCCTAGAGTAGTGTTTGAATACACCTAGGATGGAAATCTTAGAGGCACAGCTTTGAAATTTTGAGTACCATAACCACAAACCACAGACCCTATATTGATTGCTGATTTAGAGCACATTCCACATTCTGGAGAACATTACCCTATCCTGCATGGCATTTTACCTAACTGGCACCATGACTGAGTCCACAATTTTATCACATTGTCTGTGCTGGTTTAGTACTGTTATTTGGTCCCTACACTCCAGCATTTCTTTATCCCTATTGCATTCAGATAATTGATTTTGATAGTAATATTTCCCCTGGTCACTCTTAGCCAGCAAGGAATGACGGAGCTCTTGAAGAATGTTAGTATTTCCTTCCCCATTGTATTTTTCAAAGCCTTGGTGAAGGGAGTATTGAACTACCCAGAAAATATAGGCAGAAACTGTTAAGTAGATTTCACATGTAAATCCACTTCAGGGTTCTGATCTCCCTGAGACTGGCTACCTTCTTTCATATACCAAGGAAGTTCAAGCGTTTCAACCTCATTTTACATTGGCCAACTTTGGGTCTTGGGTTTAGATGACTCACCACTCAAATGGAGATTCTTCTATCTGCTCAAGAAAATACTTTGAATCCAGAACCTCTCATTAGTGCAAACATATGAATAAATCTGACCTGATTCAGCCTTATTTCACCCTAAACCAATATCTCTAGGCTATTATACATACTTAGCACGTTTTGTTTATACAAGTTTTCAACATTTTAACATTATTTTGATGTATGTGGTGCATACTCAAAGGTCACATTTTGTATCTGATCCCCTAGTCCTCCCTGAACTTGAGTCTGGTCATAAGCCTAGAAGGAATGAGATGTATTGAGGGTGGGTCTTAAAGAGGTCAGCATTTCTCTGAAGGGGACTGACATTAGGAAATGTCATACAAGAAGGGAGTAACTTCCTTGGTCAAGAGAGAAAGGGTTGCATCTATTGCGAAAAGAGGCTAGAGGTGAAGATGAACTGAATGTGAAGTCATGGAGTGGAGACAAGGTGGGCCATATGTGGTTTGGCTCTATGTCCCCACCCAAATCTCATCTTGAATTGTAATCCCCATGTGTCAAGGGAGGGACCTGGTGGGATGTGATTGGATCATGGGGGCAGTTCCCCCATGCTGTTCTCATGATAGTGAGTGAGTTCTTATGAGATCTGATGGTTTAAAATGTTTCGCAGTTCTCTCTCTCAGTCTCTCTCTCTCTCTCAGTCTCTGTCTCTCTCTCTCTCTCTCTCTCTCCTGCCACCATGTGAGATGTATTGTCTCCCCTTTGCCTTCCTCCATGATTGTAAGTTTCCTGAGGCCTCCCCAGCCTTGCAGAACTGTGAGTCAATTAAACCACTTTCCTTTATAAATTACCCAGTCTCAGGCAGTTCTTTATAGTGGTGTGAAAACGGACTAATACAGCATGTCTCTCTGTCCATCACAACCTCTTTCTACTGCTCTCTCTGACTGCAAAGGTCTTCTAAAAGTAAGAGACAGTGCTTCACTTCTACCTTCCAAATCTGATACCAGTTAATGTATTGATCACTTCTAATCTAGAATTATGCGAGAAAGAGGTTCTGGAAAAGAGTTTCCAATTTAACAACATGAAAACAGCACAGTCTAGCAGAAGGTCCAAATCTTGGTCTCTGGACATTCTTTATAGGCTAGGTAGATTCATGAGGATGTGCTGAAAGAAAAGGTAACAATCTCAATACCCCAACATAAAACTAAACAAGGAAACTCAGGGAGGAGAGTTTCTCTGCTGATGAAGTGGCGTATGGCTCCATAGACTTTAACCTCAACTATGTCCTTGTTTCTATTCTATTAATTATGCAGAAATAGAACATTGTCACTTAAAAATAATATTTGACTATGTTTTGGTCACCACACATGTAACAAAATACTTTCTCAGATTGTTAACACATAAACTATGGTGAGTGCATCTGGACTACAGACAGAAGAGGTGGTCTGGGATTGGCTGACACCATATACAACTGTTAGAGTGCTAAATTGCTATTTAAGATTAAAGTACCCAGTTTAAAATACACACACACACATGTGTGTGCACACACACACACACACACTCTTTTACTCTTGTAAGGCAGCTTATTAGATTGCAAATCAGAATAATTTCCTAGTAGAAAGAGTGACATGTAATTTTAAACATTTTGAATGGCAAATTCCAAGTTTTATCATGTACTGTACATATTTATGTGAGTACCAAGCATCTTGAAACAGGCCTCATCAACCACATCATATGTATCTAACCTGAACATATTACAATACTTGACATATATTAGATAATCAATAAATTATTCTTAGAGGCATGACTAAATAGATGAAATATGGAATCATTAAGGCAGATGAAAGATGAACTCTGTAAGCCTGGAGAGATTTGTTGTTGTGGTTGGTGTTGGTGGTGTTGGTAGTGGTAGTGTAGTGGGTTTTTTTCTTTCAAACAATACCCATTTTCTCCCTCTAGAGATAGTCATTCTGGTGAACCACCAGAGCAAGAAAATAAAGTTGGAAACTACTGACCCATAGGTATTTTCAGATGATACTTTCTATGTAACATCTTCTTTAACCTTCATACAAAAAGCCCAGGTTTTCTCTGCTCTTCTTAAGGGTATTCAAGATTTCCTTAGATTAAGTGGTACCAAATCAGAACTTCCTCTTTTACTTAATATATCTAAATTTCTCTTTGTGAGGAAAATTTTTGGTATGTCTTTTCTATATTTGTTTACTGCTTTCTCCTTTTGTAATAACCTTCTACTTTTGACTTTATTTTTCTTTTT
>NW_012115378.1:4710238-4723767 GCF_000951035.1 Colobus angolensis palliatus
GATGATCTTGAACTCCTGACCTCGTGATCCGCCCGTCTCGGCCTCCCAAAGTGCTGGGATTACAGGCTTGAGCCACCGCGCCCGGCCCATACTGTGGTTTCTTACTGTAGCTAATATAAGCCAGATACTGGAAAAGATAATAATACGTACTGGAGTATAATGTTTTAGTATGCTTTTTTCCCCATGTTTGCATGTTTGCAAAGATTTAAAGCAATATTCGCAATGTACTCTTACCCCTTTCATCCCTATCTCTTTTCTGCATTCCTTCATTTGTCATGGAAGGATTTTTTCCTTATTCTTTAAACAAGACTTTCCTTGCCACACTGCATATTCTGGAAGAAGTTGAGGTTTCTCTTCTTGTTCATCCTTGCAAGTTTCCCTCTGTACTTTCCAGTTTCCCCTTTCTTGCAGTAATTGTGATGCAGGATGAGTACACCCTTTTCCCAACCTTCTTCTCAAATGATTTCTTTAAGCTGCAGTGCACCTTTCTGCGGAAGAGGGAGCTAAGGAGTCCCACCCCCACATTCACCCCAAAGATATTAGATGGCTATCTTGACAGTGTTGCTGTTGTCATACTTTTGGGAAAAAAGGCTGTGTACAGATCTTTGCTTAGAGTCTTTTTGGTCTCGTATAGATGCAAATTAACCTTTCTATTCTGCTTCACTTGAGTGCAACTAGTTACAAGAAGCAATAATACCACAGCAACCTGATTTCAATAAGTAACTGTGAGCAGGTTAAGTAAACTTGAATAATGACCACTCCACTCCTTGAAAGATGTCAGTTTTTTAAAATTTTGTAATACTTATGTTAATAACTGTATACATTTTCCCATTATTTTTTAGTAAACTATATCATACTTCACAATTACAGAATGTGCTCTGGTAGTTCATCAATACAGGAAACCTAATTGGAAGCAATTGATTCATTAAGCAAAATCCCGTAGGTTTCTGATTCTATGAAGTTTTCCCCCAAATGTAGACCAACATTTGAAGAAGGGCACAATTGAATGCCTTCGGCTGCAGTAACTTTCTCTTTTAAACTTACTAGGTTCTTCATTTTCTGGTTAGCGTATACTGGTTAGTGTATATCTGTTTGATTAATGGCAGTAATGTATGTATATATTAGACTGTCTTATTATTCCATCTTTTGTCCTGCCTTCACTGCTTGCAAAGAACTATTGATTGCATTGCTTATTCCTCATATCTGAAACATTGAGTCATACCTTTTGGTTCCTTGTAAGTAACCATTACTTCATTTGCTTCTTGGGTAACACTCTTCCTTTTATTCTGTACAATATCTTATTATATGTCAAAATTAGATGACAAAGGCATTCCAAAGTAAATATATCATAAGTATTTTTCAAACACATATCTACTACTGTTATATATTATGAACAAAAGATACATAGTCTCTTGACATAATCTGTCCTTGTGCACAAGTCATTGACGTTTGTGACAGACTAAAACAAATATTATATACACTAAAAAACAAATCTAAACACCCTATTTTTCCTTCTTGTTTGAAAACCAAATCTGCAATTCAAACTTAAGCTGAGAATAACTTATTTCCACTAGTTATACTTTAGGTTGTAGACATATTAATAGGTGGCAGTGATTCTGGGTTAGAATAAACATAGATAGAGAACAGATAAGTCTTTTAAGATAAACTGAATCACTCTAATAAAATATTAAATAGTACATGTGAATCTCCCCAAATAATTTTTCATTGAAAATTCATAACAAGTTCTGTTGCTTCCTAAAGGCTACCTGAACACATCATGAAAATTCTATAGATCAGAGTGCAATGAAGTAAGAGTGAGTAATAACCACTGACTAGAGAAACTTGTAGAATAAATCTATTTAATTGCATATTTAAGATGAGCTTGGCTTCTGTGTAGGGGGAGCAGAGCTGAATGCCCTATCACAAACCCAATAGCGCCAGTGTCAGTGAGCTGTGTGAGTTGTCTCTATGGGTTGTAAATTGGATCCCCTCAGTGACCAGTTAATGTTTTCTGTATTTACGGCAGTATTTCTGTTTTTCACAGCCACCAGGGCACTTTGGCAACATAAAAATTTAAAAATAATTTTTAGCAATCATACCGTGCCAATTTTTTATAGTTAAAGGGGCTCATTTAAATTGGAAAACCTGCTAGTCTGAAATTTTCATCTGAAGGATTACCACCAGCCAGAGCTACTTGTCTGATGAGGGTTTCACATGGCTTATCTAATGTGAAATCTCCATGTGGTATATAGTTTCATTAAACGGTGATCAAGAATACATTAGTTCAAAACAAGAAAAGGCAATGGAGCTTAATCCGCCAGGCATCTTGGCGCAACAACTTTAAAAGAGTTATTGAAGTGAAACAATTTGAGAATTAAAAGTCTTCCACTTATACAAGACTCCTGTCAAAAGCCTAAAAGTCAGCCTTTCCTTTTTCTGTTTTCTGTTTGTATACCACAACAACAACAAAAAAGCCCCTGAAACAATATTTTGACTGTCGTAAAGCCAATAAAATGCGTATATCGGTGAAATAACCTAATCCATTTAAAAACCAGGTTTATCAAGATAGAAAAATGAAGTAACTGGTAGATAATGTAGAAATAAATAGAAAAATAAATTCTTTAGAGGAAAAGGTAAGAAACAAGTATTGGTGTGCTGTAAAAAAAAAACTGAGATTCGTATAGCCTATGTTTATGTTTTAAAAACAATAGTATTAGCTCCTCTTATTTACAAATTGATCATTAAACTAAATGGTCACATTGCAAATATACTATTTAAAGAGACATTGGAATATATTTATGATTATATATGAATGTAACACAAATGTTAATGATTTTCCATTTTAATATATAGAATTTCACAATAATATTAAATGATTTTAGAGTTATACTTTTTTATATATCTCATTAATGTATAATAGAGCAATAACTAAATAAATATTTATAAAATTAATTTGACTTGTCATGTTGACATATATAGTGAGAGACTACGCATACATTCCTTTGATCTAACTAATCATTTTCATCTATTAGCACTTGATGAAAAATGTATTAGCTTATGTCGAGAAATTTCAACTCCCAGCACCAAAGATTTGAAAGATTTCTCAACATGCTTTAGCACACAATATAAAGAGTGATATTTTAAAAATGTTATTACAAGTATATTTTGAATAGTTTGAAATTTGTTATATTGAACTATAGTATAAAAGACAGACTTATAATTTGATTTTTTAAAATGTAATCTTATTGTAGTACTTTAGAAAAATTACAATCATCTGAATTTAAAAGATCAGCTTCTGGAAATATCTGCCACTAAATACTTATTTTTCTGCTTGTTATTCATCTTGGATTTAAAGATACCATAAAGTGCATACTTCCCTACATTTCTCCACCAGTGTATTTCAGCCTTAATCTTGAAGGAACTGTGTCTAATGGTGTAAAGATATTTCAGGTTATGTGTTATTTAATCTGAGTTCTCTTGCGAAAAGTGATATATTCCATGATAAAACTCAGAGTTATAAACATTTTTTAAAATCTCAAACAATATGTGTCAGCTATTTTGCATTTTTTACCTTTTTCTTGCAAGTCACAATGATACAAAGGAAAATTTTCTTTTACATATAAGCTTCAAATTTTGAGGATTTTTTTATTATAGTATAAGGTGTTGTAATTATGATGTTCACTTATTACATGGTATAGTGTTTGTCACTAAGGAATGTTATAAGTTAAGAGATTTTATGATTAGTGACTTTTTTTCTTAATATGTCATTTGCATATACTTCCCTATTTTGTTGTTGTTAGGTAGCCTTTCAAAGAAATTAATAAAGTTTATGTAGTTGGCAGCAAGTATAGCAACACAGAATTTAGGTACTCCCTAAATTCAATCAGAGTTTAGATAAAACACAGACTATATTAATGTATGGGCGCTGTTATAACCTCTATTAATATAGTTGAAAGCCGTCAAGCACCACTGATTCTCAGAAACATAAAAAAGTTTGTATTAAAAATCACTGAACAGTGCAAAAGTGGGAACAATACATATAAATTAAATTCAATGCTCAACTTTATAAAACACCTTTCTTTATAAAAGATGGCCTATGTTTGCATACATTTCATGTTGTAGTAAATACAAGGTTTTTAACTGAGAGTACTCAGATGCTTATTGCTTTTTTGACAATTTATCTTCTTAGGTTAAAAGATTAAGAATTTTTACCCAAAACACAAATGTCCTTTTATTTTTATAGTTTTAGGGGGCCCTTTCAAAGGAAGTTAGTATAAGAATGGCAATATTTACTGTTGTCTGCATTTGAGTGGTTCACAGCTGAGCACTCCTCTTGTGTATTCAGTGACAAATGGCAATCACTTTATCATTTATCTTATGACAAATAGCAGATTCAGCCACAAACTGCTGGCTGTAGCAAACTTACAGGATGAAGTTCTTTATTGTTTATGGTTTGTGGGTTGATGTATTCATGCCTTGTTTATTTGTGAAATGAACAAAAATCAGTAAGCAGGCATGAACAGAAATTTGGCCACGCAATCAATTGTACTTTTTTTCCTCCAGTCTTCCAAGGACCTTGCAAGGAAATTCGCTGAACTAGGTCTAAGCTATAAGCTGTCTTTAGAAAAAAAAGTCATTAGAGGATGCACCAAATTGTGACATTATGCCCTTAAGCCAAAATAACATTGAATGGAGTTCCTACCTCGCATTAACCTCCTGAATAAGGGTCTTAAATTTGATAGCAAGCTATTGTCATAGACAAGTGGCATAGGCCAAGAGTAGAAGGAAATTACCCCGTACTTTCACAATTTAAGCAATACATTCAAGTTTTTACTTCTTGTTTTGTACAGCTAAAGGAAATTTGCAAAGCAACTTTGTACAGCAATGTAAATTGTACATGAATTACATATACCAACTGTATTGCGATGGCATATATTCTTATGTTTGTTACTAATGTAGTTTATATAATTAATAATAAGGAAATATTGAAGTAGGTCACATTCTGTGACATGTTTGAGATTAACGTATGTGATACTGGATAATAACAATAGCACATTTTAAAAACTGTAGCAACACAATAGACAGAAAAATGTAATTTTTTATTCTAAGTCTATTTCTTCCAGGATGTCTTTGAGAAATTTGGTATGACTCATTGGATTATATTTTATAATTAGCATACCTTTTAAAATCATTATGATATATTATACTGGATCTAATGAAATGTATCAAAATTACTGATCTGTTGAGTTAATACTGAAAAAGATCACTAATAAAGGTAGTCCAGTTAATCAAAAAGTATTAACATTAAGGGGAAAATTTCTTTCTTTTCTTTAAGGATACATGGATATAAAGAAGGACTTAGTTATACATAAATAGAAAAAAATAAGGCACCTATGTACAATGTGGAATCAAGTTTTGATATCTATACCACTAATACCAAATCAGCAAAAGAACGTAATGCCTACAATTTTGCTAATTTTCCAAACTCCTTAGGAAAATGTGATGTTTTAAGGTAAAATAAATGATGGAGTCATTTAATAAAAATATAATGTATGTTTATTTTCAAGTCATATTCTTAAGTGCTTTGCATAAAAGCTATTTGAATAGCCTCCAAGCAAATGTCTAAGTCCCGTAATTTGGTGTTATAAAAAACAGATATTTGCAGTGTAATATATTCATCATTTATATCCTGAAAAACTTTCTGCCAGAAAAAAAACAAGCCAAAAACATTTTAAAAAAAGAAATCTGTCCCATTAATGTCCATGAAGTTTGTAGACTAGTGGTGTTAAAACTAATATTCTGAAAGGAAACTGAAGTTAGAGGTCCAGAAAAAGCTATTATGTAGCTCTGAGATTTGCATATGCTATCTGCTTGGCTCATCAGAGGTGAATGATAGTTTCCACTGCACTTAGTTACAAGCCAATCTAGATGCAGTTATTTGCATAAACAATTTGATTGGCAAACATTGCTCTATACCTCTGTGTTGAAAACTTTTTGGGGAAGAGACACTATTTTGCTATTTCTTTTTAAAATCATACTTAGGTTATATTTCCTTTGTGTTATGACAGAGAATAGAAGACAAGAATGGTATACAGGTAAAATTTGATCAAACAGATAATACAACAAGAAGACAAAGCATGGCTTTAAAATATTATTTGAATTGAGACTAGTTAATAAAATTATTTACTGAAATTACTCTGAAAAGAGAAAAGTTGTCAATAAACCCAGATCTATAATTCAACTATCAATATTTGGATAAATTTTTATGCTGTTTTTCTCTCTACATCTATATTTTTTACAAAATTATAATGATTAACTTATAATTTTATACACATTTTTTCACTTAGCAGTAGATTATTTTCCATGCTACTATATGTTCCTTAAAACTATATATATATATATATAATTTTTTTTTTTAACTGAGTGCTTTAGTAGTCCATCAAGGAATGAATTCATTAAATAGCTCTGGAAGGACTAACACACGCCAGATATTGTTGAAAGTTGTATATAAAATTGTTATCGCTATGATGCCAACTGCATTGAGCTTACAATCTAGACAGAAAAATGGAATGAGAAAAAGAAAAACAAGTACAGGGTGATAAATGCGGGGTGCGTTGAACAGTTCAAGAAGAAGCACCTAAATCAAATTGGGGACCCATGGAGGGTTTCACCAATAAGATGACTTTGATCTAAATTTTGATTCAAAATTTTTAAGAATAGGTAGGAGTTAGCCATGTAGAAACAGTATATGATAGAAATTTGCATAGCACATATTGACAAAGGTAACAGTGCAACTTGAAAACATGGTTTATCCTTGAATAGACCAGGTCAGCCAAAAGTAAAAGTCCGTATGGCCATGTAGCGGGAGACCTTTGTGTACGGAACTACAAATGGCACTGGAAACTAAATCTGAACATTATCATGAAAGAAAAGAGAAGTGAGTCCAAGGTTTTAAGGTGCTAATGGATACACCCATTCTGACTCTTTATAAAGAGGGTGACTGTCAGCAGTGTGGAGACTGAATTGTGATTGGAATGTGTTTGGAGACAGGAATACAGGTGGCAGATTCTTACAGTAATCCAGGCTTAAAGTAATAAATATTTCAAGAGAGACAGTGAGAATAGGGCTAAATAAAGAGAAGAAAGGAACATTTCGAAAGAAAATTAATGGGACTTGCTGAAACCTTAGTCACTAGTTGGATGTGGGAACTGGTGGGACAGAGAAGTTGAGGATAAGTCTCAGGTTTCTAGCTTATGAAATTGGGTAAGTGACAAATGTCTTTTACTGAGAGGAAGAGCACCTGTGAGGGAGAAGGGATTGTGAGTTTAGTTTTGCAAAGATTAGGTTGGGTTGCCTGTCCCATCTAAGCAGAGATGTAAGATGTTGATACATCTCTCTATCCTACGGACAAATACTGCATTGAAGTTTTGGGAAGCATTTACGTATGGTATTATTAAAGTATCAAAGAAAAAGTGCATGGAGAGAGGTGGCAGCAGGTTGCTAAGGGTACAGAGGAATTTGGGGAGCACTCATATTTCATGAGAACATAAGAATTTCATGAGCACAAGTATTCAGAAGATCATATGAGAAGTTGTGGGAAAAAAAGGAAGAAAATCAACCATCAGACAAAGTAAAAAAAAAAAATGGTTTCCACAGAAAAGGAGTAGTCAAACATGTCAGATAATGCAGAAAAGTAAAAGATACTAGAGATAATTAATAGATCATAGTTACTTTAAGAAGTTTGACAGAGTGGTGGAGGAAGAAGCCATATTTATTTCAACGTGCTGAAAAGAAACTAGAAAATGAGAAAGTAGACAAATTCATTATAGCCTATTCTTTCAAAAGCACAGGTTGTGTTAGAAAGAGGGAAATTAGTCGACAGAAATAGAGTATAAAGGGACTTTTTTAAGGTGGGGGCGCTTGAGCATGCTTATTTGCTGAGGAGAAAAAACTAATAGAGGAAGAAATGTTAATGTGTTTTGCACGAGCAAAGGAGATGTTTCACAAAGCCAACTCCCCAAGGATGCAGAATGGAATTGGAACACACAGAGTCCTGGCAGAAGCACTAGCCTTGGTTAGAAAGGATAGAGAAGAAAGGTGGTAAATAAGATGGTTTTTTATTGAATTTTTAATTTTAATTTTTTTAATTTTATTTTACGTTAAGTTCTGGGATACATGTGCAGAACCTACAGGCTTGTTACATATGTATACCTGTGCCATGGTAGTTTGCTGCACGTATAAACCTGTCATCTAGGTTTTAGGCCACGCATGCATTAGGTATTTGTCCTCATACTGTCCCTCGCCTTTCCCTCAACCCCCTGAAAGGCCCCAGTGTGTGATGTTTCCCTCCCTGTGTCCATGTGTTCTCATTGTTCAACTCCCACTTATGAGTGAGAACATGTGGTGTTTGGTTTTCTGTTCCTGTGTTAGTTTGCTGAGACTGATGACTTCCAGCTTTATCCATGTACCTGCAAAGGACATGAATTCATTCACTCCATTTTTAAATGGGGTGAGTTCAATCTTTAAATAAGAAAATGAAAATATTGTAAAGAGAGAGATTTGGTGAAGAGGTTTATTGTTGAAAAGTATAAGTGAGATGTGGCTGGCTGAAAACATAGACAAAGCATTGAGGAAACAGATTCACTTATAGACCTTGAATGTGTAGTAGTAGCAGAAGGCCATTTTCTCCTATGTCAGCAGCTCAAATTTAAAAGAAAACTCTTATTTTTTAAAAAAATTCAGAGCTGGAATTTTGTAGATTGCCTGAGACCTAAACACAAATATGAAACAAAAAGTGTATTGAAGACAGAGTAAGTATCTAAGGAGGATAGAAAGGAAAAGAAAAGCAAATTTGCCAGTGAATGGAAAATACAGAGTAAAAGCATAAGACAACTTGTACCCAGATAAGTGAAGATATTTGTCTTCTAGTGAAAGAGGGGGGAAAATGGCTGTGAAAACCTAAATATGGAGGATGGAGACAGGAGAAGCTAAGACAGTTCTTAACTTAAAGTTCTTATTTACTGAGTAAAATATAGAGAGTGAATCTCTTGATGGGCCCAGCAAATAAATCACAAAATATGATAGTAAGCGAAAAAAATAATAGTTGCAAAATGGGATGATTGGTTTAAAATTTCAGAAGTGGGACATTTTGGGGTGGCAAAAATGGGTGTGCCAATGAGTTCAGGGGGTTACAGAGCTATGGATATAATCTTTGAGGAGGCTGAAGCACACCAAGAGTGTCAGATTGGACAACTCCATGGATGTTAAAATCATCAAAGATAATTTCAGTATTTAAGGTGTAAGGAAGTCCTTAGCAAAAGTAGGAGAGTGACAATAAGTACAAGTAAAAGGAGGGGTTATCACGTGTTATACCTGGATGGCATGATTTTTAAAGGAAGTGATTCATAGGAAGCTGGAGGAGGGGTTGTGTGGAAGGGGAAATAAAGGACAAGAGAACACACCTGCCTACCTCTCCCTTAACTATATAGGTGTCCTGGTGGAGATGTAGACATCTGTTAAAGAAAAATAATCGGTAGAAATGTTCTATGAAGAGTATGAAAAAGTGGAGAATTGATCAGAGAACAGAGGTTCCAGAAAAAGCAATAGATCTTTTTGGATGGAAGGCAGTTGTAGAAGCAAAGAGTGTTATTCCAATGACAGTAAAGAGAGAATAGAGGGATAATGTCAGCATATTCGGTAGATACCAGCAGAGACAGGGGTGTCACTGCCAGAGTCACAGGCTTTAAGCTTCTTCCTGAAACTCTAAAGCAAAATGTTCTCTGCCCACGTGATAGCTTCACTTCAGTGGTTTAAGGCCAGGGAATAGTCACTGCAGGTAGTCAAGGCATTGCAGTGGCCTCTGCTTAGTGTTTCAGATAGAAACTAGCAAAGCACTGTCTCTACAAAGTTCAAAAACAGATGAAGGTAGGCATTATTTTGGGGCTTCAGATGAGATATATGAATTAAAATCTGCAATAATGAGAGCTGGGCATGGAGGGGAACACCTGTAGTCCCAACTACTGGAAAGCTGAGGCAGGAGGATATCTTGAGCCCAGGAATTGGAGACCAGCCTGGGCAACATAGCAAGAGCCCATCTAAAGGAAAAAAAAAAAAAAACCCACAAAACTGCAATAACAACTTTATCTAGAAAAAAATGTTAAAAGGAGAACTAGAAGTTCAAGCAAACATAAGGGATTATTCTGGTGGAGGTTGACTTTAAAGTATAATGGTTGGGACAAAAGAATTTGAAGAAAAATTTGGTGTTAATGTTCCTATTCTCACCAACACATAAGCAAAGAAGGATACAATAATATGAAATGGGGCCGGGTGTGGTGGCTTATGCCTGTAATCCTAGCACTTTGCAAGGCCGAGGCAGGCGGATCATGAGGTCAGAAGTTAGAGACCAGCCTGGCCAACATGGTGAAACCCCATCTCAACTAGAAATACAAAAAAAAAAAAAAAAATTAGCCAGGTGGTAGTGGGCACCAGTACTCCCTGCTACTCGGGAGGCTGAGGCAGGAGAATCACTTGAACCTGGGAGGCAGAGGTTGCAGTGAGCTGAGATTACACCACTGCACTCCAGCCTAGGAGATAAGAGCAAGACTCTGTCTCAAAATAATAATAATAATATGAAACAGAAATTGTTGGTTAATGGAAAGAAAATAGAAGGAGAAATAAGGTTACTCCTATTATTGTTGTAGTTTGGGATATAATAAAGATAATAAAATTAAGAAGATAGGATTTTTTCTAAGAAAGTATTTGTTCTTATATAATTTGATAAAATCGAGACTATAAAACCAAATGAAAATGGACTGGCGTTGACAATTACTCTCCTCCTTCTTAAAATGAAGAATTTGTCTTATCCTCAGCTGGTTCCCATGCTGGGGTTTCAGAAGTGTCTCACATGATGACCTATCTTTGTTCAGTGTCCTCTTTCCGTTCTCTCTGTTCACTATTCCAAATCTCATCCTCTGTCCTCATTCATAGTCCTTGGGAATCTTCTATAAATAATAGAAATATAACATTTAAGAGCCCATGCTCTGGAATCAAATGGACTCATTTCAAATCTCTATTGTTTAACTTTGAATGTGTTGGATCTTGGACAATTAATTTAATTTCTGATATAGTTTGGATATTTGTCCCCACCCAAATCTTATGTTGAAATGTAATCCCCAGTGCTGAAGGTGGGGCTTGATGGGAGGTGTTTGGGCCATAGGTGAAGATCTGTTATGGCTTGGTGCTGTCTTTGTGACAGTGAGTAATTTGTTACAACATCTGGTCGTGTAAAAGTACCACCCGCCGACTCTCTCTCTTGCTCCATTCTCGCCGTGTGACGTACCTGCTCCCCCTTTGCCTTCCATCAAGATTGGAAGCTTCCTGAGGCCTCCTCAGAAGTAGATGCCACAGAAGTAGGTGCGTCTTGTACAGCCTGCAGAACCATGAGCCAATTACATCACTTTTCTTATAAATTACCCAGTCTCAGGTATTTCTTTATAGCAGTGCAAGAATGACCTAACACAAGTTCTCCGTGTCTTAATATTATTCTCTGGTAAAAGTCAATTGTAGATCTCCTTACTTACCCATGATAAGCACTTTTCAAGGATTATCACTTTTACTCTAGTCTTTTGATTTGGCTGTAAAACTCGAGAATACACGAAAAATGCTAAATGATGTGAGGAGAAAGTTCCAAAAAAACCCAGGACACACTGAAGAGAGAACTCTGTGTACCAAGTGTTCTCATCAATGCAAGACACAAAGAGAGAACAGTCACAGCAGAAGCTTTAGCTAGAGGAGGCAAAGATACGTTAGGAGATGGACGCAAGGAATATGTCTGCCCTTTTCATTAAATTCAGAACCAGACTTGGGGAAAACTTAGTAACAATGGGAATGCTTATGCAGGAAACATTAACTTTAGAAGTTGCTCTAACTTTAAGGAAAAAAGCATAACAAGAGCCCTAAGGGAGGACATCTGTTCTTTTTTATGGCAGCGTTTCCTTTTATCCAGTGACTCTTTAAAGCCGTGGCACCTGTAATTATGAAACTTTTGAGGAAGGTCATAATAGCATTGCTCGTAAAAGTCCTACATGGTTTGTAAGAGAAGGAAAATAGCAAGTAATTAGAAGTTTCTGTAAAACTGAGTGCAAGCGAGGCACAGTGGCTCATGCTTGTAATCCTAGCACTTTGGGAGGCTGAGGCAGGCAGATCACTTGAGCTCTGGAGTTTGAAACTGGCCTGGACAACATAGCAAAACCCTGTTTCTACTAAAAATACAAAAATTATCCAGGTATGGTAGCCTGCACCTGTAGTCTCAGCTACTCAAGAGGCTGAGATGGGAGGATTACTCAGCCCAGGAGGCAGAGGCTGCAGTGAGCCAAGGGCAAGCCACTGCACTCCAGCCTGGTCAACAGAGCAAGACCCTGTCTCAAAAACAAAAACTCAAACTAAATGCAACTCTAAAATATTGCAAGGATTTTATTTTAAACAGTGCAATTAAGCAGAACTGTACATAATGACCATTATTAGAAGATTAATTTGACATTCTCTGAAGAAGTATAAAATTATGATACAGGAAGGATATATATCAGTTATTAAAAATCATGGATTATTTTTTACAAGATAGAAAGACCTAAATGTGTACATTTCTTCATATGAAAGAATTATGCATCCTTCATTTAAAACAGCAAAAACTTGAACAATTTGGAAGCAGCATGTTTTGTTAAATAAATTTCAAGATAAAATAAATTTTGAAAACACCCACCAGAAGCCATAGATCTTCCAGAAAACAAAAATATAAACAAAATTCAATTGAATGAAGATGAGCATAATAAAAATAAAATACTATCTAAAAGCACCAGGGTTATATGAGATGCTCCTAGAGTGGTAAGGCCATGAGACTTGTTCAGAATAGAATATCCCTAGTAAGGTTTTAGTGGTTAGGAAATAGCATGCCATACATTTGAAAACTATATAATTATAAATATAAATGTATAAACATAAATTTTTCATGATTATTACAGCTTTGATTCAAACTATGTTTAAGTATTTTTGTTTAATTTGCATATTATATATTTTATATTTAAAAATTCATCTTATATATATTTACATTTATTTAACTCTAAATATATAATGAGTGCATTTTAAGGCCATCTGAATTATACATTTCCCAGACAGGAGATTTTTATCAACTACTTACGTAAAATATAAACAGCTCTGAAGTCAAGGGCAGGTATATTTAGTAAAAGGATATCAAGTGATATTAATTGTATTTAAAAATGATCTTTTGTTTTAAAAAGAATTGGCTGGGCACAGTGGCTCACGCCTGTAGTCTCAGCATTTTGGGAGGCCGAGGCAGGTGGATCACCTGAGGTCAGGAGTTTGAGACCAGCCCAGTCAACACGGTGAAACCCTACCTCTACTAAAATACAAAAATCAGCCAGGCATGGCGGCTTGTGCCTGTAATCCCAGCTACTCGGGAGGCTGAGGCAGGAGAATTGCTTGAACCTGGGAGGCGGAGGTTAGAGTAAGCCGAG
>NW_012115378.1:4723819-4735043 GCF_000951035.1 Colobus angolensis palliatus
AAAAAAAAAAAAAAGGAGAAAAAAGAATTTTGGCATGAGTAAATAGAGGTCATTTGAATATCAAAAGTAAAACCAAAGTTTCACAAGTATAGCAAATTCAGTTCATTGCCAGTCACTAACCTTGGCACTGGGAACACAGGAAACTAAAGAAATGTTGAACCAATTTAGGAGTATTTCCTCAGCTCCTGTCTATTCAGAGACATACTATTCCTCTATACATTTTCCCCAAGAGCATGTCAACTGTTTCCCCAGCATAGCTAGGTGCTGAGCTGTTTGGTTCCTCTATAATTGGCAGCACAGGCAATTGCAGAAATTGTCAAAAACAGAAACTCAAACTCTCTATAGCTGCAATCTCTTTGGTCAAAACTGTGATTCAGTAATCCATTCCTTTAGGTAATATAAAATATCTTCTTGAATTAAATCAGACCAGCAGAAAGCAGTTTCTGATCATGTATTACCTCTTCTCTATAGAATTACTACCTTGAGGGTCACTGTAAGAAGTGGCTCCGATGAAGTTCATTGTTGTGTTCACTGTAAAGAGGATGTTGTTCATTAAATTCACAATACCCACTTTAGGACCAGAAATTTTTGTCAGGTGTAAGCATCAGGAAGAGTGAATAGGATTTATTCTGCAGGTTCTGTTTGTTTGATCTCAGGGGCACTGAACTGACCGGGTTTCCTTTTAGTAGTGTTTGCTAGGATACGTAGGCTTATATTTGTTATTTGCTTTCAGGAAGTAGATAGGCTCTATTTTATGGCCCATGCTTGCCTGTTGCTCTTTTATTTTTCCTCAGCTGGTTTAAATGTATTTTTTCAGTTGTGTTTGTTCACAAATAAATTTGAATCCTGTCTCAGGATGGAGCAGGAAAGAGAAAAAAACAAAAACAGATTCTCTATATGCAAAATACTGTAATCCAGAAATGAGTGAAAAAGGAATCTTTCTCCAGGTAACCTATAGCATGGATAAGTAATACACAGAGAAACCATAACATAAAGCAGAAGCAATGCTTTTTTCTAGAAAATAATGTGCTACTATAAGATGAATAAAGTTATTGTAAGAATGGCCAGAATAACACAATGGATTATTGATAAACTGAAAACATCCATTTAATTTTTTCTCATCAAGCCAAGAAATAAAAAAAAAATCCTCTGCTTTTATGATAGAAAAACTTGAGCTAGTTAAGTAGTTTTTATATGTGACATAAAATTGATATTAATTTTGTAACAACATGAATATTTTATTTATTTCCATCAATTTATATTTATATCACTTAAACTATTTATAATTTTAACATGTAACTATTTATTAAATTCATTATTTTTATATTAACCAATATTTTACACAATATGTATACAGTGCTAGGATTTCCCCCAAGGCTTATATCATTGTATTTATGCTGTGTATATAACACCCAAATATTTCAAAAGCTGTAGTTACAGATTTTAAATTGCACTTTCCAGAGTGATTCACTTTGTGATTATTTCGTTTTAATAAGGTCTTTTAATAAGTTCTAAATAATAAGTTATTTAGTTTTAATAAGCTCTTTTGGTTAAGAATCCAAAAGAACTTCAAAAGAATATGGCCCTCTTAAATCAGAACAAGAGAACAGAAAGATTTATGCTTATAGATTTCACGGTCTTTCTTGTTAGCCTATTCCAATACTTTATAAACAGGAATGTAACACAGGGGCTCTGGGTTACACAGAGCCTTAAACTCCCTGAAACTATATACTTTTTGCTTAGATTACAAGAGTAGCTAGAGAAGGACATTTTCCTGAAGGAACATTACACGACCTTCCTTACCCTTCTACAAAGTGAAGGAGTCGTTTCTTATACACACACACACACACACACACACACACACACACACATATGAGCCTAGGATATACCACAAAACATGACATCTTTGAACTTAATGAATTTTGTGGCTGGTATTGGTTTCGAGGAAGAGAGATCAGCTGGTATATGTGGCAGCAGAGATTGAGGAAACTGAGGAAGGTCTTGCTTGCTATGTAAGCTGACGATGAATTCTGTCTTTGTGCAATGATACGTAGAGGTGGTACCTAAAGTGACCACCCAAGAAACCAAATCACATTCAATAACTGAATTGAAAATGATAATACTGGCTTTTGTTTTCTAATATAATCAAGCCATCATACGTTCCTATACTACAAGGACAGAGCATTTTTTTGCTATTCTAAAGCTTAAAATCTGACATGTATAGACAGGAAACAGCACACTGGTATCTAGCTTTTCAAACAAAAATTTTTATAAGAATTTTAAGAGTTGGCATCTGACAGAAGGAATATAAAAGCTGGTGATATTCAACCACCCCTCTGTGTAACCCTGAATTTATTATTTCTGTCAACTTTCTAATTCTTGTTTTTGGATAATAGACCAAGAATAGATTTTTAGAGAATGGCACTTGAAGTTAGTGACATGAGACTTGAGCCTTTGTCTCCTGGTTATAGAAGCAGAATTTTTTTCTAGTGACCCACCACATTCTGTACTTCCACAGTCTTTAAGCATTTCCAACCAGCCAAATTTTTCTATTATCAAAAATCAGTTAACTGCATGATTTACTCAGGCTGATTTCACTAGCTTAAATCTCCCAGTAAAATGTATCCCTAAGAGGAATGAATTGTTAAATTAGCTGAAATTGCACTTTTGAGAAACTGAAACAGGTGTGATTTGAATGCACATTTTACTTAGGTTTTAATGCCTGATAGAGAAAGAAACTTGAATAACTAAAAATAGTGTATTTTCTTTGCAAATTTCCTTAACTTACCTACAGTTTTAGATATGTGGTCAAATGATCTGTTTTGATTCAGTGACAATTGAAATGTTTCAACCTATTGGACAATGGCCACTGCCTGTCTATCCAGACGTAAAAAAAAAAAAAAAAAATTTACCCTTGTAATGTAAGATAATCATGTACTCTAAATACACTGAACAATAGCTGTCAAAACCCATAACTGGATGTAGGCTGAGAAATTTGATAAACACTATTTAAATATTTGAATAACTGAATTGTAAGCAAAACTTTTTAACTGGGCTTATTTTATTTTCTGCAATTATGAAACTATTTTGGGTACAATTAAGTTCTGTCAGCTCAAAATCTTTTACAAACTAAGTGTAATTATTTGTAAATAACAACAGAGCTCTGCATTCTAATCATTTACACCATTAGGACATATTACTAAGTAAATTCAGGTTAAACACAAAACTGTACATTCTCAAACATCTCAGTCAATATGGTAGTTGTATTCCGAACTCATATTTCAAATGCTGTTAGTTTTATAACTAACTGCTTACTTTAACTTCATGTTTTTGGATTTTAAAAATTTATTTTTACTAACAGTTTTATTTGATTTCATATAAACACATTAACAAAGGACTGATTTTTTTAGATTTGAAAAAGTATTTTTTAACTTGTTTGCAAGTATTTTCTCTAGTGCTACAAAAACAGACATATAAACCAATGGAACAGAATAGAGAACCAGAAATAATGCTGCACACCTACAGCCATCTGATCTTTGACAAAATAGACAAGACGAGCAATAGGGAGATGACTCTCTGTTCAACAAATGGTGTTGGGACAACTGGCTAGCCATATACAGAAGATTAAAATTGGACCCCTTCCTTACACCATATACAAAAATTAACTCAATATGGATTAAAGACTTAAATCCAAAACCAAAAACTATAAAAACCCTGGAAGATAACCCAGGAAATACCATGCTGGACATAGGACCTGGCAAAGATATTATAACAAAGATGCCACAAGCAATTGCAACAAAAACGAATATTGACAAATGGGACTTCGTTAAACTAAAGAGATTCTACATAAAAGAAACTATCCACAGAGTAAACAGACAACCTATAGAATTGGAGAAAATATTTGCAAACTATACATCCAACAAAAGTCAAATATCCAAAACCTAGAAGGAACTTAAGTAAATTTACAAGAAAAAAATACCCATTAAATGTTGGCAAAGTAGATGAACAAACACTTTTTTTTTTTTATTTTTTTTATTTAGAGACAGAGTCTCACTCTGTCGCCCGGGCTGGAGTGCAGTGTCACAGTCTCAGCTTGCTGCAGCCTCCACCTCGTGGGGTTATGCAATTCTCCTGTCTCAGCCTCTCAAGTAGCTGTGATGGGCCACCATGCCCAGCTAATTTTTTGTGTATTTTTAGTAGAGACGGGGTTTCACCATGTTGGCCAGGCTGGTTTTGAACTCCTCACCTCAAGCGATCCACCTGCCTCGGCCTCCCAAAGTGCTAGGATTACAGATGTGAGCCACCACATCTAGCCGAACAGGCACTTTTCAAAAGAAGACATTCATGTGGCCAGCAAACATATGAAAAAAATGTGCAACAGCACTAGTCATTAGAGAAATGTAAATCAAAACCACAATGTGATACTGTCTCATACTGGTCAGAATGGTTGTTATTAAAATGTCAAAAAATAACAGATGCTGGTGAGGTTGTGGAGAAAAGGGAACACTTATGCATGACTAGTGGGAACGTAAATTAATTCAGCCATTGTGGAAAGCAGTTTGGCAATTTCTCAACTTAAAATAGAATTACCATTTAACCCAGCAATCCCATTATTGGGTATATAGAAATCACTCTACCATAAAGACACATGCATTCATATGTTCATTGCAGCACTATTAACAACAGTAAAGAGATGCAATCAACCTAAATGTCCATCAATGGCAGACTGGATAATGTGATACGTATTTACCATGGAATACTATGCAGCCATTAAAAAATAATGAGATCACGTCCTTTGCAGCAACATGAATGGAGCTGGAGGTCATTATCCTAAGCAAACTAACACAGGAACAGAAAACCAAATACTGCATGCTTTCACTTATAAGTGGGAGCTAAACTTTGAGTACATATGGACACAAGGAAAGGAACAAGAGACATCAAGCCCTACTTGAGGGTGGGGGGAGGCAGCAGGGTGAGGATCGAAAAATTATCCATCAGGTACTATGCTTATTACCTGAGTAACAAAATAATCTCTTCATCAATCCCTGAGACATGCAATTTACCTATATAACACACCTGCACATGTATCTCTGAACCTAAAAGTTAGAAAATCAAATCAGACCAGTATGAATTTCTAGTTAAAAGTCAGCTACAGGCCAGCATAGTGTGGAACATATGTGCTAGTTTAATTTGGCTTCCATAGTCATGAAAAGTAAATAGGTATTACTGATAGAAAGATGATGGGAACAGAAAGGTGAAAATAAATGTCTATTTGATTTGGATTTGTATTATCTCCTTTAGGTGTTAATGTTACTGAATCTTGTCCTTCACCAATAGCACCACGACTCTTTCCTTGTAGACGCCTAGTGGGGAAACTATTCCCTGAAAAATGAGTTTAAGGGCTCTAAGCTCCAGGCCATCAAGTTGGGATCAGAGTTGGAAGCTAGTGCCTTAGGGAGATTTTTTCCTTTTCTCTAAGTATCTACGTCATTCATTTGGCCAGAACCTCAATAAGCAATAAAATATTTTGTGACAAAGGGAAACAGTTATTTTTAATGGTTTTATTGTATATAAACATATTCAGAAAATACTGAAATTTTTAAGATTTGAAAACAATATTTTTCGCTTGTTAGCAAGTGTTTTATTTGTTCAGTGTTGTCTGGACCAACAGTTCTTAAAGTGTAGTCTACAAGCCCTTGGGGATCCACAAGACCCTTTCCAGGACAAAGAGGGGGAGGGGAAGGACCTATAAACAATTTTCAAATAGTAGTAAGATATCTGTCTTTTTCACTGTGTTGACATTTGTGCTTACGGTGTAAAAACAATGGTGGGTACAACTGCTGATACCTTAGTATAAACCAAGGCAGTGGTGCAGCAGTACTCAGTGTGTTTCTCACTGCCAGGCACTTGCATGGTGAACTTTAATTAAGAGTTCAGTTGTTGGGCCGGGGGCGGTGGCTCACGCCTGTAATCCCAGCACTTTGGGAGGCCGAGGCGGGCGGATCATGAGCTCAGCAGATCAAGACCATACTGGCTAACACGGTGAAACCCCGTCTCTACTAAAAATACAAAAGAAATTAGCCGGGCAGAGTGGCAGGCGCCTGTGGTCCCTGCTACTCGGGAGGCAGAGACAGGAAAATGTCCTGAACCCGGGAGGCGGAGCTTGCAGTGAGCCGAGATCAAGCCACTGCACTCCAGCCTGGGCGTCAGAGCGAGACTCCTCTCATAAAAAAGAAAAAAAAAGAAAATGTGGCACATATACAACATGGACTACTATGCAGCCATAAAAAGGATGAGTTCATGTCCTTTGCAGGGACATGGATGAAGCTGGAAACCATCCTTCTCAGCAAACTATCACAAGGACAGAAAACCAAACACTGCGTGTTCTCACTCATAGGTGGGAACTGAACAATGAGAACACTTGGACACAGGGTGGGGAACATCACACTCTAGGGCCTGTCGGGGGTGGGGGACTGGAGGAGGGATAGCATTAGGAGAAATACCTAATGTAAATGATGAGTTGATGGGTGCAGCAAGCCAACATGGCACATGTATACCTATGTATATCAAACCTGAACGTTGTACACATGTACCCTAGAACTTAAAGTATAATACAAAAATAAAAAATGGAAAAAACAAAAAAACAAACAAATAAAAAAGCAAAAGTTCAGTTGTAGTAGTAAATATTAGGTTGGTGCAAAAGTAGTTGCGGTTTTTTCCATTAAAAGTAAAATAAAATTAATATTAATTGCATTAAATTATTCAACACTTTAGTACATGTCTTTTTTATATTCTTTATGATGAAATGTGACGTACATTTAAAACAGTTCTGCTGCACAGCAGAGTAAGCTGTCTCTAGGAAAAGCACTTGTGTGATATTTGGAGTTGTGAATTGAACTCGACTTTTTTTTTTTTAATAAAACATCATTTTTACTTAAAAGAACAATTAACAGGCAAACTGTGATTAATCAGACTAAACCATTTGACATACATTTACTCGAAAATGAACAAAATGGGCTTGCCACTTCAAATAAAACAAGTTATAATATTTATTGTCCATAAAACATTTGGGCTTTCAAATGAAAATTAGAATTTTGTAGAACTTATTCAGTCATCCTTCAGTGTCCACGGGGGATTGGTTTTCGGACCCCTGTGGATACCAAAACCTAAGGATGCAAGTTCCCGACATACAATGGCATAGTATTTGCACATAATCTACATACATCCTCCCGGATCCTTAAATAATCTCTAGATTACTTATAATACCTAATACAATGTAAATACTGATATTACATATTGTTATACTAGATTGGGTTTGTTGTTTAGAGATGGGGTAATGCTGTGTTAGATGGGGTAATGCTGGTAAGGCTGGACTCCTGGGCCCAAGCGATTTGCCCACCTCAGACTCTGGGGCAGTTTAGACCACAGGCATGTGCACTGCACTTGGCTGATTTTTGTTTTTGTTTTAATTCATATTATTTTTGCAATTCCTTGGATAAAGAAGCTTTCACATCTGCAGATTCAACCCACAAGTGTATCAAAAGTATTATATGTGCTATTGAGAGCTTGACATCCTTCCAAAATGTACAGACTTTTCTAAAAAGATAAGCATGATATTAACAAATGGGATTTTTATATGACATAATACATTTATCAGTATTTGGAAGACCTGCATAACTCCACAAACTAATATACCAAAATGACCAATGTATGATCTTACCAGTGGATCTTAATTTAACAAGATATGAAAGTTTCACTGATATGACTTCTGAGTCCAAATTGTAAATAATATTTGAGAAACTACCACTTGCTCAGTTGGGGTGTAGTATCAAAGAAAAATATCCACAATTATCTGAAAATACCTTCCCATTTCCAGCTACATATCTGAGGCTGGATTTTCACCAAATACTATAACCAAAACGACAAACGCCAATATGCTCAATTTAGAAGCAGATAAGAGAATCCATCTCTTTTTTAATTTACCCAGATATTAAAGAAATACGAAAAATGTTAAACAGTGCCCTTCTTACCACCATTTTTTTTTTTGCTAGGGAGGATAGTTATTTTTCACAAAAATATGTTATTATTTCTATTTTTAATGAATCAATATATATTTTCTAATTTCTCAGTTTTCATTTCCAAAACGGTAAATATCAATAGATATAACCTATACAATCAAAAGCCTTTTGTATTTCTTAATAATTTTTAAGAGTGCAAATGCATCCCGGGCAGGGTGCAGTGGCTCATGCCTGTAATTCCAGCACTTTGGGAGGCTGAGGCGGGTGGATCACTTGAGGTTGGGAGTTCAAGACCAGCCTGACCAATGTGAAGAAACCCCATTTCTACTAAAAATACAAAATTAGCCTGGTGTGGCGGCGTGCACCTATAATCCCAGCTACTCGGGAGGCTGAGGAAGGAGAATCGCTTGAACCCAGGTGGCAGAAGTTGCAGTGAGCCGAGATCGTACCATTGCACTCCAGCCTGGGCAACAAGAGCGAAACTCCATCTCAAAAAAAAGAAAGAAAGAAAAAAAAGAATGTAAATGGATCCTGAGAACAAAAACGTTTGAGAATGATTAGTGTAAGCAAATTTTACTTACGTAGGATACCCAGTTTAGTTCACAGATCTTTCTATAAACCAATGGAAGCAGGTGTGTGTGGCAAATACAAGCCATGGATTGAATTGAGGTTATACATGTTGCGATATAAGTTACTATTATTTCAAACATATTTTCACATTTAACTTTTCACAGAGGCAATTGGTTTTATGCAATGAGGTTGGAAAAATTACTACTGCACAGTAACACTCTTTTAAATAGTGTAAGACTTAACTAAAACTTATTGAATCAACATTTAGACACCGAAGAATTATTTTGCTTGTTTAGTACCTTTTAAGTGATACAATTAGTTTTGGCTGCTAAACTTTTATGACTAGTAAATATTATTATTTTTGTGTCAAGTGCAGATTGTTTTATTGTAGAATAGCTGTAGCAATTTAGTAAGGTCAAAGTTCTCAGAAAAAAGGGGTACTGAACAGCAGAGTTGATTTATTACATGTGAAATCTTATCTAAAGTAGTTGATTCTTCTCCTTTTTATCAGGTACTTGACTTTTTAGTAGTAGCTTGACAAGCAAGTATAGAGATAATAATTTTATGAGAAAAATGAGTTCTGATTCCATCATTTATACTAGGGCCATGGTTCTCTATTTTCTGTGTTATTATCATTATTGCTTTAGAAATAGTAAAAAGCGGCCGGGCACGGTAGCTAATGCCTGTAATCCCAGCACTTTGGGAGGCCGAGGCAGGCAGATCACGAGGTCAGGAGATCGAGACCATCCTGGCTAACACAGTAAAACCCCGTCTCTACTAAAAAAAAATATATATATATATATATATATACACACACACAAAAGAATTAGCCATGCGTGGTGGCCGGCGCCTGTAGTCCCAGCTACTTGGGAGACTGAGGCAGGAGAATAGTGTGAACCTGGGAGGCGGGCAGAGCTTGCAGTGAGCCAAGAGCATGCCACTGCACTCCAGCCTGGGCGACAGAGCGAGACTCCATCTCAAAAAAAAAAAAAAGAAAGAAAGAAATAGTAAAAAGCATCTATTTAAATGAGACTTGTGTTGTAGAATTGGGACTATATGTACAAATCACATGTGCCCTGGCTTAGTCATTGAGTGTTGGCAGACTATATGTTTATATATTTTAACTTGACTTCTGAAAATTTAACATTAAAAAGGTTTTATTTAAAATTATGTTCTTTTCAAAAGAAGATATGCATGTGGCCAAAAAACATATGAAAAAAAAAAGGCTCAATATCACTGATCATTGAAGAAATGCAAATCAAAAACGACAGTGAGATACCATCTCATACCAGTCAGAATGGCTATTATTAAACAGTCAAAAAGTCAAAAAATAACAGATACTGGCGAGGTTGTGGAGAAAAGGAAACGTTTATACACTGCTGTTGGGAGTGTAAATTAGTTCAGACATTGTGGAAAGCAGTATGGCAATTCCTCAAAGAGCTAAAAACAGAACTACCATTCGACTTACCAATCCCATTACTGAGTTTGTATCCAAAGGAATATAAATTTGTCTACCATAAAGACATAAGCACATGAACATTCATTGCAGCACTATTCACAATAGAAAAAAACATGGAATCAACCTGCATACCCATCAGTGACACATTAGATAAATAAAATATGGTACATATACAGCATGGAATACTACGCATCCATAAAAAAGAATGATGTCATGTCTTTTGTGGGAAAATGGATGGAACTGGAGGCCGTCATCCTTAGCAAACTAACGAAGGGACAGAAAACCAAATACCTCGTGTTCTCACTTATAAATGGGAGCTAAATGGCGAGAACTCATGGACACAAAGAGAGGAACAACAGACATTAGGGCCTGCTTGAGGGCGGACGTTTGGAGAAGAGAGAGGATCAGAAAAAATAACTAATAGGTGTTAGGCTGAGTACCTGTGTGATGAAATGTGTATAACAAACCCCCATGACATGAGTTTACCTGTGTAACAAACCTGTACATGTAACCCTGAACCTAAAATAAGAGTTTAAAACAGTAATAAAGACATAAAATTATGTTGAGAATATTTCAGCTAGATTTATAGTTCAGACTGATGGTTATTACAAATGAGGTTTAAAAAATTCTTATTTATAGTAAGTCTCCAGAAAACCTGAAGGTAATTGTGAATGGATAGGATAATTCTATCCATTTAGGAGAATTTTAAACCTCTGCTCTTTAAATAAGATCAAGAGAGGGGAGCGACACAGAAGACTGGTGATTTGTGCATTTTCAACTGAGGTACTGGGGTCATCTCACTGGGGAGTGCCAGACAATCGGTGCTGGTCAGCTGCTGCAGCCCGACCAGCGAGAGCTGAAGCAGGGCGAGGCATTGCCTCACCTGGGAAGCGCAAGGGGGAAGGGAATCCCTTTTCAGGGGGAAGGGAATCCCTTTTCCTAGCCAGGTGAACTGAGACACAAAACACCTGGAAAATCGGGTAATTCCCACCCCAATACTGTGCTTTAAGCAAACGGGCACACCAGGAGATTATACCCACACCTGGCTGGGAGGGTCCCACGGCCACTGAGCCTCCCTCATTGCTAGCACAGCAGTCTGCGATCTAACCGCAAGGCAGCAGCGAGGCTAGGGGAGGGGCGCCCGCCATTGCTGAGGCTTAAGTAGGTAAACAAAGCC
>NW_012115378.1:4740825-4786484 GCF_000951035.1 Colobus angolensis palliatus
GGAGGGATTTCATTGGGGAGTTATACCTGATATAAATGATGAATTGATGGGTGCTGACGAGTTGATGGGTGCAGCACACCAACATGGCACAAGTATACATGTGTAACAAACCTGCACGTTATGCACATGCACCCTAGAACTTAAAGTGTAATAAAAAAGAAATTAAAAAAAAATAAATAAATAAATAAAGAGAGGATTCCTGCCAATCCTTGCCCATAGGAAATGTTTGAGGCAATTCAAAGTGCAAACAAGCCTGAAAAGAATCCAATATATATCTATAATATATGAATAGGAAGGCTGTCAGTAAAGGAGAGATTGTAAGAAAATGTTGGAAAGTTATGGGACAGAGAATGGCCTTTTCATATATTGTGTAGAGCTAAATCCTGATTGAATGTGTCACCCATTTTCTTTACTCCACACATGTAGTTTTCATTAGTCTCGGTGTTCATGAGATAGCCTGTAAATATGAAGTGGAAATTTGGCACAGGAAATGGGTAAAATGCTTTGCATACCTTTAAATATAGGTTTTCAGTGTTCTGAAGCCTTTCCTTAGCAGACCTTTGATTTTCCAAAGTGTATAGATAATTTAACTCCACTATTCTTTTTTCCTGGAATTCCATTCTTCTTGTTGCCCTCTATTCTTTTATACCTCTCAGTAGCTTGAGGTTAAAATCCTGCTCTTTTATGTCATATGTATAAGGCTAGAACAGTTTATCTAGTTTTTTAGTCTTAGGAATGCTATTTTGAGAATTTGTTTACTTATATGGGAAATAAAATAGATCTTCCAAAGTTACATATTTTGGGAATGTTGTTGCCATTCTCTTTCCTTTTTGGCATTTGGCAATCTAGAAAGGTTAGAATTAATCAGGGTGATTTTTTGGAAAATGTAATGAAGAGTCAAGTGAATGGATATTTAGAAAGCGCGAGGTATGTGAGGAGGACGTATTATGGTTACTCGCCAAACTTGGAAAATATCATTCAAATCTCTAAGACCAAGAATAGTGACTGAAGACTCAGCCTTCTATAAAACAGAAACACTTAAACCAGGATGCTTCTTTGACTGGAGCCAGATCCAGGAATGGTAGTAAGTAAGGATTTTGTTCTGTGAGCAATAATGTTGACCTTTAACTAGGAAATAAACCCCGAGTCCAGAACCAAAGCACCCTGCTTTCTTGATGGACAGGTTGTTGAGAGAAATACCTTTGCTATTGACCGGTGTCCTATGACTAAAGGAGAACATCAGAGAATATCGACCCAGTGTTTACACTTTGAAAGTTCTACTTATCTAAGGCAAGATTGAGAGTCATGTGAATACTTGAAGATAAAATTACAAGATAAAATGAATAGTACTTGTAGTGGTTTGCAGTATAGGCATTTTAAATTGAATCACACAGATTATTTACCAAAAGGGTGGCTAAAAGACATATATGTCAAGTAAATTAAAAGAGGACATCTGTGAACAGAAATTCAAGTGTTTATTTCAATCCAAGAAAATATAATTCAATATCTTTCATTTACCAAGACTGCACTAGAAGATGAATAATAAATTTTAATTTCATATAAGTTATATGCCAGAATTAGATATTTGGAATGGATGTTTCCCTCCCAGCTATCTTGAGTCATTGAAGCAGAAACTCATTTGTACGGGAACATGGAGGTAAGTAGCTTTCCTGAGGGCCATATTCCAACTCTTGAATTGTTTCTTTGGACTTTGTCTTCTTCTTTAAACAAACTCTAAATCCTTACATCTTTAAAAAGAGATGATTAAGGGCAGTTTTTGTAATATAACAACTTTCTTACTCTGATGATAGGAATGCTATTGTTACTAAACCAAGGGGTCATCTGTCCTGTTAGAAGTTTTCTGTATAGGTTAGAGTTAAATAACTACCCAAAAATATAATTTAAGTATTTAAAAGTCTGTTTATTTCTACCTCCAGATAGATACTATTTAAATGAGAACAAACATATGTCTTAAAATTAATATTAATTCTGGTAGACTAAATAATGGCCCCCTAAGATATCTACATCCTAATCACCAGAACCTGTGAATGTAATCTTACTTGGAAAAAAAAGACTCTAAAGATATGATTAAATTAAGGATTTTGAAATAAGGGTATTACCCAGATTTATTTGAGCAGGCCCGAAATGTAATCACAAATGTCCTTATAAGAAAGAGGCAGAGAGATTTGATAACAGAAGGAAAAAGGTGACATAATAATGGAAAGTGAGATGTGATTTGGGGCCACTAGCCAAGAAAGCAAATTATTTTCCCGGAGCCTCCAGAAGGAACTAGCTCTGCTAACCTCTTGATTTTAGCCCCATAAGATTTCTTTCTGACTTCTGATCTCTGGAACTGTAAGACAACACATTTGTATTCATTGGCACCACTTAGTTTGTGGTAGTTGTTACAGCTGCATCAGCAAAATCATACCATAATGTTCAACAAAATGGCATTAGGCCACTTTCATAAAGATTTTGCCTTTTTTTCCTCCCACCTTTAATTTTCTAGAAAGAGGAATGATCTTCCACAAATGACATGATCTTCCACAAATGCAAACATCTGGAAAATTATTTATTGTTAGAATCAGTTTTTACACTTTTGACCTTAATTACATATACCAGAAAATGGCCCAAAAATGTATAACTGTGACCCATCATAAATTAATCACATGGCCTCTGTTATTCCATGTTGCAGAATCTGTTGTTTATTCATAAGAACATTGTTCTTATGAAAAAGTGAGTTACTTCTATTATGCATACTATTGAATATTTTTATATGATAATGAGCTGTCCTCATCCAATTATAAGAGATTAAATACTGTCAAGTTGTCAGCCCATAAATCTACTGCATTCAAATGTTGTACTTTTAATAACTAAAGTACCTTTAAAATGGGAGGTAAGCCTGGGGCTTCCATAAATACAAGTTTTATTTTAAAATTTTTCTTCCAATTTATTATCTTCACTCTGGCAATAACTTGGAAAAAATTCTGAGGCAGACACTTTAGTGTAGAGAAAATTTGTTAGTCATAACATACAAAAAATAACACTGTAATTCCTATTCCTTTTACTCAATATTTAACCTTAAACAAATCATTGTCTTTGAAATAAAGAATTTGGATTAGATGATCTTGAAAGGCCCTTCAGATACCACATTCTGCAATTCTGTAAATGTTCATAGTAATGATATTTAATTTATAGGAATTATGACAGTATTTGGCACTAAAATATAAATTGGCCTAAATTTTTCCTTTTTTAAATTATAATGCTTATTGTTTATAAACATTTTAGTTCTTTTTTAAATTGCAAAGTTACAATGCATTTTAAACCGATATTTTAGAATATATGAATTTTAAATTTTAATTCTTAGGTAATTCTATGGAAATAAAGCACAGACATCAAATTTACAATTAACAATGATTTTTGTACTAACTGTAGATTGAAAGTAGACATTTTCTGTGGAAATTCTGGGGCTACAAGTATTTTCATAGCTTTCTTAGGGAAAAAGGAAGATATGCCAATTAGATCGCTGAGAACCTTGGCAAATCAGACTACATCTTGAAGAAACAGTCATCTCCTTTACGCAAGGCACACAAATAGTATTAGAAAAGTCTTGAGATCAGTGATAAGAAAGCAATTTAAACAGCTGTTGCATTCCAGAAAATGCTTGTTTGACACACTTTCAGGAAAGGGAAGTAGATAAAAGAAACACTACGATCAAGAAGCGCACGTATCTAGTGTTTACAAAAGCTTCTCCAGAATCATTCCAGTTAGTTTAAGAACAAACCCTCAGATAAGCGAGCATTCCAAATCCAGTGGAAAAAAAAATGTTACACCTATGTTTTAAAAAGCTGTAAGAGGCTCCAAATTACTTACTTCAAGAAGTAGCAATTTCTGTTGGCAAGATGCATGAAAAGTGTTAGCCTCATGGGAATCCATTTGTGACAACAGAGCAGAAAGCGGCCCCTGCTCTGACAATAAAAAAGTGACAAATAATATAGAAGTAATCAATCTGAAAGGTATAGAATATTTAAACCATGAAATGCCTAAAAAGCCATAAGCGAGATCTTAAAATCAATATAGGATGCTACTGAAAGTCAGAGTAATGACTCAAGAATAGGAATGTTATACTGGTCCCAGAAAGGTTTTGTGTTAAGGTCAACAGCAAGGAGGTAAAATAACTATGTCTATGTATTTTTTTAACACCACATTATTGTTAGATTGTTTTTTATAAAAGAGAAAATTTGTGCTGATGTTTTATAATATTAAAAGTGACTTCAAAGACATTTAATATTTTCTGACACTTTGGTCTGTATTAGTACCATTCCAAACTATTTCATGAGAACAAAACCATATTCGTTCATTTAAAAGAAGGGTTACAGAAAGCATAGAACCTAATAACTACTTAGGTCTGGGAAGACTTAACTGGTTTTATCAGCACTTCACTTAAAATAGTCCTAAATGCAAGCAATGTAATTGCTTGTATCTAGGAAACTAAGAGGCAGTAAATCACATTTCAGTATGTGTGACTGGAAAGGCAAAGGCAGAAGTATTTCTAGGTTTAATTTGGAAGATCAATCACAGATATTAAAAATGTATCAGAGAGGAAGGAAATAATGCTGTATTCCGGTACTCCTTGAAACATTTTTTTTATTCATCCAGTTATCAGAAACTTGGGAATAATGAAAAGAGCATTTCTAGACATGTTTAAAACCAAAGAAAGTACTTAGCCATCATATTGATTTATTGAACCCACTTAAAAAATTATATGTAGACTATTCTGAATCTATTATATGTTGGATACAAAGTTTTAACTTATCTTCCTCCTTTCTAAGATAAATGTAGAGATAAAATGGTAACAATATTTCCTGGAATTAGATTTTATGAGCCAAGGCTAATTTTTTTGCCAACTGAATACCAGGCATTTCTATAGGAGCAGGAAAACTAGAAACCTTGTTTAGCTTATATCTGTCTCTGGTACATCTGTTAGCAAGATCAGAAGCTCCTGTAGTGGAAATCTTTTCCATCCCTCTCCCCACAACTCCAGCTCTTGCCAAAATCTTTCTATTTTAATTACAGCATCTGAAACAATTCACTACTTTTTTTTTTTTTTTTTTTTTGAGAGGCAGAGTTAGGAAGCAAAAATGATAGGAGAAATGGAGAAAATAAGAGATCTTGTTAAGAAAGAATTGGCTATAAGTTTGCTTTGGAACAGCCCAGAAGTGTGATGCAGAATTAAAATCACAAATAGGTTAGTGAGCAATACTTCTTTCCTTCTACAATGCCTATAATTTTTGCTACCTGGGAGGTTTTTTTTGTTTGTTTGTTTGTTTCCTTTATAGAGTATATTTCCACATATATTTCAGATTTTTAAAAGAAAACGTTTTCAGCAGGGCGCGGTGGCTCACGCCTGTAATCCCAGCACTTCGGAAGGCCGAGGCGGGCGAATCACGAGGTCAGGGGTTTGAGACCTCCCTGGCTGACATCGTGAACTCTCATCTCTACTAAAAATACAAAAAATTAGTTGGGCATGGTGGCGGGCGCATGTAATCCCAGCTACTTGGGTGTAGTTATCTTTGGGGATACGGAGCATGTTGACATGCTCCGTATCCCCAAAGATAACTACAGTAACCTGCTTTTTTTTCTTTTTTTTTTTTTAACTAAAGATTTCTCGTGAAATATTCTGACCATTTTTAAGTAAAACTTCCTCATTTTCAATAGGGGTAGCCCCTGATAACATTCAGTTTGTACATACAATTAAGTATGAGGTCATTCAACCACCATGAAATACCCCCAGTAATGGAGGACTTTATGCTTCTGTATCATTTCCACATCTGGGTCTGCTAGTATGTGTTCCTGGCTCTAGTGCAAACATTAGCTATGTCCTGTCTCCATCTCTACTTTTATTCCACTATACAGATCATCCTGTCTTTAAGCTCTTATAAGAGAAGTCAACCATCAAATAGCTCCCAAGAATTGTTTGACAAAAAATTGCCTGAGATATCTAATATTCGAGATAATTAATTTTAAAAACGAGATATTTGTAACTGATCTTTTTCTTTTTTTTTTTTTAAATTAGACCACCAAAAAGTAATGCACCTGAGATTTTCATGATTACTCTCTGTTTTTAATTTGACTGATTCCTACTCTGATTTTCCTCATTCTACTTTTGGATACATTTCTTTGTCTAGCTTCTTAAAGTAAAAATTTAGATAACTGATTTTAAACCTTGCTTCTCCTAATAAAAGCAAATGTGTTATAAGGTATTATCTAAGCATAGTTTTAGGTCTATCACACATATTTTAATATTTTCATCTTTTAATTTTCATTCTAACCTAAATGTTCAAATTTCCCATGCAGTGTCTTTTTTTTAACCCAGGAGATATTTAGAAATGTGTTCTTTAATTCACAAATATTTAAGGATTTTCTAGATGCCTTAGTGTCATTGGTTTACAGTGAACTCTATGTTGGTCAGAGAACATACATTGTACAAATTCATTTTTGTAGTTTACTAGAGCTTATATTATAATTTATTGTCTCGGTGAGGTTCTTTTGCATTAGAAAATGATATATATTCTGCAGTTGTTAGACACAAAATCTGTAATCTCAATTATGTTAAGATAATTGTTCTTTTCTACAACTTCTGTAAATTTAGTGATTTTTTTGGTATTCTATCAATTATTGGATGAGAGGTGTTAAAATCTCCCACTATGATTATAGATTTGTTTAGTTCTGTTGGCTTTTGCTTCATGTATTTTGAAGCTTTGTTAGATATTTATACATATTTATGATTGTTGTATCTTTTTAACCAATCGACCCTTTATAAAATGACCTTTAACACTAATAGTACTCCATGTCTTAATGCATGTTTTGTCTGATATTGTAGAAACACACTGACTTCTTTACACTGACATCTGCATGGTATGTGGTGTACCCTGAATCCTTTTACTTTGTCTCTCTGTATCTTTATATATAAATTTCATCTCATATAGGTGACATACAGTTGATTTTGTAATTAGTAAAACTCTACTTTTAATCGGAGTATTTACTTCATTTGCATTATTTATGTTTTATTATACATATACACGATAATATGTTTTATTATACGTATACATGATTGTATGTTTAATTCCATATTTTTATTGTTGTTCTTTACTAAAATTTCTATTTTCACTCATTATTTCCATCTCTTTCTTTAATCCTTGACTGTATTTATAACAGCTGCTTTAAAGTCCTTCTCTGAAATTTCACTACCCCAGATCATCTTGGAGTCAATGTCCGTTGACTAAATTTTATCTTGTCTATCAGTCACAATTTGTGATAATTTTGGACATTATACTGACTCCAGACACTCTTATTTTTCTCTGAAGTCTGTTGATTTTTGTTCTGACTGCTAGGTGTCTTCCAAGAAAAAGCTGGATCAATAAGAATCTCTCTCCTGCAGTCTCCTTCTTTTAAGAACCTCCTCTAGTTTCTGCCTACTTTTGGTCACTCTCCAATGCCTTCATATATTTGGTATTCATATTGTGTGCACAGATTGCAATTTCAATCTACAGGAAGCTACTATGTGATTACCAGAAACTGAACTCATTTCCATTATATTTTAAGGTTTTTCTATGAAATTATAGTTTCATAAAGACATAAAATTTTTAAAATATTATAAGTTGAATTGTAAACCAATTATTATGTCTTTTCTCATTATATATAGTGATACAAAATCATTCCTGATAATCTAAAAAGTAGACAAAAAGAGAGAGCAATGAAATCATCTTTCTATGTAATTTTTATGTATGCATACCATATACATATATTATTTACAAATTTTATATAATACTAGATATATTATTTTCCATTTTTCTCTGTTTGCTTATGTTTTAAATTAGCCTATCCTTATGGTATCACTCTTCAAAACTATAATTTTATTGAAGAACCTTTACTGTATAAATATGTGATGTTTGCTTGTTTCTAATTCTTGTATTTTTATATGACTTCTAAATTGTTTTGTTCTTATGAAACATTATGATGAAATTCTTTGTAATACCTGTTATGCTTCTATTTACTTTTGTAATTACTCTGGGAGAGAACTCAAGGTTCAAAATGTTTACATCTTTGCAGTTTATTGATAAGTATTTGGCCAGAGCTTTTCAAAGAAATAACTATAGCCATAATATATAAGATACATAGATATAAACATAGATATAAGATATGAGAGACATAAGAGATGTAAGTTTAGAAAGAGGTTGTTTCCCTAGGTATTTGTTGCTTCAATGCTTTGCCTGTTTTCAATTTTAATTTTCTATTTTCCAAAATACAGTAGTTACATAAGTTAAAACATTAAACTCTACTCCGAGATCAGGAGCCCTCTGCCTCACTCTTTCATAATCCTCCTTGGTCCTCCTTAGAGGCAGCTACTGTAAAATGTTTAATGTCATATTTCAAATAGCAGCTTTCTACTGTATACTCTTGGCATTTCTTACTGTATTAAGCTAATATATGTAATATATAATATATGTAATATATATATAATTGTCACTCACAACTGATTTAAAGCATGTAGCATGAAAATTTTCCATTTCTTATGTAATTCTGTTTCCCTGGAGTTAGTAATTGCCTCTTTGTGTTTCTTTGCCTGTTTTTTTTTTTTTCCACAAGTCTAAAACTACTTCATTTCTGCTTGTGTTTTTTTCTTTGACAATGCCTTCCTGTAGTCTCTTTTCTGCTCCAGTCTGACTTGTTGCTCATTTTTGCTGCTCAGCTACTCTCTCGTGTCTAACTTTCAAAGTATGCCAAGGCATTCTCTTTACTACTTCATAGCGCTGAATCAACTGCTTCCTGGAACCAACTGTATCTTCTTTTTTCTGCCTGGAGGTCTACATTCTCCGGAGGCCTCCTGAGAAAAGATGAGGGTATAGCAGTTCACTTTTGCTGTGTAGCAGTCCACTCCAAAACTTAATGACTCAAAATAACTGTTAGTTCAATTATGTGGAGTCAACTGTTGAGGTTCTTGTGGTCTGGCTAGCTTGGCTGATCTGGATGGGCGAGTCTAGGATGGCCTCATTCACATATTTGGGACTTCAGCTGTATGGCTGAGATGGTTGTGGCCCCATTCCCTTACATGATCTTTTATCCTTGGAGTCTAGACTTGGTTTCTTCCTGGTGATCTCTGGGTTTCCAGTGGCACAAAAGGTCAAGCCCCAGTGCACAGCCACTTTTTGAGTCTCTTGCTTGTGTCATGCTTGCTAATGATTCATTATTCAAAGCAAGTCACATGCTTAAGCCCAGATTCAAGGGATAGGAGAAACTGCAAAATATTATGACCATTTTTGTAAAGATTCCCACTTTGCATATTTGAAAATGATTTTGGTTTACATTTCATCTTGACTGGTAATGCCCTGGGTGTAGAGTTCTAGAATAGTGAGCATTTGTTCTCATAGTTTTAGGCCTTTATTTTCTGGTTTCCATTTGTTGCCTAGCCACTAAAAATTCAGATGCCATCCCAGCTACTGATCATTGTATATACTTATCTCTTCACTCCTTTCCTCCTTCTCCTCTCCAAAAACTTTAAGATCTTCCCATTACTCCTAGTGTTGTGAAATTGCTTTTGGCCTGGATCTATTTTCAATAATTGTGTTGAATGTTAGGTGGATATTGCAAATCTTGAGATACACACTCTTAGTTTGGAGACATCTTCTTGTATTTTATACATAATTTCTTTTTAATCTGCTCTCTATCCCTTTTACTTTTTCCAGTGTCAAGTAACTTACAACTCTGATGGTAAAAAGTACTTAAATAATATTTGAAGACTGTAGATATGGATTTTTTTTCAGGTGCTCACTACCACACCCACCTAATTTTTTATTATTTTTCAAGAATCAATTTATTTACTTATTTTTAGTTGCTATTTATATTTCAATAGTTTATGGGATACAGGTGGTATTTTCTTACATGGATAAGTTCTTTAGTGGTGATTTCTGAGATTTTGGTGCTCCAAAATCACCCAGGTAGTGTACACTGTACTCAATACGTAGTCTTTTATCTCTCACCCTCTTCCAGCCTCCGCCTCCAAGTCCCCAAAGTTCATTATATCATGCTTATGACTTTGCATCCTCATAGCTTAGCTCCCACTTATGTGAGAACATACAATATTTGATTTTCCATGTCTGAGTTACTTCACTTAGAATAATGGCCTCCAGCTCCATCCAAGTTGCTGCAAAAGACATTATTTCATTCCTATTTATGCCTGAGTAGTATTCTATGGTGTATATATACTACATTTTTAATCCACGTGTTGGTTGATAGGCACTTAGCTTGGTTCCGTATCTTTACAGTTGCGAAATGTGCTGCTATAAACCATCTGTGTGCATATGTCTTTTTCATAAGTCTTCTTTTTCTTTAGGTAGATACCCAGTAGTGTTGGATTGAATGGAGTTCCTTAAATATTCTCCATACTGTTTTCCATAGTGGTTGTACTAGTTTACATTCTCACCAGCAGTATAAAAGTGTTCTCTTTTCACCATATCCACACCAACATCTCATGATGTTGAACTTTTTTTTCATGTTTGTTGGCTGTTTGCATATCTTCTTTTCATAATTGGCTATTCAGGTCCTTTGACCACTTTTTGATGAGAATTTTTTTCTTGCTGATTTATTTGTGTTCCTTGTAGATGCCAGATATTAGTCTTTTCTCAGACTCATAGTTTGCTAATATTTTCTCCCACAAGGTTGTCTGTTTATTCTATTGATTATATATTTTACTGTGCAGAAGTTTTTTAGTTTAATTAGGTCCCATTTATTTATTTTTGTTCTTGTTGCATTTGTTTTTGCAGTCTTAGTCATGAATTATTTGCCCAAGCTAATGCCTGGGATAGTTTTTCAGTGTTATTGTCTAGAATTTTTATAGTTTCGGGTCTTAGATTTAAATCTTTGATCCATCTTGAGTTGATTTTTGTATAAGGTGGGAGATGGGGATCCAGTTTTATTCTTCTACATGTGGCCTCCCAGTTTTCCCAGCACCATATATTGACTACGGTGTCCTATCCCCGATTTATGTTTTCTACGCTTTGTCAAAGATCAGTTAGCTGTAAGTATTCGTCTTTATTTCTAGGTTCTCTATACTTTTCCATTGATCTACATGCTTATTTTTATGCCGGTGCCATGCTGTTTTGGTACTACAGCCCCGTAGTATAATTTGAAGTCAGGTAATGTGATGTCTTCAGATTTGTTCTTTTGGCTTTGTATTGCTTTGGCTATGCAGGCTATGTTTTGGGTCCATAAGAATTTTAGAATTGTTTTTTCTAGTTCTGCGAAGAATGATGGGTATATATTTTTGGCTGTTAATCTTCACTATAGAATGTTTAATGAGAGCAAGCCATGTTATTGTGAGAATGTTCAAATACATAGTGTTTGATTTTCTTGGTTTAGTCAATTTTTTAGACTAATTCAATCTGCTACATGTTTGTGGGGAGTAGGGGAAGGGAGATTGTATAATGGAATGTTAATAGGTGGAGGAGGGAAGGAAGGTGGAGACCTCATTATACAGCATATGGCCCTTCACTTATTTCTCTACTTTCAGTGTGGCTCTCTGTTTTCACTGTGACAACTTTGCCTGGTGTCTGAGGCAAAGGTCAGAGTCTCTCTGATAGTATTGGTAGATGACAAATTTCTAAAATTGTGCTGAAGAGAACTAGCTTTCCTATTGCGTGGATACGGAAGGGCTTCTAGGATCTTCAGAGTTTCTTTTGAAAATTCCTAATACTCTTGTTTTTTGTTCACATAGCTCCACATTCTGAGATGGGTGGTATCTTCACCTTTAAAGCATTTCTGGAATTTGGGGTACAGATTGCCTCTGTTCTTAATCTCTTCACTGCTAAAACTGGTTAGTAGTTTCCAAGTCAGTTAGTATTTAACCATTTGCTTTCTGGCTTCCAGAAAACGCTAAGTCAGTTAGTATTTAACCATTTGCTTTCTGGCTTCCACAGTGTGTGGATTTTTCTCATAGAGTATTACAATGTCCACTATAGATCCAAGGGAAGATTTCCTGTGTCTGGGGATCCAAGTTGTTTTCATCTTGGTGATTCTTCAACCCAACAGGAAGCCTACACAGTTAGTTTGACAGGAGAAGGAAGCATACAGATGGCATACTAGCTCTTAAATATTTTAGCCTAGGAGTTATACACATCATTTCTGCTTACAGCAAATTGGCCAGAAACAGACACATGGCTCCCAGCAAGGGGGCTGAGAATAACCCATGCAGGGGTTGGGGTGAGGGGACCACACCTGGATATTCACTAACAAACAATTGTCACTGTCGTGGTTGACCCCTCTGGTTACAAAAATGTTTTCTTGTTCCCTTATTGTGACATGCCCCAGTGAAAACCAACTAAGTCTCACCAAGTCACTGCCTTAAGCTCAAAGTCCAAGTTTCTGGATATTATACTATAATCTCTAGATTCATACAGATGAAATAAGAAGACAAGGTATCTGCATATCCTCAGTCTCATGACACCTAGTGTTTAATTGTGGAAATGGGATAGAATAAAAGCAAAAATACATTCCAGAAAGGGAAAAAAATGGGAGATATCCAGCAGAATTCATAGGAATTCTAAGATCTTGAAATCTTGCTGGGCAGGCATTGCAAAGATTCTCCAAGCCTTCAGAATGGTAGAAATCAGCTACCAGATAAGGCCTAATGTGCTCTCTGGGATTAGTGTTGTGTCCACTGTTCTTTATGGCTTTGGGAGTTTCTTCTGGTTTTCAGGATGTTCCATAGCCATGTCTGAAGAGGCTATTGTGGAATATGCCAGGATCAGGGCTGCACAGCTTTCTTAATTAAGGTCTTGCCAGTGGAAAGTTGGGAGTCCAAGTACTGTAAGGCTCAATCACATGACTTGATGGATAATTTTTCAGAGTGAGTCTTTAAAACACATTAGACTTTCCATCTGTTGTTACTGGTCAGTTTATTTGGTGAACTCATACCCAGACGTCAGTATGAGCCATTATCTAGATCTTTATTTCTTTGTTCTCATATCTTATGCTTCTCTATATTTAAGGAGAGCTGTCTGGAGGGTGTCGTACTAGAGACAGAAAGTCTCTTTCGTTTGACTATTTTCCTGAAGCACTTTCACTAATGATAGTTTATTGATTGATTCATTGATACAGGGTCTCACTCTGTCACCCAGGCTGGAGTGCAGCGGCGTGAATATTGGCTCACTGCAGCCTCGACCTTCTGGGTTCAAGTGATCCTCTGCTTCAGCCTCCAAGTAGCTTCCCACGTGCCACCATGTCCTGCTAAATTTTAAAAATTTTTTTGCAGAAACAGGGTCGGCCTATGTTGCCCAAGCTGGTCTCAAACTCCTGAGCTCCAGCAGTCTTCCTGCCTTGGCTCCCAAGTGATAGGTTTTAAAATATGCAAAGAAGCCACTCTGAATCTGATCTTTGCCATAAAAGCTATTTTAACAGGATTTGTCTCTCAATGACTTTTTCAATTTTATCTCTCACTTTTTCCCAAACTTCTGCTTCCAGACTGAGATATTCTTTGCTGAGTCATCTTTCTTGTAATACTTTGCCAAACACAGCTAGTAGTAACCAACACACCCTTTTAAGTTTCCAGTTTCCAGTGTTTCGAATTCATTGCTCACATGATTGGCACTGCAACTTATTGCAGGCAATAGCATAATCAAATATCAGTATCAAATACTGCTGTTGATCTTTATTATAAGTTATCATGATTTTTCTAGCCTATACTAGACTGCTCATCAAATGCCATATAATTAAATTTAGATTTTTTAGTTTTTAGTTTGTTTTTACCAGACGTTATCTACTTCTTATATCAATCAATAGTGTTAATCAGGATAGATTAGGTTGTGCTTCCAGTGACATTTCCCAGATCTCCAGGATATAAGACTATATCTTTTGATTTCTAATCCACAGAAGTCCACTGTTTTTTCTGTGACTCTCCAGGGAAGTTCGCTTTCACAAAGTAACATCTTCTGGTTCCATCATCACAACTGAAGCCCTTCATGGTCTCCTTGACAGTAGAAGAGAAAGTTGAAGGGTCACACACCATCCATTTAGTGTCTTGGCCTCAAATTGATTTTTGTGTATTCTGTTCATGAGCCATTTGTGCAGAACTATTCTCAGGGCCCTTCCTAATTGCAGTGGGGCTGAGAAATGTGTGTGCGCCTATGAATATTTGGTAAGCAACCCATGTCTCCCATTAATGCAATTATAATTTTTAAAACTTTGCAAAATTCTGAGTCAATATTGTGCTTTATGATGAACTAGATAACATTTCAAGTGTACTATACCCAATAAATCATACTTAAAATTGTAGAGGACAAGGATATTCTTAGGAAGAGGACTATAACAAGTTGGGAAATTAGTGGAGATATTGTATAAACATGAATGTTCCTGTCCTGAGCCTGGAAAATAGCAAAAATTCAAACTCTTTTTTAAAACATAGTTTTAAAAATACAAGGTGTTTGAGAAAAAAATGAATAACCCCAATTTGAAAAGAAGGTTTATAAATGGAGTCATGAGAAATATTTTTTGATTGGTAGAAAGGAACCAGGTGGCAGAGACTGTGAAACAGTGAAACAGACTAATTCAAACTAATTCTTGAAATAATTAGTCCAAACATTTTAAAAAGTATTTTAAATCAAGAATGGTTAGATGTCTGGAAATTAAGCTCATGATTATCAGATATAAAACTGCAAATCTTGACCACCAAAATAAGGAGATTCTTTGAACATTAGGAGGAAGACTATGGGTGCTGGTTAGAGAGAAATAATGTATACACATTATTTTAAATATATTTGCCTAGTCCTTGTGTTATCAATAAATTACTAACAGCCTTCGAAAGAAATTTCATAGGAAGTGATAAGAAAATGGTAATCTTGGTCAATAGACCGCCAGGTGATTCATGGCACTGTTATTCTAGGAAAAATACTGACTGCTCCTTTATTGAGTTCTAATTTTCTTCCTTGAGTCTTTTCATTACATTTCTTCAGGGATTATTTTTATTCTGCTGACTTTTCTGTTATTTAGACATTTTAAAGCCGAATATGATTTTTAGATTTGATTTTGTCCTGAAATTACTTCTACAATTATTTCCTTCAACCTTTTCAACATTAGAAATTTGGCAGCATAACTGGAAGTAGCGCATAAGGAACTGAGATTATGAAGGGAACAAAGCTTGTAGTTTAGGGGCAGCTGTGGTCAGTCGCTTCATTCTGTTCCTCTTCTGGACTTGACAATAGGCTTGAAAAAAGAGAAACTCACCTATTCATTGAATCAAGCTGCTTCTGCTAGCACTATAATATTATAATATCTAACACTTGTTTTATAATTTGTAAAGAGCTTAATATTAAAGTATGACCCATTATAATGTTGCTGACATTTCAATGTCACAATATTAAAATACTGTGCCACTTAAGAATAAATCCTAGAAGGAGCAGGCATGTAAAATAGGACAAATTTAAGGAAAGCAAAATAAAATCACAAATGACATCTAGTGAAAAAACCTTGAAAGGGAATTGTCTTTAATTAGTTCACAGTTGGAGGTGGTTCATACTGCTTATTTTAGTTAAGTCTTTCATTTGAGGAGAAACAAGCTATTTAACTTTCAGGATGCTTGCGGGTAGTTGGAGAGCAACTTGAATCCTCTATCTTATTGAATAAAACTCTGCCCTCAATATAGTGTAATTTTGATAGGGAAGAATATCATCTACAAAATATAATCTATTGGGATTTGTCACACATTAGAATAAAAACTCAAAGGTGGTGCAGTAAAGCAAATTTATAGCATGTTCCTGAGTCTGTGTAGGAGTCACTGATATTTATTTTAATCAGTAAAATTGGCTCAGAAGCATTTCTAAGTAGGTATCCTTTCTACTGAGCCCTAATACAACATCTAAGCTTATGGTAAAAAGAATCCTCTGGTTTACAATATGTGGTAGATTTTTCTATATAGAGAATATAGGAAATGAAAGAAATTCTGATAAACATGTTAATACTTTGGTTTTATAAAGCTTTATGAACAAATATCCTCAGAAAAGAATGAAACTTTTACACTAATATTCCACAAGGCTGCTACTTTGCTGAAATCTGGTTTTGTAATACACTTATAACCAACCACACTTATCTGTTGTTCATACAAGGTCTACCCACTTCAAATATCTCTATATAATAATACTAGGGAACATTACTTCACTACAGACTTCATGAAAACAATGGAATCCTACCAAAGTTGAAGCTGCACCATGAATGATAGCTCTATGCATTTGCATAACACTTATTTAGTCGTAATCTATTTACAACAAAAATAAAAATATAGAGATACAGCAGAGGGTATTCAGTGGCTACATTTATAATATCCAGTTCCTCCTAACTCACAATGTGATGAGAACACATAGCCAAGTGTAACCACGAAAATAGTCTCCAGTTTTTATTTATATTCTGCTTCTAGGTTTTGTGATGCTTCTGTGTATATGTTCAAGAAAATTCTTGTGTCGTACTCTTCTTCACTGAAAAGATACTTTCCAGTGTGATGGTCTCAAACTCTGTATTTATCTTCATTTCCAAAATTCAATTAAAACATATTATTTGTGATGACTGTTTTGCCCAATAAACTCTGCACAATGCTAGCTGCCTGCTTTGCTTCTTAATGAGGAAAAGGGTTTTCTATATCCCTCTCTGAGTCTTTCAACAATTCTGCTTTCTTTTCTCTAATCTTAATACCGTGCCCTTTTCTTTGTGCCATGTTTTCTGTAACCTGTGGAAGAATATAGTGGTATTTTAATAAGGAGAATAACTTATCATTAAATTTTACATGATAAATATATTATGCTTTTGTTAAAAAATGCAGATACCTTGAAATTTCTTGTGTAACTCCCTCTAACACTCCCACGCAGCTCAGGGGATAAGGGGAAAATAAGATTTTCTATTACTTCCATTACTTTCAATGGCAAAAACCACAATTACTTTTGCATCAGCCTAATATTTAGATATTCTTCTTTCTCTGTTTTAGGATATTTATTTGTTTGCAAAAATTAAAATAAATGGTGAAATGCCTGCTTTTTTTCATAAAAATGTTTATTATAATTCTATAGGCCCAATATCCAGTCTTGATACATCTGCTTGAATTCTGTTAATATCACTTCTTTCTTTCTTTCTGTTATCAAATTCTTTCCTAATAAATCATGAATTTTCCCTTCCTTTCTACTTCCCCATCCACCAACAATCAGGTTCTAATAATCAAATTCTTAACTGGATTTCTGAGATTTAGACGTCTGAGTTCTAGACTGCTACTTTCCATTACTCCTTTTCTAGTCATCCATTCTATGTAAAACCCCAGTTTACTCTTCTGTCTTCCTCATTTTATTCGTGATACTGTATTGTTCAAAATTCCGCAGTGGCATAGAATGACATAAAAAGAAGTAATAGCACCTTCTAATACCAAGCAGGGGCTTTCCATGTTACAGTATGGAGATCCCTCATCCTTGGCACAACTGACATCTCGGGCTGGACAAGCCTTTGTCATGAAGGGCTTTCTTGTGCACTGCAGGCAAGACACATTAGACACCAGTAACATTCCTCCAGTTGTGACCACTAAAAAGTCTCTGGGAATTTTGCACAGATAAGGGAAAGGCAAAATTACCCCAGTTGAGAAACACTGTTTTTCATTCACTTCTGTCTTGATTACAGTCATGTTCAGCTGCAAATACCCAAACACCTGTTTAACTGTAGTTCAAAGAATAGGCTTTTATTATTTGTCTGTTGTTTAAATATTTATAGGTGTCTGTAGGTGAGCATTTGCTGGGGTTGGTACAGCGGGTCAATAACGTTAGAACTAACATCTCTGAGATTCTCTTGGCCTTTCCCTCAGAGCTACTATATGGCTGCTGAAATTTTGGGTATCACATCCTCTTGCAAACAAGAAGGGAGGTGGGGAAATGGGGAAGGGACACGCTCATGAAACTTACATTGGCATCTCATTGACCAGAATGTTGTCTCATGATCAGCATTAATTCCAAGGGAAAGTGCATCTAAAGTTAATCTAGGAAAGGAAGAAGAGGATTGGAAACATGTGGGAGGAGCTGACCATAGAGTCTAACATGCCGTAACTTCACTTCTTTCCGAGAGAAACTTTCCTCTTTGTGTTTTTTTGTTTTGTTTTGTTTTTGGATAAATAATTCTAGAAGCTAAAACAAAGTGACCCAAGTTTTACTAAGTATAAGTAAAAAAAGTTTGTTTCTTGCTGAAAATGTCCAATATGGCTAACGTTGAGCAGTGAGCAGTGTTCTTTGAGAGATCCAGGTTCTGTTTAGTTTTTAGTTTTGTCTTTTCCAAGTCGTTGGTCTCCCCAGATAGCTCTTCTGCTTCTGATCTGCAGGAAGAAGAAGAAAGAGTGTAGAGGATTTTGCAGAATATGTTTGGGGGCTAGGCCAGAGATAGACTTTTACCAGGTCCATTGGCATCTTAGTGACCAGAACATAGCTAAAATGGCAATAACTAACTATAAGTAGCCCATCTCTATCACCTGCTCCGAAGAATGTATTTGTTTCCGTGTCTCCCTTCTATGTGCTTTTCTGAATTTAAATTGCCTGTACCTTTTCTTCTTTCTGGATGTATTAGTCTGTTTTCATGCTGCTGATAAAGACATACCCAAGACTAGGAATGAAAAGAGGTTTAATGAACTTACAGTTCCATATGGCTGGAGAGGCCTCGCAATCATGGCAGAAGGCAAGGAGGAGCAAGTCATGTCTTACATAGATGGCAACAGGCAAAGAGAGAGCTTGTTCAGGGAAACTCCCATATTAAAAACCATCAGATCTTGTGAGACTCATTCACTATCACAGGAACAGCACAGGAAAGACTCGCCCCCATATCTCAATCACCTCCTATGGGATTCCTCCCATGACACATGGAAATTGTGGGAATTACAATTCAAGATGAGATTTGGGTGGGACATAGCAAAACCATATCATTCCATTCCTGGCACATCCAAATCTCATGTCCTGACATTTCAAAACCAATCATGCCTTCCCAACAGTCCCCCAAATTCTTAACTCATTTTGGTATTAATTCAAAAGTTCACAGTACAATATCTCATCTGAGACAAGGCGTAAGTCCCTTCCTCCTATGAGCCTGTAAAATCAAAAGCAAGTTAGTTATTCCCTAGATACAATGAGGGTACAGACATTGGGTGAATACAGCCTTTCCTAGTGTGACAAATTTTTTCAAACAAAGGGGCTACAGGTCCCATCCAAGTCCGAAATTCAGCAGGGCAGTAATATCTTAAAGCTCCAAAATGATCTCCTTTGACTCCATGTCTCACATCCGGGTCAGACTGATGCAAGAGGTGGGTTCCCATGATCTCGGGCAGCTCCGTCCCTACGGCTTTGCAGGGTACAGCCTCCTTCCCAGCTGCTTTCATAGGTTGCTGTTGAGTGTCTGTGTCTTTTCCAGGCACACGGTACAAGCTGTTGGTGGATCTACAATTCTGGGGTCTGGAGGATGGTGGCCCTCTTCTCACAGCTCCACTAGGTGATGCCCCAATAGGGATTCATTGTGGGGGCTCTGACCCCACATTTCCCTTCTCTACTGCTCTAGCAGAGATTCTCCCTGAGAGCCCCGCCCCTGCAGCAAACTTCTGCTTGCACACTCAGGTGTTTCCATACATCCTCTGAAATCTAGGCAGAGGTTCCCAAACCTCAATTCTTGACTTCTGTGTACCCACAGGGTCAACACCACATGGAAGCTGCCAAGGCTTGAGGCTTACACCCTCTGAAGCCACAGCCAGAGCTGTACCTTGGCCTGTTTAGTCACAGCTGGAGCAGCTGGGACACAGAGCACCAAGTCCCTAGGCTGTACACAGCATGAGAACCCTGGGCCTGGCCCATGAAACCAGTTTTTCTTCCTAGGTCTCCAGTCCTGTGATGGGATTCCCTGGAGACATGCCCTGGAGACATTGTCTTGGGGATTAACATTTGGCTTCTCATTACTTATGCCACTTTCTGCAACAGGCTTGAAATTCTCCTCAGAAAAATGGGTTTTTCTTTTTGCATTGTCAAGCTGCAAATTTTCCAAACTGTTATGCTCTGCTTCCCTTGTAAAACTGAATGCCTTTAACAGCACCAAAGTCACCTCTTGAATGCTTTGCTGCTTAGAAATTTCTTCTGCCAGATACCCTAAATCATCTCTCTCAAGTTCAAAGTTCCCCAAATTCTAGGGCAGAGGCAAAATGCCACCAGTCTCTTTGCTAAAATATACCAAGAGTCACCTTTGCTTCAGTTCCCAACAAGTTCCTCATCTCCATCTGAGACCACCTCAGCCTGGACCTTATTGTTCATATCACTATCAGCATTTTTGTCAAAGCCATTCAACAAGTCTCTAGGAAGTTGCACATTTTCCCACATTTTCCTGTCTTCTTCTGGACCCTCCAAACTGTTCCAACCTCTGCCTGTTACCTAGTTCCAAAGTCGCTGCCACATTTTGGGTATCTTTTCAGCAACACCCCACTCTACTGGTACCAACTTACTGTTTTAGTTTTCATGCTGCTGATAAAGACATACTAGAGACTGGGAAGAAAATGAGACTTAATGAACTTATAGTTCCACATGGTTGGGGAGGCCACACAATCATGATAGAAGGCAAGGAGGAGCAAGTCATGTCTTACATGGATGGCAGCAGGCAAAGAGAGAGCTTGTGCATGGAAACTCCCATTTTTAAAATCATCAGATCTAATGAGACTCATTCAATATTACAAGAACAGCACAGGAAAGACCTGTCTCTGTAATTCAGCCACCTCGCACTGAGTTCCTGTTATGACCTGTGGGAATTGTGGGAGTTACAATTCAAGATATGATTTGGGTGGGGACACAGCCAAACCATATCACTGAAATTCCTTCCCTTCTTTGTCTTGTTTGCGAAAATCCGAACTTTTCACTATCTCCTACTGAAGATTAGGGAACTGTACCACTTCAAGGCAACTAACTACTTCTTCCAGTGAAACTGATATCATGCCATGATTGGAAGAAGGGCTTTGAAGTCAGACAAAATTGGGTTTAAAGATGATACGCACTAGTTTTATAAACTTGCCCAAGTTTGACTTATATGAATCTTGGATATATCATGTTTTAAATTGGGCCAATATTAAATTATGAATGAAATGAAGTAAAGCCCTTGACTTGCAATAAATAAAGATTATCTTTTAAATCTGATCTTCTTAAGCAGTTACTACCTGTGCTGTGCATTGGGTAACTAGTTGAATATCACATTTTTCTTTTCTATTAAATTCACTAGTACTCTAGGCAGCTATAAGCAGTCCTCCAAGCAGGAGCCATGTCTTACTGGTGTTGTATGGAGGGGGCACTGAGGAAAAGACTGGGAGGTGAGACCTACTTGTTACTTTCTCCCTCGGTGCAGGCTGATTGACCATCTGGAAGCTGTAATAGTAATACCTGTACCTCATGAGGTGGAGATGCCCTTTTCTTTTTTCCTTATTTTTGTAACACTTATTTTTTATTTTTTTGAATATTATTTTTAATTTCAAATCAGAATTGTATACCTTTATGTGGTACAATATGATGTTTTGATATATGTAAACAACATGGAATGATTAAATTAAGCTAATTAACATATCCATCACCTCATGTACTTTTTTTTGTGGTGAGACATTTGAAATGTACTCTCTTAGTTATTTTGAAATATACAACAAATTAATATTGACACTAATCATCCTGCTGTGCAGTAGATCTCAAAACATACTCCTTGTATCTGAAGCTTTGTACTGTTTGACCAGCAACACCCATTCCCTCTCTTCCCACACCTCCAGCTCCTGGTAACCATCATTCCACTCTCTACTTTTATGAATTCAACTTTTTTAGATTCCACATATAAGTGAGATTATGCAGTATCTTCCTGTGCCTGACTTATTTCGTTAGTATAAAATCCTCCATGTTCATCCATATTATAACAAATGACAAATTTCCTTTTTTTAAAGGCTTAATAGTATTCCATTGTGTATATATGCCACATTTTCTTTATTCGTTGATCTATTGATGGGCTCTTAGACTTACTACATAACTTGGCTAATGTGAATAATGCTACAATGAACATGAGAGTGCAGATATCCCTTTGACATATTTTAATTCCTTTTTATGTATACCCAGAAGTGGTATTGCTGGATCATGTGGTAATTATATTTTTAGTTTTTGAAGAACTTCCATACTGTTTTCCACAGTGACTACCGATTTACATTACCACCAACAGTGTGCAATGGTTCTCTTTTCTCCACATCCTCACCAAGGATCTTCCATATTTTTGATATAAGTCATTTTAACAGATTTGAGGTGACAGATAATCCCATTGTGATTTTAATTCACATTTCCGCAATGGCTAGTGATGCTGAGCATTTTTTCATGTTCTTGTTGGTCGTTTGTATGTCTTCACTTGATAAATGTCATTTCAAGTCTTGTCCATTGTTTTCCTACTATTGAGTTGCCTTCTGTAATTCAAATTTGAAAAGCCCTAATATAATAGTATCTACATTTCAATATCTGTTGATTAAAGGTAATAAAATAACACAGTTATTAAAATTTAGATGTCTACTGCCATATTTCATTAATCAAAACAGTTCTCTTCTGCTACTCTCCTAGACCCTGTTTCCACTAGTGCCTACTCCTAGAATCCATTCATTGCAGAACTGTGATAATTTTAAAAATACCATGCTCATGCTCCTGCTTAAAACTCTAATGGCTTCTGTAACCCTCAGAATAAAAGCTAAATACATTTGGTTGGTGTACAAAGTCACAGAGGCAAGCATATGGATACCAAAATTAGTATATAAGTAGAATCCTCCATGGAAATCCTCTTAAGGGAAAGATTTGGTTTGAACATTGAAAAGAAAATTTATGCTTGAATTTATATATGTGACCCAGTTTTAATAGCCTAAAAAATAATCTTTTCTTACCCCAGTCTATTGAGGCTTACTTAGAGTTCTTTGCTTTCAGAGCACAAATTCAGAAAGATTGTCTTATAAATGTTTGCTGTAGCATGGTACTTGTAGAGAGAGCAGTTTGCCATGAGAGACGTGTAAAATTGCAGTAAGAGTTGACAGATGACACAGATATATATACACATAAAGGGCCTTGATTTTAATTCTAAGAAGAGATCTTGGTAACTATTGTTAAAGGACATCTAAGAAGGACATCTTGGTTTTCAGGGGAGACTAAACCACTGGGATTTATTGGCTTTATCAAATTGCATAACATAGATATTATAATTCTTAGAATATGAAGTACTTTTATTCCATTTGGAATTATTTGTTTATATGAATGCAAAATGAAAACACTTTAGGATGAATTTGGATCTTTGCCTAAGTAGTTTACCATTTTGCAGATGGTTAATTAAAAGCAGTTATTTTGTCGGGAGGTGGGGTGGGGGAGGGAGAGCATTAGGAAAAAGAGCTAATGCATGCTGGGCTTAATACGTAGGTGATGGGTTCATAGGTGCAGCAAACCACCATGGCACATGTTTACCTATGTAACAAATCTACACTTCCTGCGCATGTACCCTGGAACTTAAAATAAACATAAAAAATTTTAAAAAGCAGTTATTTTGCATGGTTTTGTGTTATAAATAACATTTTAAAATGGAGTTTTGTTATCTTTCAAAGGAACTTTAAAAATTCCACCTGTAAATATTCATTGACTCTTTATATTTGTGTTGCTGTATTTATAATAATTTGAAGCTTTCTACGATGTTATTGTTAAATATGAAATCATTAACCATTACTATTGTATGATTTTTCTATCAGATCTTTAGAGCTGTATTTTAACTTTACATATAACTTATAAATTCCAAGACATTAGCTGTATTTCCATTTTCTTAGACATGTTTGTCAATTTTAACTTTTATTTAACATATATTTTACTGATGTTATATTGCTATCTACTAAAGGAGTTTGAATTTTTATTTAATTTCAATAACATCCCAAAAATAATTGAAAAAAAAAGTTGGCAAAAAAGTATGGATATTATGATTGCATTAATTTAAACTCAAATTATATGGAGACCAATGAAAGAAAACAATTTATAAAAACCAAATGAGTTTGTGCATAGTAAATGAGAAATTTTTATTTTATCAAAAAATGTGACTATATAGTAAGTCCTCTTTTAATGTCATAAATAGGTTCTTGAAAACTGTGACTTTAAGTGAAATAACATAGAGCAGGTGCTTGAATAAATGTCATTTTATTCAAGATTGTTTTGATGTAACGTTAATGAGAAAGAAATGGTTTTGTTATATGTCCTTTAGCTTAAAGTTACAGTTTCCAAGAATCTATGATGTTAAGTGAAGACTTACTGTACATATTTCCTTCCTTCCTTCCTTCTTTCCTCCTTCCTTCCTTCCGTCCCTCCCTCCCTCCCTCCCTCCTTCTTTCCTTCCTTCCTTCCTTCCTTTCTTCCTTCCTTCCTTCCTTCCTTATTCCTTTTTATGAGACAGGGTCTCCTTCTGTCACCTAGTCTGGAGTGCAGTGGCGGGATGTTGGCTTACTGCAACCTCCAGCTCCTGGGCTCAAGGAATCCTCCCACCTCAGCCTCTGAGTAGCTGGGACTACAGGCACGCACCACACTCAGCTAATTTTTCATATTTTTGGTAAAGATAGGGTCTTACTATGTTGCCCAGGCTGATCTCTAAACTCCCGAACTCAAGCGATCCACCCACCTAAGCCTCCCAAACTGCTGGGGATTACAGGTATGAGCCACCACAACCGGCCCTGAATATACTTCTAAAGCCCTAATTATTTATATGTAATAAAATGTCCTGAATGTTCATCCATGTTGCTGCAAATGACAGGATTTCCTTATTTTTATGGCTGAATAATATTCCATTATGCGTAATTACCACATTTTCTTTATCCATTCTTTCGTTGAGGAACACTTAGGTTGATTCCATATATTGTTTATTGTGGATAGTGCTGCAATAAACATGGAAATGTAGATATCTCCTCTACATACTGACTTCCTTTCCTTTTTATATATACCAAGTGGTGGAATTGCTGGATCATTTGGTATTTATGTTTTTAGTTTCTTGAGACATAAAAACCTCTCAGTATTGAGAAACCTCTATACTGTTTTCTATGGTAGCTGTACTAATTTACATTCCCACAAACTGTAAGAGTTCCTCTTTCTCTACATCCTCACCAGGATTTATTATTTATTTATTTGTATTTTATTTATGTATGTTTGTTTTTTCTTTTTTATAATGGCCATTTTAATTGGAGTGAGATATCTCATGATGGTTTCAATTTGCATTTCCCTGATTATTAGTGATGCTGCGTAATTTTTTTGTTTGTTTGTTTGTTTTTGTTTTGAGACGGAGTCTTGCTGTATCACCCAGGCTGGAGTGCAGTGGCGCGATCTCGGCTCACTGCAAGCTCCACCTCCCGGGTTCACGCCATTCTCCTGCCTCAGCCTCCCAAGTAGCTGGGACTACAGGCGCCCGCCACCACGCCTGGCTAATTTTTTTGTATTTTTTAGTAGAGATGAGGTTTCACCATGTTAGCCAGGATGGTCTCGATTTCCTGACCTTGTAATCCACCCGCCTCAGCCTCCCAAAGTGCTGGGATTACAGGCGTGAACCACTGCGCCCAGCATGCTGCATATTTTTAAAAATATTTGTTGTTGGCCATTTGTATGTATTCCTTTGTGAAGGGTCTATTCAGATCATTTGTTTATTTTTTAAACAAAGTATTTGTTTTTTGCTGTTATTTGTGTTCCTTATATACTCTGGATATGAATTCCTTATCAGATGAATGGTGTGCAAATATTTTCTCTCACTCTGAGGGTTGTCTCTTGACTCTGTTGAGTGTTTTCTTTTTTGTTTTTTTAATTTTGTGTAGAAGCTTTTTAGTTTGACAGAATCCAGTTTGCCTATTTCTGCTTTTATTGCCTGTGCTTTTGAAGTCTTATTCAAAAATCTTTTTCCAGTCCAACATCCTGAAGCATTTCCCCTGTTTTCTTCCAGTAATTTGATAATTTCAGGTCTTACATTTAAGTCTTTAATTCATTTTTGAGTTTTTTTAATGAGAGGTAGGAGTCGGGTTTTATTCTTCTGCAGATGGATACCCAGTTTTCTCAGTAGCATTTATTGAAGAAGCTTTCTCCCCATTGTATGTTTTTAGCACCTTTGTCAAAAATCAGTTGGCTGTAAATGCATTAATTTATGGGTTCTCTATTCTGTTCCACTTGAATATATGTCAGTTTTTATGCTGGTACCATGCTTTTTTGTTTACTATAGCTTTATAATATATTTTGACATCAGGTAATGTGTTACCTGCAGCTTTCTTCTTTTTGCTTAGGATTTCTGTAGCTATTCAGGGTCTTTTGTGGTTCCATAAGGATTTTAGGATTTTTTTTTATTTATGTGAAAAATGCTGTTGGTATTTTTATAGGGATTGCATTGAATCTGTAAAATTATTTATATATACAGTTGACCAACAACAACTGGCTATAGAGGGAGATAAATCCTGTCTTCCCTCCAGAGTCATGTGATTTGGGGCAAATTAATTATTTGGTATGTAAACAAATGTTGTGATTCTACTTAAATATTTTGGAAAGTGTTTATAAAGCATGTTATTTTTGATTTATATATTTTCTATACTTTGGTGTAATAATGGTAAAAGTGAATTGAGATGAGTCTGAATGACTTCATTCAAGCTTTGATAATCTTCAGTATAGTATCTAAATACTGAATATTATACATATATACATATATATATAAACATGCACATATATATGGACACACATTCATAAATACACACACATAAATGCAAACACATGCACACACAAACACACATATATATCACATTATTGAGCCTTTTCATGTTTTACTGCTACATGCTATGGATACTTCTGTCAAACTCTTTATATAATTATTTTTACTCTTAAATCTCCACCTTTTTAATGCAGAAAAACAAGGGTTTTATTTATACCTCACAATGCAAATACAAAATTCTTCTGTGCTTTCTCATGTAGATATACATAAACATTAATAACTAGCTGGCATACAAAGAATTAAGTAACTAATCTTCAGCAACTGGATATTTCTCGGAAGTTTAGAATGCTAGCATAACAGAACCTAACATTTATACACTGAGGCTTCACATTTATCAATAATGTTTGGTGGGCCGGGCGCGGTGGCTCAAGCCTGTAATCCCAGCACTTTGGGAGGCCGAGACGGGCGGATCACGAGGTCAGGAGATCGACACCATCCTGGCTAACACGGTGAAACCCCGTCTCTACTAAAAATACAAAAACTAGCCGGGCGAGGTGGCGGGCGCCTGTAGTCCCAGCTACTCCGGAGGCTGAGGCAGGAGAATGGCGTAAACCCGGGAGGCGGAGCTTGCAGTGAGCTGAGATCCGGCCACTGCACTCAGCCCCGGCGACTGACCGAGACTCCGTCTCAAAAAAAAAAAAATAATAATAATAATGTTTGGTGGATGTAAATGACAATACCTTTATACCTTTCACATAAATTTCCCCATTTGAACTCATGTGAGACTAGGCTAGGCATTATTATTTCCATATTATAGATGTGCAACCTCAAATTCCTTGAGATTAAGTGGCTTGCATAAAAAATGGCTAAAGAATATATCCTAAATGTTCACCTTGTCCACTTTCCATTACACTGTTGAATTACAGAGCTGTTCAATTGCAGCCTTACATAGGAACAAAGCCTTGGAGCAAAATACAGGGGACCTATACTCTGGATATGGCTTCCACTAATTGCCCGTGTGATTGTGACTTCCAAGTCTTGCACCTTCTATTTGACCAGTAGCTATGTCTGTGATGGTAACATTCTTAATTTAGCTTATGTATAAACAGGGATGTGGAAACTAAATCCACCTGATTTGCTATGGAAATTGGTTGTCTAAAGTAGAAACCACATATCCATTGAGAAGGAAGTCTAGTAAATTAGTTGATGCCTGGAAATAATTGCTTTTCCAGATGGGCTTATAATGGATTTATGAAGTATAAATAGAACATAAAACAAAGTTACTTAGATAAAATATGGGAAGGCTTTGAGTCTTTGCAGACATAGAACAAACGTCAGCTCAGATAGACTAGGTTCTCTTCAAAGGGTAGAACTGATGGTTGTAGAAATTTATAATGGTGTAAATACACAATTGCTAAAATAAAAATTTACATTAGTATTAATATTAACCTATTAAGAGTATTCTTTTTTACTTAAGTCCTTATACAATCATTTGTTATGCCTTAGACTGCATTTTATGAGATCAGTTTAAACTATAGAAAAATAATATATTACTTGCTTTTTAAAAAGTGTTTGCATGACAATGACAATGATGACAATGCATAATAGATGCTTAATGAATGCTTGTGAATGAACTGAATAAATTAATGAAATATGTTCCATTGAGAGACTAACATTTTGATTTCTTTCATCATTTATTTGTATTGGAACAGAAGTAGGAATATTTCAAACTTCCAGGTTGATCTCTTTGTCTTTCTTCTCTCTGGCTGTCACTCTCTTAACTCTCTTTCTAATTTAAATTGGACAAAGCAAAATTATGTTATTTTAATTATGCTTCTTAAATTATATTTACATTGATATGGGGTCAGGGATATTGCCTGTTTGTTCACTTGCTCACTACTGTGGCCTCAACCCCTAAGAGATATCTTGGCACCTAATAGGTGCTTAACAATTGTGTATTAATGAATAAATGGATCACCTAGATAATTTTTAAAATTTCTTTCCATTTTTTTCACTGGCCTCTTGACTCTTCTACAACAAATTATATGACATAGAGTGAAAAATGTTCTTCAATAATATGTGTCTTCAAGATTATTGAGACCAAGTTATTTTTAGAAAAATAGGATAGCACCAAATAAAAAATGTAAAATTAAATTTTACCAAACTTGAAATTTGCAGATTGAGTTAAACAGTATATGTTGTTTCCAAAATGAGGTCAAACTTCTTTTAACAGTCAAATTAAATGACCCCAGTCTTTATCCTATGGGCCACACATATGTTATTCTTCTGTCCCTAGGGTCCCTGTTGCTCTATTGCTAAGTCCAATATTGACCCTTGTTCCCAAAAGCTTCCTACTTAGGCCAAGTAATCAACTCTAGTTATTCTCACCCGGCAGAGGGGAAATTAGAAATCTGACTCATTCCCTGGAGAGCTCTCCAGTGCTTCTGCTACCTCATAGTGTCATTATGGAAAATAAGCATTCCTGAAGTCAGAGGTAGATACCTTCTGACTCCATACTTAGCAAGGCAGTCACCAATACTTGGAGTCCCATGATCTGCTATTCTTTTAGTAGTTTTTCATGGTATGTGGGGAGAGAGGGAACATGTCATTTCACCATATTAAGCCCGGATACATTTGTTCCGCACCACAGGAGGTCAGTTCTCTGCCAACATTCAGTTCTCTGGCTTCTCAGCTCTTTTTGTTTAAGCTCTACATAGTCATTTCCCCTCTGCCTGCTCAGGGTCCCACGGAGGCTGGGTCAGCCTCTGCCTTGAACCTGCTCTCCAAAATAACAACCCAGGATCAGATTTTCCCCTTCCTCATGGCGAGTTTTCTGATCTTATTTGCCAGATTTATAAAACGGTCATTTGTACAGACTGGCATATAAATTCTAAAGGGATCTTTCAAGTTTGCTATAATAGACAACAAAAATCAATTACACTGGATCACAGCCTCTGTAAACAAGAATCTGTGTCTATTACCAGAAGAAGGATGTGGGAAACCTTGCAGGGCAGACCAAGAGTCAGTCTGTCACACAGGGTAAATGTCAGGGTGAGTGCCCTATTCTTCCCATCAGCAAGCTAGATGGGCTACCCAAAAATTGTTGTAATTAGGCAGATTTTTAAAACGAATCATGCAAAGTTCAAAACAAGTTCATTCAATAGCATTGGTGAAACTGCTCATGCAATCAAAGATAGCTACATGCAAAAAAGACAATGTGAAACAGACTAGACCAGTTACAGGTGGTTATCACTTTGTGATTTTTACTTTCTTCTCTTAACTGTATATATTTCTATGTAATTCTATGTAATTGTGTGGTGATAGTTACTTTTGTATCAGCAAAATCTGGAATAGTTTCTTTTTTGCATCTAGTACTAGATAGGTCAAATTGATTTTTGATATGTTGCTGCATGATACTTAAAAATCAAACAGATTTTAATTTATATTTTATGTCTCCTTGTAAAATACATTATTTTTTAATGTGCCATCTAAATGATCTTACTAAGCTTTGCATATTTATTTACCAAAACCTTGACCATTATATTTTTAATGAAACAAAATTTTAAATTTAACATTACCTATGCAAATTGCCTTTTCCAAGTTTAACTTTTAGTATGCCAATAAATCCAAGGTGCTCTTCTTTATTATTAGTGACAAAATTAATAAATATTTTAAACATTTTCACCTTCGTCTTCACTTCAACTTATATTTCTATATCATTTAGACAAAGATTATAACTTCAGTTCAGCATTTAGGGCAACTGATAAATATTCTAATTACAACAATGCATTTTGATTTTATTTTTTTCTGAAATACTGCTCCCTTTCTTAATATTCCATTTTAATGGAATATCAGTTTAGTTTTAGGTCTAATGAAATACTGAATTAGAACACTACAAATTATGAACTGAATAATTAAGGAATGTCTTTTGTTCATTTGTGAAAAACAGCACTTGCTCATTGGTTTGCCACCAAGAAGTCCTAATTGATCTGACCATGCTGCTATCTTCTCCTCTGCTAATGACTGAGAAACTTATGTGTGAAAACTCAGTCTTTCACGTGTACATTAAACTAGGAACAAGTTTTTATCCTAAATAGAGATTATACAATCTGATACTTATGTGCTGTTTAATAAATATTAGAAGGAAAGAAAAAAGGAAGGAAAAATGGTGTGAGGGAAACAAAGGAACATTTTGGTCATTTCTAATACAAGATTTAAAAACACAAATCTTGTTTTGAAAGCAGTGGCCATTTTCTTAAAACTCAGCTATGAAAATGTAACCCTTATATGTAGATAGAATAAATTACGTATTTCAGTAGCTAATAGTGAACATTCTGTAGCTACTATTAATTCTTCTCAATTGTAATAAATTTCCTGATCATTATTATGAAATTTCTCAAAACATTTGAGATAATTTGGGATGCAAGCTTGTAATTACTGTTTTTACAACTGCTATTTGCAGTCACATGTTGAAATAGGTCTGCGATCTAAGCAGATGTTGGACACGATCTCTTCATAAAGTAATTTTCAATTATACTAACCCCCAATTATGAACATTCATAAAATATGGAAAGGTACTCCTTAAGCATAATAGGAATATTTTAAAGCATATGTGTGAATAGAATATTAAAAAATAATAATAGATTTATAGGTTCTAAAATTACTATTCCTGGAGACCTAAAATTATTATATAATTATTGTTGATAACTTACCGCTTGGGTGCAAACTTTGATCTATGAGTTTCTAGCATTTTGCATATGTTCCTTAATTTTTTTGTTTTCTTTTGTAATTGCATGCAGAATTGATTAGCTTAAGTCTAATATGCATCTAAGGGGACAAAATCATCATCATTTCAGCCTACTTAATGATTTTCCGCTTTGCCGACATCACATGAACTACTCTTTTCCAGAAGTGTATCTCAAAATCTTGAATCTAGTGGCATCATATTTCATTATATGATATCTAATTTTTATTCAAAGTAGAATTGAATTAATGTTTTCTGATCATTACAAGAAAACTTCCCAGAAATTTTAGACAACTAAGAATACAGCCTTGCAATCGCTGCTTTGAAAACTCCCATTCATAAATAGGCATATATTTAAATACACTAAGCAAAATGATCCTGTGAAATGTGGCTTCTTGGAACCTGAGATTAGGGCTCAGAAGACTTCATGAGTTGTCTACAGAGTTTACTGGGCAATTTGGGCATGTCGTTAATAGACTCTCTAATCACTGATATTTTAAAAAATTGTAAGATAATAGATACCTCACATGCTTGTTGTGGAAATTGATTAAAGAAAGATTTAGTGACAGTTTCAATTTAGAAAAAGGTTAAAGCATATATCACAGCAGGCCTTCAGGGATAGATATGTTTACAGTAGTCTGAAAAGTTATTAATTTCTTTCTATGAAACCTAGAGGACACTAGTTAGGCATGATCAAATTTATGTATTTTCTCTTAAACCTGGCTTCATTCCTGAGTTTAAACTAGAATCAGAAAAAAATTAAACTTCTTTAAAAATTCTATTAGAAGATTAATAATATTCTATATATTTAACTGCATAGTAACATACAAAGTCATTTTGTCAAAATATAAAATATTTTTCTGCATATTGACCATTTCTCACAGACGTTTTCAATAACATTTCAACACTTCAAATAAAATCATATCTGAGCTCTCTCTGAATTTCCTATAATGGCAAAACTCCATCTTCTCGGTGCTTTTGAGATTTATTCATGTAACTCCTATTAGAGTTAATTGGAGTTACTAACATAAATTCCACTTGCTCCAAATAGAGAATAGGTTTCTTTAATGTTGTTTTTATTTTTTAATAAGGTTAGACTTCAAATAGAATCTTGTATACAATGGTCTCTTTTGCCTTGGGAAATTAAAATGCCTTTAACAACTTTTAGGGTTAGGGAATTGAAATCTGTTGCAAAGTTTTCTTTCTTAATTCTGCTGTATTACTACATCATCATTACAAATTACAATTGGTAATGAAAGAAATAGGAAAGTAAACTATAAAAGCATTTTTCCAGCAAGCCACCACTATTTACATACTATTTGTAGTTTTATTTGTGGAATTACTCTGTTAATGGTATATTATTAACACTATTTAGAAAAAATTGTGTTTGTTATTCTTAACAATAAAGAGGAAGAAACAGATATTACATATTGAGAGAAAAGTACCATTTCAAATGAAAAGAAAAGCCTACACCTCGTTTTTCATGAATGCTGTTTACAGGGAGTTTCTTTTAAATTACCTATTAAAATATGATTGTTAATAAATAATACTCATTTAAACTATGGATAATTTTATAAGTGCAAATATTATTTAAAACACTCGAAACCCAGTCTTTAAAGAAAAAAAAACCTGATAAATGCTTTAACCAAAAGAAAAAACAAGGTAATATATAGATGTTTGTCAATGAAAGAAGGGTTAATTAATAAACCAATGATTTGCTTTCAATAGTGAATAACCTCTCTTAGATTACAGGAAAACATTCTTTCATGTATAGTACGTTCTTGAAAAGTCGTTTTTAACTCAAACATTTCAAAGAGAATATGCAGTGAATTAATTTCACTGTAATTTTTTTTCTTTTTTCTTCCTGGAGGTATTTCCACAGAAAACAACTTACTTATCACAGAATAATTCAATAAAAATATACTCACTTTACTCATCTATCACCCTGCTAAATTTTTATAAACCCTTTAAGGACTATTTACACAATGAAAGTGTAGATGAGGTCAGGAAGTTAAGAGTCATTAAAAAAATGAGACAAGGAGCAGTTCTAAAAAGAGAGAGATGTCTTAGCTACACAAGTGGCACCAAAAAAACCCACCACCACCACCACCAACAACAAATATAACTTTGAATTTTGGGGCAGCCTTGACAAAAAAGAAAAGGCAAAGAATTTTATAATTCTGTTTTGCCCCAAAAGGAGTCATAAAATGTATTTAGAGATATAAAAAGTTGGTATTTGTAAATGACCTGACTTGGGCCAGGCATTATATTTAGTGGTTGTCATGGCTAGGTCATATCATCCAATGTGGTTTCATGTTATATTGTTATTTGCTGTTAAGGAAACTGAAGCTTAGTAAGGTTAAGTAATGCCAGAAGTTTACATATAGCTAGTAAAATTCTTCCAAGTTCATATTCATTTCTCTGAAACAATCATTCAGTGCAACAAACATTCTTTTAATGTTTAAATCCTACAAGAAATGGCATAATGTTGGTGAGTAAGTATATTAATGACAGAGAATCATGCCTTTATTATTTCAGAAACCGTTATATTCATAATTCAAAGTAATTATATTAACTATATGATACTTTAAAAAATTTTTTCTTTTTCCATAACAAAATATTACTTTAATTTTGAAATTGTCACTTTTATTGTTATGAACTTTGTTACTTTCATAGTTCTGCTTGGGCATGATTTTTTTCAGTTTTCCTTTTGATGAGTTTATAATGAACAAATATTCAAATATTTTAAAATGGAACATTTTTCTAGTTAACAGCTATATTTACAATACATTATCTTGATATAATTTAGCTGTGCTGCATTATAGAAAACTGATTTAATACAGAAATAAAGTTGAGAGCACCTACAGTAATTGATAGTTTAAATGACCTTTTAACTTTCTCTTGAATATTTTCAGACAGAAAATTAATCATCATTAATTCTATCATTAAAATTCTATTCAATAAAACATCAATGAAATAATTTGGAAATATGGCTCCCATTAGCTCACAGCTCTACACTCAACTCCTTATATAATAGGCACATTTTAATTTTGTCTTGGTTTTGTAAAGGAGATAGAATGTGAAGTGGGAATGAAGCGCCTGCCTTTTTGCTGGTACCTTCCCCATCCCAGCTAAATCAATGTTGAATAAATATTTAAATTTAGGCTCAAATTTGCTGGCAGCCAGGGCAAGGGAAAATTGTAATAAATTGTGTAATTCCTTTTTGTCTGAGGAAAGGAAACACACAGTTCATCTAGAAAACTTATTGAAGAGGGGACAAAATATTAGCCTGCCTGTGTCACCTACCTGTCTGATAGCCTGTTAAGCTTGATAAGAGGAAGTAAGTATTCCTTGCTAGTAGAATGTATCAGAGACAAACCAGGTCAGATGTTTGCATTAATCTTAGCCATGGTTATTAGTAAACACAGTGATTTTTATTAGTCTGAATTTCTTGAGATTTCTAAGAGAATGCCCCTTGGGGTAGTACAGCACAGTGTGTTTAAATGTGAGCTTGGAACCTAATACTCTTGGTTTTTAGACCTGAGTTTATCCTATGCTAGCTGAATAGCCTTGGGAATTTATTTTATCTCTCTGAGGCTTAGTTTCCTTATGTATAAAATAGTTATAACAATACTACATACTCATGTATTTTTTGTTAATATTTAGTCAAACTACATAATAACTTAGTACAGTGCCTAGCACATAAGGTTGCAATAAAATGGCAACAAAAATTTTATAAATGTTTGCTTACACGAAAAATCTGAAAATCTACATTTTAATAGTATTCTAAGAAAATGAAAAATACTACAGTAGTTAAAAGATATATTCCAAAAATTACAGTCTGCTATTTTTTACAGACATTTTAAATTATTTAATCTCACCAATGTCACCAAAACTATCTTTACTTTTTCTTTTAATCCAGAAATCCTTGCTCTTCGGTAATGACTTTACAATTACATTTACAACTATCTGAATACATAAGTCTGTCCTAAATGAAATTTAGCTATGCTACCAAGTTAAATATTACACTGCCAAAAGAGCATTAAATATGAATCCATTTCTCTGTGAATTGTGAACTCACATATTTAATCCAGAATTAAAATTCTTGATGTACTTGTAAATAGCTAAAATGCTTTACAAGAACATTACAAAATTTTTATGTTATGAAATATACGAAACAGTAAGTTTTCTATGAAAATAGACTCTAATGCAAAGAATGAAATAATGAACAAAAATTGACTTAAAATTCCTGAAACTCAGAAAATGACTAGAATCTGTTATTTTGGATCAGCTTTTGTCTGATCTGTTAAAATTGTAGCAACTACCCATAAGAAAATGCATTATAGATCACATAATGGCATATTTGCAGAAAACCAGTATATAAGTCTATAGACAAAATTGATGAAATGAAAACCAAATTCTTTACTATTTTTTTTTTTTGCTGGAACATTATTATATGGAATTTTTCTAATGGGCCCATATCCAAGTTGTAGCATTAACAGATGGGATCCTGTTGGGGTTCCACATTTTTAGTTATTTAGGACTTTAGTAAACAGTGATTTTATCCAGTATGTGATTGGAACAGATGTGATCTTATCAGGGTTCCACTTTTTTTCAAGGGCATAAAATTGCCATGATTTGCTGTACAGTGCTGGAGTTTACTTTTTGTGGTTTTAGAACCAGAGTCCTTTTTAGCCAGAATTTGCCCTTGGGTTCTAAAACATCATAATAGGGAGTTAATGTTTTATTCTCTATTAATCCCATTAAATCCTTTTAATATTAGAGCATGTGTTGCTTTATAGCATTAACTAGTGTCTTGCACTCAACAGTATTTTCACAGTTTATGACACTGCTTAGGGCATTAACAAACAGCTGTTTGAATTAAATGAGCAGTTAAGGACCCTGTTCATTAACTCAAAAGTTTCATGTATTTTTAATTCCTTAAATCTAATGGTATCATCACCCTCCAAGAAATCTATCTTTGATTATAATTTGCTCTGACCACTATTGGTTATGGGGGAAAGTATTATTGTTTTTGAATATGAGTTATACCAGGGGTGGGTATCTCTAATGAATCTTAACTATCTCATAACGGTTTCATTCTTATGGGATATAAAGCTTTAAAAGTTGTTTACGGCAGTTGTGTTAAGATTTTCTCCAATTTTGGTTACTGATGACTTCATTTAGCTAATGTAAAGAGGCAGTTGGAACAGAATTATTTGCATTTGAAATGGTGCAATCAGAGGTTTGAGACTGACTCATTTACAAAAAAAGAAAATTGTATTTGGACAGTGACAGATTATGTGATGCAGTTCCTGGTGCGGGGCAAAATGTTAGTCACTGATTTCTCTCCGTGTAGAGAGCTCATGCCTTCTAAAGCTTCCTTAGGGACTTTACCTTCAATTCAATCATAGTCATGGACATCTCGACTCAGTAATTTGAAGGGAAGTAATTAAATAAAAGGGCAATTTTAAATTAATGTGCCTAGGATTCTAAATAAGCTGCATGAGGGCCAGATTCTTGGTTGATTCCTCCTATACCCTAGTGTTCTAGTCAAGCCCCATGAAATTCAGGGCCTTAATTGTGCTTAGTAGGTGCTAAGTCTTTTGGAGAGAATAACTGAATGCTTTAATTAAGACATTTTTTACCTGTTAGATAAAACTCTTCCAGGTTTCCCACAAATTGTCCCATAATTTGATCTTCAGTTCTTTTAATTTTCTCTAATGGGTCTGCAACTCTTAGAGGAATTTAGTTCACAGTTGTTTACTAATTAATTTAAAAGCATTATAAAATTATAAAGTGGGACATACGACTTTACCATTTTAACAATCATATTTACTTTTCCTCACTGCAAATGCCAAGGATTGACAATGTCAGTGGAGAGATGTTGTTTGTGTAGTAACTGAAAGGAATGGGATAAACTAATAAGAATGGTTCTCTAAAAGAAGTAGAAAACTACCTCTTCCTGCTCATTGTCAGAAGTTGAATCTACATTTCTCCTGCCCTAAGTTAGAAACAGACTTAATGAGAGCTGGATTCCAAGCCTGGAAGTTTTCTCTAAATCAATCTGGCTTGAAATTGGCTTGAAATTCATAACTGCCCCATTTTCACCCATGTCAGATGGCAGAGGGTACCTTTTTCTCCTCTGCTTTGCCTCAGGATATCTCTGTGGGCTTTACTTCCTCCCTTCCAAATCCTTCATCCAGAGGTAGTGGGTGACTGGAGGGTAGTTCAGATAAACTTTGAAGCAGATAGGGTTGTTTGAGGATTCCTCTCCAAACCTGACTACTAAATTTGTAAACAGTATGGGAGATTTCCTTTACTCTCTCTACTGTTAAAAATACCAACTGATCAGGGCCGGGCGCGGTGGCTCACGCCTGTAATCCCAGCACTTTGAGAGGCTGAGGAAGGTGGATTACTAGGTCAGGAGTTCAAGACCAGCCTGGCCAAGATGGTGAAACCCTGTCTCTACTAAAATTACAAAAATTAGCCAGGTGTGGTGGCAGGCGCCTGTAATCCCAGCTACTCAGGAGGCTGGAAAAAAAAAAAAAATCAGTTAAAATATGAGGCTGTTTATGGGTATTTGCTATTTAAGAATAAAATCTTATAAAATCTAGAAATGAGGTCTGAACTCTAACAGATTCCATTCTTTTCATTATATGAGAATCCTTAGATATGCTGTCATTGGTAGTATTACTATGAAAAAGATCTCCACTAATATTTTAGGAGTCCACAGATAATCCATATATTCAAATGAATAAATATCAGAAATTTTATATTTTTAAATAACTGAAAAGGGAAATTTCGACATATGAAAGTAAAGAAATCTAAAAAATAAAAACAACCTTAGTATACATAGGTATCTGTACACACATACACATAAATATAAATATTTGAACAACACAGGTTTGAATTGCAAAAATCTATATATATATATATTTATTTTAACCAAATGCAGATGAAAAAGTACAGTAATTGCAGCCAGGTGTGGTGGCTCATGCCTGTAATCCTTGCACTTTGGGAGGCTGAGGCGGGGATCATCTGAGGTCAGGAGTTGGAGGCTAAGCTGGCCAACATGTAGAAAGCCCGTCTCTACTAAAAATACAAAAAATTAGCTAGCATGGTGAGCATGCCTATAATCTCTGCTACTCAGGAGGCTGAGGCAGGAGAATCACTGAAACCCAGGAGGCGGAGCTTGCAGTGAACTGAGATGGTGCCACTGCACTGCAGCCTGGGCAACAGAGCGAGACTCTGTCTCAAAAACAAAAAATAAAAAATAAAAATAAAATACAGTACTTGCAAGACATGAAAACCACGCGTACAGAGGACCAACTTTTCATAGACATGAGTTCCACAGGACTGCAGGACTTGAGTATAGGTGGATTTCAGTATATGCAGGGGGTCCTGGAACCAATCCCTGAGGATACCAAGATACCAAGATACTAGAATTTGTTTAGTATATATACACATATATTTCATATATTACATGTATTATACATATGTATTTATATATAATATGTGTATGTATGTAATGTGTAGCAATACATACATATACTAAATATATTTAATATATACACATATACACAAAATATTAAATACATACTAAATACTAAATATGCCAAATATATACTATGTACTATATATAATACTATAATTATATACATATTCTGCATACTATACATATATATAAATATTCTGATTTCCTGTCATCACTGTTTGGAATCCATCCATCTCTACAGACACCATCCAAACCAAATTACCATAATCACTTGCTTGAACTAGCCTCCTAATTGGTCACCGCATTCACACTTGTCTCCTGTCCACCTGGAGCTATTCCTTACAAAGCAGTAAGCCCTAAGTGTTAAGTCCAAAACACAAACACACACACAAAGAAAACTAAAAATCTCCTGCCTGGCCCTTCAGTGCTGAGCATACTTCAGGGGCTTCCCTGGGCTCCCAAGAGCCCGGAATCTAAACTTCTTAACATGGCCTGTATGAGCAGGCATCATCCACCTCTCCATCCGGATCTCAGGCCACTACTCATCCAGTTCTCGTCCTCTGGGACATTAAACTTTTTTCTGCATCTCAGCTGTGTCAAACTCTCACCTGAGCACTTCAGCACAAGGCCCTCCCTCTCTTTCCTGGAAGCAGGTGTCATAAGCTCCGAAAAGCTGTCCCAGCCTCTAGGCCTAAAGCAGGTGTTCCTTTTCAGGTTCCTATTGCTCTCTTTACTATATGATTATTTGAGTAATTTATTTTTATTTTTCCTCTACTAGAGGTAAGATCTATTATCATAACCTCTGGATAACTAGTACCTCACAACCAGAGGAGACACTCAACAAATATTTTCAAATAAATGAATAAACTCTGCATTTTCTTTAACCTAAGAACATAAAAAGACATTTTTAAGAAAAGATTTTAAACCACTTAATTTTTTGATAAATGATCAAGCATATATGAAGTCATTTAGGTGTTTTTAGGATTATCATCAACATTTCCTTATTATTTTTAACTGTTCTTTAAAACCAGTTAAGTAACTGATGATTACACTCTTTTTCTGGAAATCTAATATTTATCCAATAAATAACTGGAGATTACACTTTTTTTTTTGAAATCTAGTTCTTATTAAAAATTTTGCCTGGTAGCCATCAAATGTTGTACTATCATTTTATATACCCCTTGAATGTATTAACTTCTGGTTTTGTTCTAGTCTGAAGTGCATTGTATTATGCAAAATCCAGAACAAAATTAGAGGACTGCAGTGTGTCTGAAGATTACAAAGGTAAGATGAGATATTGAAGCCTGACAGCCTGAGAGTGTAAACTGGGAAACAGATACCCACTATTGTGCTAGGCATTGCCAAGAACAGGAAAAAAAAAAAATCTCTCCTGGCAACAGGTGCTGAACACTAGTATCAACACTAGCATCAAGTAAATGTGTGCAGGTGGAGGTTAGAGGGCACAGCTGACACTGAGGCATAAACTAAGGGGACCATGGGGACCATGTCTCAGAAATCTACTTCCAGCTTTGGCAGACACTAAAACCAATGCACATGCTTACAGATATCTTTATTTCATTGTTTTATTTGTTTGCACAAGCCTTTGTATACATAAACAGTTTATAAACGCTACTGCTATTTTAATAATTAAATAGCATACTCTGACACAGCCTTTGTGGAGAAAAGCAAATAACAGGTCAATTAAGTAACCTCCCATTTAGGAAAATGTTCTTTTGCACGTATTATGAATTATTACTTCAATAATATCCTTCAGTATTATCCTTCAGTAAATCACCACTTTCAAAAGTTTGAAAGAGAAAGAGGATATAAACAATTTATATATCTGAAAGTAGAGATGAAAAAGGGAAAAAGCTAGAAAGTAATTAAACTAAAGTTAGTTATCATTACTCACAAATGTTCTGGAAAAACTAGTATTAGAAACTAGAAAATAAATAATTTAGGAGCTTTTGGGAAAAGACTATATGGTATCAGCTATTTGTTGGCACTACAATAACAAGTAAAGAACTCATCTTTCGTTTCCTTACACATAAAACCTGTGGAAAGATCCCAATGGCCCCGGAGTCAGGACTCGCAGGTCCTGGGCTGAAGGGTTCACCAGCAGTCATGAGACCAACATTTGTTATCAATGAGACAACTGCTGAACTGTTGTTCCAAGGCTGTTGCTGTAAAACCACAGTGCATTGTAGTTTGTCGGAGGTTAGTAGCACTTGTTAATTTGATCAAGGCTGAAGTTTACGGAGGATAAAGTAAACAATGCAAACTGCAGACACCATCAGTTTCCTATGGGCAGTGAAGTGTAGTCTGTTCCATTTACACTTCACGACAACATCTGATGGGCTTTGTCAGTACTGCACAGAGTAATTAAACCTGAAATCAATAGCAGGCATTTGTCATGTTTACAGCCGCTCTTTCTGCTGGGTTAAACTCATCAGTTTAGTGCCGTTCTGTTTTACTGCAGAGACACGCTCCATTATTTCTTCAGGTACAGTTGAGATATTCAGTTACATGCCCAATAGTTTGAATACGACATTAAGATTAAAAGGGACAGGCAAATGGACAGTTTTTGTAATATATTTGCTGATTTTCTTAACTGGTGTTGGATTTCCATTTCTTTCCATCTTTTTATGAAACCCTTTGTGGTCTGAGATAATATATTCCCTTAGCTCCCAAATTGGCAAAAAGGCTCATCTCAAATTTGATAGAATTTGACATCGACTATAACTATACACAACGATTGCTGACATGTTTTTATTTGAAAAGAGTGAAGAATATCTAAGATTCAAAACTGTAGCCTTGTTTGAAGAAAATTGGTCTTTTCCATGTTCAATTAAGGATTTGTGATAAAGTGTTCTTTTATGTCATTTTGTAAAAAAAAAAAATCCTTACCTTTCATTTGTTTTGCTTCTTTTTAATTTCTGTTATTTTTTCAATCTTTTAAATGATGTGGTTAGAGCATGGTGGTTTTTATAGTAGGAGAGTCTGTAGTTCAATGCTAAAGTTGAATTTGACATACATATTTGAATGTGTATATTTGAAGGAAGCTGAAAAGCATGCCCTGGTCCGAGTGTTCCAGTCACTTAATAAGGCCCTCATTACTCTCATTTTATGCAAATCATCTTAAGCATCTTACCTTTCTGTAAAGTATTACTTGTCTTGGTATACCAAGGCAGACAGGATTGTTGTAAGAATGAATCCTACTGCCAATTAGTTGGTTATATATAAAACCATAGTACTTTTATGTTATTTTTGCATTCATTTGGTATTTTAATATTTTAATACACAACTCTCCTCAAATGTGAGCCTTCTACTAAGTGTCAATGATGATAAAGGTGAAACTTAGGGACTATACTCAAGATAATACTTGAACTCAAAATGGTACCCTGTATGCTGACAGCGAAATATTTGGAGACTGGGATACTTATTCAAGGTCACGGAGCATCTGATTTTGTTGAACTCTAACATGTGTTCTTAGTGCTTCATGTTCCAGTTAACATGAAATGGGGGCTATTTCTACAGCCCATGTCTATGAGAAATTTGATTAAGACTGTGGATAGAGTGTTGGAAGGACTGTTTCATAGAACACAGAGGCTTGCCCAAAAGAAGTTGATAAGTCATGTAAAACAACATTAAAATAAGCTAATTAGGCTTGTGAAAAAGCCAAGCAAACTCCAGTCATTAGCTGCAGTTACATAGAGTGGGTCCACTCACATTCTCTGGGTCAATAACAGACTTTAAAAATGAATTGAGTCTGGAGATAGAATTCCATGCTAGTTGCATTGTTGCTCATTTATTGTCTGTCCGTGGCTGTTTGTTTTTAATTCCTTAGAAGACTGTGATCTCACATAATTAGGGAATGGAGGGTCATCTTTTGTAGCTTCTCTAAGTGGAGTATGAGTGATTTTTCTTATATATTCTTGCCTTTATGCAGATAATCCAATTTTAATAACACAGCATTATGCCTGCTATGAAGGCTACATAAATATAAAATGTAGTAAAAATCATGAAAATTCTGCACCAATAATTACAGGATTTTTATACCTTCTGTCTCTCCATAAGTGCAGGTATCAATATTTCTGGTCTGATATGCCAAGCCCCAGAACATCAGTTAATCAATATGAAGCATTCCAGAGAATCCTAAGTCCATGCTACAAATCTCCCTTAAATTCAAGTCAACTTCCATTTCAGTCATCCCTAGCAAGATTACCATGAATAATGCAAGCATTCTTAGCCACTTAGCAAATTTAGCTTTTTCCAAATGTATGTAGTATTCTAAAGTCTACAGGACACTTTTGTATCTATCAGTCATATTTCACTTAATAACAGGGATTCCTTCTGGGAAATGTTTCATTAGGTGATTTGTTCATTGTGTCAACATAGTGGAGTAAGCATACTGATACAAACCTAAATGGTATAGCCTAGTAAACACCTAGTGTATGGTATAGCCTATTGCTTCTGGGCTACAAACCTATACAGCATGTTGCTGTACTGAATACTGTATGTAATCAAGTTTTTGTCTCTCTAAATATACCTAAAAATAATAAAGGTACAGTAAAAATATGACAGTATAGTCTCAAGAGACTACTGGCCTACCTACAGTGGTGTCATTAACCTAAACATCGTTACATGGCATGTGACTGTATTTTTCTCATCTGATGCTCACAACTCTGCGGTGAAGGTTCCTGAAATGTAGAAGAAATAAGTGAAGCTCAGAGAGGTTATGTGATTTTCTCAAGATTATGATGCTTTTAGTGGCAATATCTAGTCTCAGACTTGGGTCTTCCGTTCTGATTCTGATGATTGCTATAGTATCTTACTACATTCCAAAAAAAAAAGCCTGTAGTGGTAGAATTCCAAGACAGCCCCTCTCTAAGGGTTCAGCCCAAGAAGCAGAATTAGTAGGATATTGATCCATGTCTATGTCTGTATCTGTGTCTATGTCTATTTCTGTATCTATCACTTATCCACCTATGTATTAATATGTGTGTTTGTTCATTTATTTATTACAAAGCTTATTGTATTATGGGGACTAGCTAAGTAAGTCTGAAATTTGTAGGGCAGGCAGTCAGGAAGGGAAGATCTTTGGCAGGCTGGAACGCAGGGGCACAAGATGAAGCTATGGGGCACAGGTGGAATTTCTTCTCTATCTCTATATCTGTCTCTTTGCCCTTTGCCACTCCCCATTTCTGTTAAGCCTCAGCCCTATTTCCAAGTCCTTCCAAATGGTTAAATCAGACTCATCCAGATTATCTATGATAATTTCCTTTACTTAAAGTGAATTGATTAATGGATTTAATCAAATCTGCAAAATCCCTTCATAGCAACACCTAGATTAAGTGTTTGATTAACTGAGGAATGAAGACTAGCAAAGTTGACACATCAAAAAATCACAATCCACCCCTTGTCAACTTGGCACTCATGTATCTTTTAAAACTATACCTAATTTCCAAATAAAAACAGTCATGTATTCACCTAACATGATACAGCTATTCCACATACAACCAAAAACATGTTAACCCATTCCACAGAAAAGTATACAAATCCTTGAATGATATTCAGTCTTCTCATTTAATATCCTGTAACTTAAATAAATACTGAGATAATAAAGTTATATATCACATTAAATAATTAGAGAGTAAGATAAGGAAGAAAACAAAAATATTTGGTTATTGTACATATAAACATATTCATGTCAAAGTAAGAAAGAAATCCACGTAACTATTGTAATCTTCATTTGTGTAGCTGATCACATGATTGGAAATGTTATTTACAGCTATCCTTGTCACCATCCATTTCATATTTCTTTTACCCTCAGCAAGCATCTCAGCTGGTCATGGTTCTTTGCCTGGTTGGTTGACCCAAACCTTTATTTCAGTAGACATAACAATGATTTCATTGTTAATATACAATCCATTAGCAGTCTTTCCTGAATTGAGTCACATTGTGATGGTTTTTCTTTGACTTTAATCATAGAAGATGGGAGTAATAAGAGATGCCTACAGGATTGCCTGTATTTTAGAACTACCTCTCATTACCCACCTTGTGCAATTGCAAGCCAATTTCCTCTTGGCTGTCAGAATAAATCAGCCCAGTCAATATAATTTTCAAATAAAAACAGTCATGTATTCACCTAACATGATACAGCTATTCCACATACAACCAAAAACATGTTAACCTTTTCCCCAGAAAAGGATTCAAATCCAGCAACCAGGTTGTAGGAGAACTCCTATGAGAACAGAGTGGACTGAGAGAAAGGAGAAATTCTAACTTTCTATCTGTGGACAACAGTTTTAGTCCATACTCACGGTTTCTAGCCTTCCTGTGATCCTTCCTGATTATGGACTTTGAATTTACTTAGACAGCCCTGACAATTGTGAAAGTTAATTACTTTGGGTAGATAGATAGATAGATAGATAGATAGTCTATGTCTGCCTATGCATTTATCTATCTGTCTATCATCATCATCATCTATTATCTAGCTCTGCATTCTACTAATTCTGCTTTGCTAATTGTGTAAGTTAATTATTTTGGGTAGATAGATAGATAGATAGATAGATAGTCTATGTCTGCCTATGCATTTATCTATCTGTCTATCATCATCATCATCTATTATCTAGCTCT
>NW_012115378.1:4786534-4788235 GCF_000951035.1 Colobus angolensis palliatus
TATATATATATATATATATATACACATTTTCCAGTCATTCAACTAATATTTGCCGAGGAGTTGCTGTGAAGGAATTTTGCACATGCAATTAAAGTCCCAAATCAGCTGATTTTTAGGAAGAGGACATTATCCTGAGTGAATCTGACCTAATTGAGTCTTTAGAAGAGAGTAGGCTTTTCCTGGTAAAAGAGATTCAAAGTGAGAGGGGCTTTGACAGGGGGTTCTTCACTGCTGGCTTGAAGCTGGAGTGGGCCGCCTGTGTGCATTTCTAGTTGCTAAGAGCAATGCCTGGATGACAGCCAACAGGAAAACAGGAACCTCAGTCATACAGCTACAAGGAAATAAACCCTGCCAGCAACCTGATGGACTTGGAAAGTGAGCAACAGCCCTGGGTGTCTTCTGAGTGAGAACTCACTCCAGCTGCCCCCTTGTGTGTCAAACACTAAGCCGAGAACCACCTGGGTCATGCCAGAATTTCTGACCTACAGAACTGTGAGATGATCCCTGGATGTTGTTTTAAGCTGCTTACTTTGTGGTGATTTGTTCTGCAGCAATGCAAAACTAATACAAAGCCACTCCCTTGCCTATCCACAGCTTCACTTCTGCAAGATGAATTTAGAACATCTTTGCCTTAGACTTTTCAACTACTCTTTGGAACCTTGGTTTTCCTTCCAAAGCATATGTTCTTAGGAGCATTAAGCGGAAGTAGATTTGGCCACCACAGTTATGACCCAAATCTCCCAAATTTCCCAAAAGTGCCTTGTGGTAACTTGAGGTTTAGAAAGGTAAAGACCCCTCTGTAGTAGCTCAGCTTTGCAAACCCCCCTGGCTTGGTAATCTATGCAGCAGATCCTAGGTTAATAATTCACACATCCTGATAATCACCTTGACGGCTAAGCTCAGTGTGGCCATTCCTTGAACAGTAACAATCAGAAAAAATTAGGAATATTTTGTGGTAATATTTTTCATTTTAAAAGTTTCAAGTGAAAAACTCTAAAATTTCATCTGACATTAATTTAGTCAAAATAAATTTAGTAAGAATTAAAATTCATCTAATTTGCAATAAAATAGTCATCATGTATACTGTAACTACTTGAAATACACTTATCCTAAATAATAGATTTTAGCAGATTCCTTTCAGAGGAAAATGCACCTGGACTGAGGCAGAACCACTAACTCCTTGAAAGGACTCAGAATGTGCAGGAGCACATCTGGGGTCTATGGTGAACTATGAACCAACCATCAGCACTGGAGTGCTAATGTAGCGGGGGTGGGGAAAAGGTGAAGTATGCCAATGTATGATTTAGACATACAGGTAAAGTAGACAAATGTTTTAAGGCTGTAGGAAGAAAAAATACAGTATTTGTCCAGTGATTACTAAAACTGTAGTCAGTATTCGATTGTGGCTATGGCTAAAAAAAATTAAGATCTATCTTGGAAGTTTTTCATAGAACATTATAGTGAACAGAGTTTGAGAAATAGGAGTTTTAAAACTTAGTATCACTGTTATTTCTCTTGTTTTTGTTTTTTTTGTTTTTTGTTTTGTTTTGTTTTTTTTGAGACGGAGTCTCACTCTGTCGCCCAGGCTGGAGTGCAGTGGTGTGGTCTCGGCTCACTGCAAGCTCCGCCTCCCGGGTTTACGCCATTCTCCCGCCTCAGCCTCCTGAGTAGCTGGGACTACACGCGCCCGCCACCGCGCCC
>NW_012115378.1:4788285-4790154 GCF_000951035.1 Colobus angolensis palliatus
ACGTGGTCTCGATCTCCTGACCTTGTGATCCACCCACCTCGGCCTTCCAAAGTGCTAGGATTACAGACGTGAGCCACCACGCCCGGCCACTGTTATTTCTAATAGTGAAAAAAAGGATGGTGAGAATTGACGTTTTCATAAAATTATCTTACAATAAGGCTTCTAAACAATTTCTGGATATAGTACATTTTGATAAACCAAGTTAAATAAAATAGTTAGAGCTATGTTGAAACGTGATACCACTATACTAAAGATTTTACAGGCTGAGTGCAATACCCATGTATGAAATATTGGGCCTAAGTCAGTAACAAGCATCAGGGACTGGAGTAAATGGCAAAGATAATACCCTAAAATATTTCAGTTAAATTTAAATATTTTTAAAAAGTAACTATAGCCCTATTCCACTTAATCTACATATTGCCAAAGTTTGTGATTTAGGAATTTAATACAAGATAATTGAATGTGAAAAAGAGTTGTTTGCCTCATATTCTGCTTTTGGATTTTCTGCGAGCTCCTTTACCTTAGGGACAGATTAATAATATGGACTATTAGCCATTAATTAGTAATAGATTAATAAATGTTAAGTAGTTATTAACCATTATGAACTAATTCTGAATTGACAAAGTCCAATCTCCATTGCAGTCTTCCGCTTCTCAATTGCCGAGTTCTCTTCCTTACGGACTCCAAGTTCCCCACCTCCCATTTTCTTGGGCTTCTATATGGTGATTTGGGCTACCAGGGTCTCTTCTGGACAGCATTCTCCAGACTGATGTAGAATGTGCTGCAGACATTCTGTGACATCTGGCCTCTTCCTTCATCTTCTTTCTCGTCACCCAACCTAGTAAAAGAGAAGAGATCCTCCAGTCCTTTCCTCATGCAGGTTTACGTCTGTTTGACCTGAAAGGAAACCAGCCTCTTCATTTGGGCAGCAAAGATGAGGGTGGAAGGGGAGCTGCCTCAGCACATTATTTGCTGCACTCATTTCTCTTTTTTGTCAATGTCCTATGATAGTTCAAAGTCCATGTGCATTCTTAATGGTTTTTTCTTTTTTCCTGTGTGAACTACCAAACAGCATCTATAATAATGCTGGCTATTTCATGGCAAAGGGACTAACACCAAAATTTGAACTTGAATTACTCATGTTCTACCTGACATCTGTAATGACCTTTACTCACTAGCCTGGGAAGAATCTAAACCACCACTGAAGTGAAGCATTCTTTTAACAAGTCCCTGCATTTTAGGTTTCATATATATGAACCCTGTAATTTCTATAACATAGCCAAAGTAGTGTCCCTCGCATGCAGTCCAATAGCCTCTCAAATGGTAGTCTGTGGCAGATGTTTCTGAGGGAGTGAAACATATAATGTATCTAATTTTGCAAAACTACACAATAGGTAGACATTTCTTTTTCACCCCAGCTGGTGATCAGTTTATGCCCTGAAGCTTGGAGATTTATAACCCTTGTAATTTTATCCTAAACAAAGTAATTGCAGATGCTCTTCCATTGCTATTTTAATTAGTGATGAAGACTTTGACAAGATGTTGAATCTCAAGATAATGAATTTCATCTAGTAGGTAGCTGTGACCATTTTAAGATATCTAGTGTCCTCAGAAATTATTTTATTAATTTCAAAGTTTTTATTTAGAATTTTAACCCCAGCTTATCCTAAAATTATTTTAGGAATGTTGTAACACAAGTCATTGAGTCTCTTTCCAACAAAAATAAAGTCCAACAAAAGAAATACACGTTTTTATTTCAAAGGTAAATGTTTTTCAACATATCAAGGATTATTGATTTTTAACAATTTTCACTAAATAATTTAATGTGCACAAAAGTATAAAACAAATTTTTTTTTTTTTTTTTTTTTT
>NW_012115378.1:4790269-4855436 GCF_000951035.1 Colobus angolensis palliatus
TCGATCTCCTGACCTCGTGATCCGCCCGCCTCGGCCTCCCAAAGTGCTGGGATTACAGGCTTGAGCCACCGCGCCCGGCCAATATTTTTAAGTTTTACTATTCAAGAAAACTAAACTATAATTCATTGTGTTTTTTTATCTCAGCAGACTTTTAATCTTAATTGAGCAGGTGTTTTCTTTTGTCATTGGATAGTCCTTGGGGAATTACAAAGACATTCTTAGAGTTTGGCTTCTAGAGAATTTTCTTATAAGGAGAAGTCTCAATCAAAGACCATGACCTTATTTATGTAAAAACAAATTTACAAAAATATCTTTGGTTTTTATGAGTAGGAATCCTAAGGATTAGCCAAGTTAGGGTAACAGTTTAGAGTCCTTTTATTTAGAGGTGTGCATTTTAATCAGCATGAATCTCTTTTGATTTTTGTGTTTTCCCTCTGTGGAAAATGCAGGAATTCCCGCATCATCTTCTGTTTGTCTTGGACATAAGTACGTGTTGTAGGGTATAGAATAATCACCAAAACAAATGGAGCGATAATAATAGGGAAGATGTTTGGAGCCCAAGTGCTGATCTTGTTCCCCCAATTCATATGATGAACCCGACATTAAAGCTAACTGGCTATGAAAGCTAACAAAGTGAGACTTGCAGTAGATAACTAGTGTGACTCTGCTGTTGCAGACTCTTCTAGTGCTGAGCTCTTCACTTTATCTTTCAGGAAAACATAGTCTAACTTTGGAATTCTATCACCAGGCTGTCTAATAAATGAAAATTGATAAAGCTAGAAAAGGGAGAAAGACAACACCAAAAAATAATTTGTAACTAATTTTTAGAAGAAATCTTTTAAATATGACTAGTAGGCTTAAAATGAACATGATCATGTCGCTTCTACTTTGAATTTCATATCATTCATTGTTAAGTAGCACAAAGGTTCAAAATGAAAAGAAGAAATTTAACACGTTACTTTCTCTAACAAAATTGGGCAGAGAATGTTGTTACAGTCCATTTTCCCTATAAGGAGAACTGGAAAGAGACTGAGGCTGTGGTTGTACTGTTATGAGCTTCCTTAGGTCAGAGGGTTCATCTTAAGGAGCTTTGTTTAGAATAAAACTATATTAAAAACTATGATTTTTTTTCTTATCAAAAATAAGAAAGGCTACATTCATTACTTACCTTAAATTTTGATTTATGTTATCAGTCATGAGTTTATGAAAGCAGAATAAACACATTGATATATTCATTACAACAGTTTATTAAAGTCTCATTGATTTGAAACTTTCTCATTTGTTAGTTTTGGCAATTTGGATAGCTTTGGGAAAAAATTAATAGACAAACTTTGCTTTAATGTTCAAGGAAAATAAAAATACTAGGGAAGAAGATTTAAGTTACATGTCTTATTAAATAGAACTTTAATACATAATAGATTAAGAAATAACAATTTAAACTTTATCTTAATAATATTACTTGATAGCTTATCATGGATTTTCACTGGTACTCAGTTATTTTATCTTTATAATCACCATGTTAGGCAGACAGAGCAGATTTTATTGTTCTCATGAATGGAGGATAACAGTAAAACACAGCTAGTACACTAATGATTTTGAACCCTGTTATTCCCATTGCATCTTAGTTCTGTCCTCATATTAACTATGTTTAAATGAATGGTTATTTTTCTATTATCCATGGAGAAAAATAACAGGTGAAAAGGTAAATAATAACTTGCAATGTTGGATAGGGGAATGTTTGACTTACACAAAATCAAAGTAAGCAATTTACAGCCTTTAAAATATTCAGTAAATATAATGTATCACATTAGCAAAAAAGGAAGAAAAGGATCAAATAATAATCTCAATTGATACTAAAAAGCCTTAGCAATATTCAAAACCCATTTATGATATTTTCAGCAAACTAGAAGCAAAAAATAAATTGTTTAACATGATAAAAGATGACTTTAAAAGCTGTCATTATATGAGAACATTATTTGTACATAGATAATGCAAAGGACTTTACAGATAAACAGTAAGAACTAATAAGTGAATTTTTGAGAATCAGTGGATATAAAATAAACAAAAATCAATTGTATCCTCATATTCTAGCCACAAGTATTTAGAAAATAAAACATTAAAATAGATACTATTTATAATAGAATAAACATCTAAGTATATATTTAACAAGGTATATATTTAACAAAAGATGTACAAGTCTTCTCTGCAGAAAACTACAAACCTTTCTGAGAAAAATCCAATAATTTCTAAATAAATGAAATGATCTACCAAATTTATAAATTGGAAATACAGTATTTTAAAGATGTGAATTCTTTCCCCAAGTTGGTTTATATGTATGACGCAATCCTACTTAAAAATTCAAGCAGAATGTTTGGAAATTGATGCATTCATTCTAAAATGCCTAAGGAAATGCAAAGGGCCAAGAGTCTTGAAGACAGACTTGAAGATGGACAAAGTTGAGAAATTACTGCCAGATACCTAGACTTACTGTGAGGCCACATTATAAGAAATTGTGATATTGGTACAAAGACAGATAAGAGAACAACAGACAGAATAGAGATTTTAGAAACACACCCATATTGTAAACATAGTCTTTTGAATGATAAGAAGATACCACCAAAATACAGTGTACAAAGATGTGCTAGATAGTATATGGTGCTGAATCAATAAATAGTACATGATCAATTGGATATCTAAATACTTTTTTAAAAAAAGGAACCTTACTTTCTATTTCACAATGTATTTAAAAACCAGTTCTACCTGTTTAAAGATATAAATGTTAATGTTATATAAAGCTTTTAGGGAAAAACCTGTGAGAACATCTGATTTATTTTGTAATTGCCAGAGATGTTTTTAATGAGTCACAAGTACCAACCATGAAAGAAATACATTGTTTATAAACTGTACCCTTTTAAAACTTGAGATGTGCAGCAAAATATGTTAATATTTTATACCAAGTATTACTGTCAGCTTTATTCATAATAGCTCCCAAATGAATTTATGGACAGCAGAGTGCATAAATTGTTTATTCATAAAATGGAATAGTATATAGTAATGATAATGAATGAACTGTTGCCACATAAAAAGTATGAATTAATCTGACAAAATTAAGATTGAGCAAAAGATACCAGACTCAAAAGAATATATACTATGGTACAATATTGTAATTATATGATTATAAGAAGCAACCAAAACTTGTGTGTTTGGGAGAATGGTTAATTATTGACTGGGAATGGGGATGAGTGAGGTTTCTAGGGTGATGATATTTTTTCTATATTTTCATGTATATGCTAGTTATGTTGGTGTATTCACTTATAAAAATGTATTAATCCCTATAACGATATATCCTGTATCTTAAGAATAAAGTTAAAAAAAGATCAAGGGATTAATACAGACCTTGATGAGTAGAAAACCCATCAACAACAACCTTTTTATAAAAGACGTATACCAAATGCAAATATTTTGCATCTCTTTTTTAGTAAAAGAAAAGTAAGTTCTGAAGATATATTCTGGATTTGAAAGAGTACAATAACATTTCTTTAAACATTTTATAGTTTCAATGCTTAAGCAATTTGACAAGTTTATTCTCCTTGTATTATCTATATAAAGTTGTGATTATCTGAGAAACTCAGCAGTCTGTATATATGTATATTTTTAAGAGTGGGTTAGTATTCTTGAAAGAATACAATATTATTTACCCAACGATTTCTTAGCCCACAAAAAGCTGTAATGTAGGTAGTGTGTTCGTTATCATACTTGAATCTTACTTGTGGTCACCGCATTGAATGTAGGAAGGGGGCATGCTGGACCCAGTTATTCTTTAATGAAGAGCAACCATATGACTGTGCCATTACACACCAACTGACAGCTCAAAAATAAACATGCAGAAATAGACCTGGAGCAACAAGAAGGAAGAAGCAAGACCTTGATAACTGGAGGGGATGTCTTGCTTATTTGCTGATTTTTTAAATAATTTCCCTAGCACAGATAATATTTCTAACCAAAGTTTTATTTTTAAATTATAGCTTGAATTGCTACTAAGTCAAACAGAAATTATCAAAATATACACTTAAAAAAAACATTTACGGCCGGGCGCGGTGGCTCAAGCCTGTAATCCCAGCACTTTGGGAAGCCGAGACGGGCGGATCATGAGGTCAGGAGATCGAGACCATCCTGGCTAACACGGTGAAACCCCGTCTCTACTGAAAAATACAAAAAACTAGCCGGGCGTGGTGGCGGGCGCCTGTAGTCCCAGCTACTCGGGAGGCTGAGGCAGGAGAATGGCGTGAACCCGGGAGGCGGAGCTTGCAGTGAGCGGAGATCCGGCCATTGCACTCCAGTCTGGGTAACAGAGCAAGACTCTGTCTCAAAAAAAAAAAAAAAATTTACATAGTTAGCTAATTAGTTAATCATATATAAGTTATTGGCTAGAGAGACTTTTGTACCTAACAGAATAGGAAGTTCATAATACATTTAAGCTATATTTAATCGTAATGGAGAAACATGAAAGTGTTAAAATATTCTTACTTATTTAATAATAATAGACCTTTAAAATACAATCAATAAATCATCAAGTGAATAAATGACTTTATTTTAAGGGAGGGATAATGGTTTAGTCTGTCTGTTATAGTTGAAACAAACAAATCTAGTTAGGAAATCTTGGCATAGTCTACTCTATACCATATCAGAACTGATTTTTCAACAGTTATTGACATGCTACAAGAGAAGCCAATTATAATTCCCAAAGATACAATCTGGAATGCCGTAACTTCAAATGTAGAAATCCTGTAACATCAAAATCCTGAAAATATAATTCTAGAAAAAACAATTTTTTAAATTAAGATACTTATTTAAATTTTAATAAGAGATTGGAAAAACATAAAAACATGACAAAACTTCATATTGCCACTTTACACAATAAAATAAGCAATAATAACATATATTTTTGCAAGCATAAGCACTTAGGTATACTAATGACAGTTCTATGCATTTAATGAGTAGATGAACCATGTTCGTAAAGAAATAGGTCAAAAAGGGAAATGTATAAACACATATCACTATGGTTGGTAAGTGTGTGCACCCAGCTTTGTAGTTGTGGTAGTCTGAAATACCATGACAAACAACCTAAGTCTTTTGACAAAATGGATCAAAAACTTCAAAGGGTCACCACTGCATATGCAGTTGCCCAAAGAGCCAAGATCTTAAGGAATTTTATCTTTCACAAATGCAGATGTACAAAAAAAAAAGTTTCTTCTCTTGTAGAGAAACTTTAACATTTTTCCATACATGCACAATGCTAACACACAAAGAAAACCTTATGATAGTGTACTTTCATGGAGTCAAATTTGCAAAATATGCATAAGGCAAATTAGGACTCTCTAAAAGCCTCTACCCAATTTATACCTCCAGTATTGGAAATGATACAAACATAAAATACATAGCCTAGCGAATTATAAGAAATAATGCTGACCGTTTATAATGGTGTTGAAAAATAAGAAAAGAAAAATAAAAACTGGAAAGAAAATTAGTCATGTGAAACTGTATTACAGGGACAGATTATGGGAAATTGCACGAAGATAATCCATAAGAGCTGGCCTAACATGACGCAACCATCTTATTATTGTGATTTTCAGAATTTTAGAAGTTAGGGATTTTAGACTTTTGGGATTTTTATCTTTAGGAAATTTTTATCTTTTGGATTTCAACGTTTTGGATTATGGCATTCAGGATTGTGTCTTTCCAGATTATGGTCCAAACTGTCTAAAGTCACTTCACATACTGTTAGAAAACAGACATTAAATGCAAAATAAATGAATAAATGATTGAATACATTTATTTATAATTCATTTACTAATAACTTGTTTCCTGATTTTCCACTGTTAAAAAGCTTATTTCTCTACAATATCTTATTAATTTTATATGTCTAGTACCTAGCACAGTTACCTGGGTTGCCACATTAGTTTTATATTGCTGCCATAACACACCAGCACGAATTTATAAGCTTAAAAAGACACAAAGTTATCTTATAGCTCTGTAGGTCAAAAGTCTGACTTGGATCTTGATGGGTTAAGTCAAGTTGTTGCCAGGGCGGTATTCCCCTTCTGAGGGCTCAGGAAAGCATCTGTTTCCTTGCTCACTTGAATTGTTCAGATTGTTCACAGAATTCAATTTCTTGCAATTGTTGAAACTAGGTCTCTGCTTTCTTGCTGTGAGTTGAGGGCCATTTCCAGCTTCTACAGGCTGCCTGCCGTCCTTGGCTTGTAGCCTCCTTCTTTAATCTTCAAAGACAGTTATAGGTTTGATGACAGATCTCAATTCCCATACATATTTTAAATTTCTCCTGCTTCTTGATCCACATCTCTCTGAACTTCAGCTAGAAGAGATTCTCACTTTTAAGAACTCGTGATTAGTTAGTCCCACTCAGGTAATCCAAAATAATGTCTTCACCTCCAAATCGGTAACCTTAGTCATAGGTGCAAAGTCCCTTTGCCATGTAGAGCAACATATTCCCAAATTCCAGGGATTATCTTTCTTTGAGAACTATCAAAAACACAACTTCTGAAGGATTAGCTTGATCCCGGATGCCTGGAAGACTCAATGGCCTGCCTGAACTTCAGATAGTGTCCATAAGTGTTACTATTTAAAATAAAGTTCAGGAGTCTGTCAATTTGGGAATGTTCAAAATTTCAGTGCCTGATTGCATGTGAACAGGTTTCCATATAAGGGCTATCCTCGGGTCAGTCATTAGTCTGAGATCAAAGCAAGGTAAAACCTGATGATACTGAATATTTCTGGAATGGATGCAGCGTGTAATTCCAGGAGTCTTGCTCTTTCTTTCTTTCTTCCTTCCTTCCTTTCTTTAGTTTCTTGGGAAAATTGAAAGGAAGAAACTTGTATGAAGGAAGGAAAATAGGTTTGACATGGGCAGGGTTATAAGGGTAGGAAAGGGCACTTGTTCTGACCTAGGACAAAGAAAGGAGGAATCCTGTGACACTGAGGAGCATCGCTTCTCCCACCCAAAGAGACAGCAGCATATTATATAAGCATTGTTTCAATTTAGACATGTGTCACTTCTCCATATTTAAGTAATTGAAATATACAATAAATTTATCATTTTTTTGTTCAGAAATATTTGGGATAAGGTCATTCAAATGTTGCTTTTGTATTCTTATTTACTATTTTCGCTTTACTTAAAGTATTCATATCCACTGGCAACTGTGAAGATCCTCTGTGATTTTTAAAAATCAGCTACAGTCATTTCATGTGAAACTGCCTTTTTTTTTTTTTTGAAATTTTAATCTCCTGAGTTGTGAGAACACAGCTTAGCAAAGTGTATGGAGGCAGCAAAGCAGGTAGTTTAGATTTCTGTTAGCCTTCCAAGGAAAACCTACAAGTAAACTGGAATGCAACACAGAGAGATTATACAGTAAAATGCTTTTGCAAACTAGGATTTAAGGAACTGGAAACCTTATTATTTTTCTCAGTGAAAATGTAATAGATAAATTTCTATGTTTTTATGTTGTCAAAATGAATTGTGAAATGTTTGTCCACAGAATAAAAACACACACACAAACAAAATACCATTCAGGTATAATTCTTTGAAAAGTCCACTCATTTAAGAACACATAACTCAAGTGGATACTTTTAGAAAATAAAACTTATTAGTAATTGGTTCATCTATTTTCTTCATAAATGTACCTCTGTGCCCATGAAAGTATTGGTATTAATGCAGTTTCACACATTTATTAAATTGTTCAATAATGTTTACTGAGAAACTATTATGTACCAAGCATAAGAGTAAAAAGTTTATATGGCACAAAAAATTCACAGAAGTGGGGATATTAATATGAAGATAGTAACTATAATAAAACATGGTGATTGCAGTGACAGAGCTATACATAGTGCCATGTTAAAAAGTATTAACTGTGCCTGTCTTAGTGGTAGTTTTCCAAGAATGCTAATCTGTACACATTTCTTCACCTACCAATATGTATGCACAATGTTTAGTATCAATTAATGAAGAATTACCTTTCAATAACAAACGCCTCATTACAAATTGCAGTTCTATTGCTTTTGAATCCTGCATTCCTCCTAATGAGATTTCAGCTTGTTTTGCTCCTTACCAGCCTCTACCTCTCTTCGTATCTGTCAATAAGTTACAAATATAAAAAAAATTATTTGTGTATTTATGCATATAAAAGAATATAATTATATTTGTCGCATATTTAACTTACTAATGGAAACTTACTACAATGACACACTTAAAATTCCCTGCCAGGCTAAAATGTCATATTTATATAGAACCATAAAATACCTCTTACTAACCTTTCCAGTTAAGCCAAAAGTTTTTAATTTCATACATTTGTTGTAGTAATTACCCAGATTAATATATGGACAACATCAAAAAGAAAGCAGCCATGTAATGAATTACACCATCTATGTTTAACCTTCCTTCCATCGTACCACCTGAAGTGTTTCATTTTGTGAGAAAAACATAAAAGTGGGTCATTCAATATTTCCCCAAAGATTTTTAGTTTGACATATTTCTATTTCCACACGTTAATGTGGGAAGAAAGAGGGCTGAGGAAATGACGGGATGAAAAGATGGTGTCTTCAGGAGTGACAAGAGGACGTTAAATAATTGAATGTTTTGAATGTTTTAAGCTTGACAAAGATAATGAGGGGAAACAAAAGGAAGAAAAGAGAAGATACAAAAATAAATAGAAGTTGAAGAAAAACAAAGGTGGGAGAAAAAGATGGCATAGAGAGAAACAACCATGAATTCAGTAACTAGTAATGATGACAGGTTTTATGCCTTTATTTTTCTGATTGAGGCTAGTTGATAGAAGAAATCTCATGGTTATCAATCCTGAGAGATCTATGGTTACAGGACTGGATTTCCAGACATGTTTGATGTTTGGTTTACCTTATTTAGAGGTTTTCTATTAAGCCACTGTAAAAACCTCGAAGATCTAGATATCCATTTACTTAATCATTTTAAGAGAGAGCAGTGCCATTGCTGACCATATAGACTTACATATCCTCAAAATATTAACTCATTTATTTCCTCCCCCTTTGATTTGTAAATATTTTTTCTATCAAATTGCCCATTCGTACTTTCCTTTGTGAGCTGATTTATGCAAAATTTATTATTCTGTTTCTGTCTTCCCTGCTCAGCCCCATATTTTAAAGATCATTCGGTGTGACTATAATGTTTGTCTAGTCCATTTCTTCTCATCACTGTAGAGTCTTTCATGGTAGATGACTTCCACAGTTTACTTAGCCATTCTGCAAATGAATGGACACCTATGCTGCCCATGAAATTAAACTTTAGCTTAGTTCAGCATTATGAAATTAATTCTGAGCCCCCAAAACAGAAGTTTCATGAGTCAAAAACTGAGCAGACCTTTAGCTTCTCCTAATCCAAGACCTCCATGAACCACTTTTAATGAAATAAGGCATGGGGTAGACACATTTGGGTATGATTTATGGTATTTTAACAGCTCTGACTACTCTTTGTAAAGTTACGGAGTCCATTTTGAGAGTACTTACAAAGCTCACAAAGATTGCCTTTTTTTTTTAAGGACTTGGAGATAGTTTTGAAGTTACTGTTGATTGGCTATGTCACCTTACTATGGTCCTCTGCTGGAAAAATAAAAATGCTTTCTAGCCATCTTTTTTTATGCTTAGGCCTAAATAGAGTCCAAATAGGTCTTGAATGAGAGGTCTAAATTGGAACTTTGTTAAGCATGTGATATGGTTTGGTTCTATGTCCCCACCCAAATCTCATATTGAATTGTACTCCCATAATTCCCACATGTTGTGGGAGGGACCTGGTGGGAGATAATTTAATCATGAGGGCACTTTCCCCCATACTGTTCTCATGGTAGTGAATAAGTTTCACTAGATCTGATGGTTTTATCAGGGGTTTCCACTTTTGCATCTTCCTCATTTTCTCTTGCTGTCACCATGTAAAAAGTGCCTTTCACTTCCCACCATGATTCTCAGACCTCCCCAGCAATGTGGAACTGTAAGTCCAATTAAACCTCCTTTTCTTCCCAGTCTCAGGTATGTCTTTATCAGCAGTGTGAACATGGACTAATACAGCATGATACTAATATATTAATTAATACCCTGTAGTAGGGGTCAGCAAATTTTTGTCTATAAAGGAACAGACAGTAAATATTTCAGGCTTTGCGGTCCACTCAGTTTCTATTGCAATTACTTAACTCTGCTACTATACAGCAAAAGAGGCTGAAGACAATATGTAAACCAATGAGTATGAGGTGTTCCAATAAAATTTATCTACAAAAGCATGCAGGGGCTGGATTTGCCTGGAGAGCCATAGTTGACTGATCCCTGATCTAGAATATCATTTTCCCCTATACCAATATTAAATTATTTTGGGAGACAGACACATCCCAAAATGTGTATGTGTAGAAAATTGCCTTAGGTATTTTATATCCTATTTCTGCTTGGTATACGTTGCAAGGTTTGGACAGTGCCCTAATGTGAACAACAGTACCACGTGAGTAGAGACACTCTTAATCTCTTCTTTCCCAATAGAGCAGCAAAAGAATGAAGACATTACCAGTAATTCAACCCATAAGGATATTGTATTAGACTGCAAATTATTTACTGTACTTCTCATATTTGGCACATCTGTGGCAATAGTCCTAATGTTTTCTGACTCTGAATCTCCAACGAAAAGACTCTGAGGCCTATTTTTTTTTTTTTTTTACTTCAAAGCACTCTCCTGCATGAGTAATTTATTTTGAAAGGCTGATGTAATTCTATAGGGTGTTCAGAAATTAGAGCATTTACATGCTGGAATCTTAAGGGTTCTGCAATTCATACCCAAGATTAGGAAGGGATGTAAACCCAGAAAGGGTGTCAGACTGAAATTAGACTGGACCCTAGCCTTAATGTTCTGTCCATGTGTGACCCTGGGCAAGAAATTGGCTTCCTTGGCCTCTATTTCCTCAGTGTCGATGTAGAAAAATTTTTTAAAAATTTCATTTCTGAAGGACTTGTACCAAATTGTTAATGCTATCTCTGGAGTATAGAAATGACAGTCACTGTGAAGAAAGGTTTTAATTTTCTACTCCATGTACCTCTCTATTTTTTGTATATAATATAATCAGCATGTATTACTTCACAACAAATAGATTTCTAAAAGAAATATTTAAATTCTGATTTAACATATATATGACAATAAAATTGACATTAAATTTAAAAAGTGCTTTCAAAATTAACCATTTTCTACAAACGTAAAGTGGCATCAGGTTATCTGACTACATCAATGCAACTTGCAAAATATACATTTTTTAGTCATTCAAAGCTTTTACTGAATTTATGCCATAATATGTGTTCTGGAACCCCTTAGATCAGTTTTTCTCTCATTTGTAATGAAGTATCTAGATACTGTTCTTACAATTTCTGCATTTGTACAGTACATTATTACTTTATGATAAAGTTAGTTCGTAATTCCTTAACTGTTTTTGCTGATGACCTTTTAAAGTTGCATAATTAGAATAAGTCGTGGTTATTGTATTGGAATCTGTATCCCATGGGCCAAGAAGGCAGCACATTAATTCTCTGCATCACCCACTCGATGTGCTGTGCCATCAGCACAAAGATATTATTCTTTGTAATTACATAAAGAAAGGGTCTATTTAGTGTTAACTGACCTTTCTGTGACTGATCAGCCTTTTCCGCCAGTGAAGTAGAAATGTATATCATTAAAATGTGAGTAAATAGGAAACCTTTCTAAATCTTAAACTGTTCAAATCAGGAGGTACACATGAAGAGGAAATGGTTGTTGAGTCTTTCACATGATACCGTGAAAAGAGGAGCAGACTTTTAAAACATATATTTTAGAATATATATTCCTAAAATATATTTTTAAAAAATATTCCTAAAATATATATTCTTAAAATATATTTAAGATATATTTTAATATATCTTATTAAAACAAATTAAAATATAAAAAATGATAATGCATAGGAATAGTTAACAAGGGCATAACATCAAATACGTTTCTGTTTAACACTCTTGATATCAGAAAAAAATTATTAAACTCAAAAATATATTCAGGATTAAAAAATTTAAGTTTATTTAATACATAATTAATAAATTTAGAGGAATTATCACTGTGACTGTCATTTACTGAGGATGAAAACTGTGCCAGGGATTATTCTAAGATGTTATATACTTTAAATATTGTAACCATTTAAATCATGTCCTTTAACTTAGAAAACATCATTGGGGATATAGATTAGGTGAAACTTATTTTTGCTTCTTTTCTTATTACATAATTTATTTCTGTAATCAGTTATATCAAATTATTTGGAGGGACATAAGTGATTTTCAAGAAAACTTGACCAAATGGAAATTTAATACCCAACATAAGTGGCATTTGTGTAAGGTTTTCTTAAACTTATTCAATAGTTATAGGAGGAATACTATAGTCAGCATGGAGAGAAATGGTTCTTTCTTTAACATACGCCCACATTGATCAGGTGTTTTTTAATAATTAATAAGCATCTGTATTTCTGGGTCAGGTTTTCCCTGCTAAGACCACATACAGAGCTCTTATATGAAATATCTCCAGAAATCAGTTGACAAATGGATGCTTCCTTGAAACTTTGCTCATCACTTTTGCTGGAACTGATCTCTCATGGAACTACTATCATTATGTGGATATGCCTTTTATCCTTCTTCATGCATAATGCATCCTGATGTAGGTAGCTTTGTGAATGCCTCTATTCCCTTATCTGATTGCAAGCTCCTTCTGCCATGAAATTGTGGGGTTTTTTTTCATGTTATTATCAATAATTCTTGGTCAAATATATATAATGAACGGAGACAAAAATAATAATAGGGAACAAGTAGGGTTAACAAAAGATGTTCAAAATTTCTCAGTTAATTTCTTCTGAGTTCTGAAAGGCAATGCCATAATGTCCATTAGTAAACTTTATGCATAAATCAACGCAGTAGCTAAATTTGTAAGCCAGTCAGGAAAGTAAGGCGAGGAGTCCTTTGTGTCCTCATATAGTTGGGAGCTGGCGTAGGGCACCTAACAGAAGTGTTCCGCTGGACTCGGGCAGAGACAGGTTTGATTGGTTAGCTGCATGTCACAGGCTTTCATCCAACAGTGTCATAAAGGTGCCTCCGCCAGTACCTCCCATATTGCTTTCTGTCTACCACTTGCTCAATACGTGCTTTTGAATCAATGATTGAATAGAGAGCATTTTGTTAAACATGATAATACATGGAGTTTAAGGTATGTAATAACCTTGATGCAGAGGACTGATTTGTTTGTTTACAAATCAAGAATGTTCTTTCAAAACTAATTATCAGAGAACTAGCCTTGGACAAGAGAATGGTTTCCATGGCAGCACAGACAAGGAAGTGGGTCCTGGGAGAGTTAAAACAGTTATTTGCTCCTCTGAGGCTTCAGGGTATCGACACATATCATTCTTACAGACTTGCTTCTTGGAAACACTAGGGAGAACTCTTGCTTTCTGTAGTAATTGGTGTATAGATTTTAAGGGAGAAGCAATGCAATAATACCTCTGTGCACACTGTAGGTGATGCCCTTAATAAAGAAGATATTTTCTCCCTGTCTTCTACATTGTTAGAGGATCAGCCTGTGTTTTAAACATTTGTGTTAATCACACTAATGCCCATGAATCAAAGTGGGGAATGCTTTTGAAGTTACTCACAAAGAGACTTGGAGCCCCCTTGTCTTGTTTATTCTAAAACATATCCCCTGTACATTCTATGAAGCAGTCTCAGCACCAGTGCCTACTTTAAGGACATCAAAGCCTCACGGCATGCAAAACTATCATTCCAGTGCTCGAGAAGGGCAGAAATGTGCCAGGGGCATATAAGAGGACTGTAGGGATTCACTGGGATGGGATCAATGGTGTAATGCATGGGCATGTGCACAGGATCATATACTATTGAAACATTGGTGCTTGGAACTGACTACTTGTAATGCTATGCATTGATAGGATACTAAATATGTGGATACATTTTATTGTTTACACTATTAGCCATATGCTAATGTCAAAAGACAGCAGAACATTTAACCTGATCTATGAGAGTTTAATTCACAAGTCATAGGCAACAATAATCTAATATTCCTAAGGGGCCAAGAAAATACTTCTCTTGACTCTGACTCCTCCAAATGTGCTTAGATATATACTAACCTATGTGGTGGGGCAGCTTTGATCTTCTGATTCAAGTCAATGATTTTTTTTTGTTCTGCGAAGCTTTTTGTTTATGCCGTTTCCCCACTTGATGGAATCAATTCCACTGTAATTCGAATAGAATTTTTCACACTTCGGCCTCCTCCTACTATAGCTTGTAATCTGTGGTGAACAGGAATTATATCTTATCCTTCTTTTTAATTCCTGGACTAGCCATAGGGCTGAATCCATAAAGTAAACTTACCAAGGGTTTGCTAAACAAATGATTAAATAAACCAAAAAAAAAAAAAATTAAATAAAGGCTAGACGTGAGGATGCTCTGGAGTAAAATCAATCAATAAATACTAGCAATACATTTTTTGTTTTCTGGTGATTCTGATGGGAAGTCTATTCTTTCCATCCAGGGGACTGAGGTGAATGTGGTGCAGTCTGTGCAAGAATATGGATGTGGTAGCAGGAGCCGTCAGAGCTCTGGTGAGATGAAAGAAAGCAAGGAGCTGTCTGCAGTAAATTCTTAAAAACCAAGAATTGGGAGATGACAGATCAGAAAAGATTAGCTGAGATGGCAACAGATAATTACATCAGGACAGGAGAGTTAGAACTGGGTCAGAAGATGACACCTCTCTTACAATACATAATTTAAAGAAAGACCTAGCCCCTCTGCCTGGTAAACTGGATCCTAATGCCTATATTAAGAGTAATTAAGGGTATATATGGCACATTGCTATACATTTAGTCATAGACACCTTGATGATTGTACTAACAATAAGGTATTTGTAAACAGCTTTCTCACTTTTTGCACTTACATGTATAGTGCAAATATTTTAATCATCACCACCTTTCTAGAATGTTTGAATCAAGTTTTTTTTCTTGTAATCTCCTTTGGCATTAGTCCACCTTTGATTTTAAAAATAACAGTTCACATAGATTTAAACTTTGTCCAGGGTAAGTGTCTCTGGCGGAAGCTCCAAAGATCTCTATGGATAGCATTATTCTAGTGCATTCAACCACAGTCCACAGTTCTTTAGGTCTCAACTTTGAAGGTCCATGCATTTGGTCTTGCCAGGGAATGCATCAGACATAATCATATAATGGGATATGGAATCATGTAGATCAAAAAGCACAAGAAACTGACAATATATAACCAATATGGTCATATTGATGTATAATTAACAGTAGCCTGGGACCAAATTCTGATTTTCATAAGTGGTCTGTTTCATCTATGTCAAAATGCTGTTTTAGCCAGATTATAATTAGTCAGTTACTTGGCAGAAATGGACTTAGAACTACGGAATTCAGTTATTTGATTTGATTATTTAATGTCATTACGTTTTATGAAGATGGAATCGCATATAGCATTTAAAAGTGCTGGTTCGTGTTTATGAAGGGAATATATTGGACGGTTAAGGGTACAGGATCTGGAGCCAGTCTGACTTGATGATGCAAAGCCCAGCTCCTCTGCCTAATAGTTATGCAACCTTGCACAAGATATCTGGCGTTTCAGTTGCTTTGGTTGTATAACAAATACTCCAAAACTTCATGGTGTAAAATGACTGTGCTCATGATTCTATGTGCCAGACATTTGGACAAGGTCGAGTGGGGATAGCATATCTCTGTTTCACCCTTTCTGGACATCAGTTGGATGACTTGGAGGCTAGGGCTTAGATTTGTCTTCAGCTGACTCACTCACTCACAACTGGTGCTGTTGGCTGAGACTTGAGCTAGGACTGTTCGCTGGAACACCTACACATGGCCTCTGGCCTGGATTCCTTACAATGTTGTGGCCCGTTCCGAGGGTGAATGCTCTCAAAAAGATGGCCAGGCAGAAGCTGTATGCTTTCTATTACATAAACCAACCTGGGAAGTCACTTAGCATCATTTCTACCATCCTTGATTAGCTGGAAAAGCTGCAAGTCTACCAGGTTCAAACGAAGGAGAAATAGACTGTACCTTTGGATAGGGAGTTATAAGGTTCTGGAAAAAACATGTGAGACTGAAAATATTGCTGTGGCCATTTTTGGAAAATACAGTTTGCCTCAACTGATATCTCTCTGCCTTGTCTTTCTTATCTGTAACATGAGGATAATAATATAAAGTCTCAGACTATTGTTGCAAGGATAAATTCAGTAAATACTGCATTCCTAGCACAGCTCCTGGTTATGTAAGCACTTCCTAATATTAGCTTTTATTCTTTTTCTAATTCTCAATTTTGTCATCAAGCTAACGTAACACAGCATAACTAATACTAGAGTGGGAGTGGAATGGTTTCCAGAACTGAAGCAGTTGAGGCTTTGGGTCTGGAGGAAGGTTTTCTGTTGATAGGCACCGGCTATGTTAGTGTCCCTGACTTTATTTCATTTTTGCTTCCATTGCTTATCAACTTCTTTTAAAGTGACATATTCTTTTTAGGGAGAGGAAGTTTGTTAATATCTTACATTCAGTTGCAATAAAGATTTGCTATCCTGTGTAATTTTCTTTCTTCTAAAGGTGACTATGTAAGTCTAAGTTGTTATTTATTATATGTGGAATTTATATCTTAACAGGCAAGTTCAGCCTTATTTCTAATTTCTTTGCTATATATCACAAAGTGAAACAGAAATATGATACAGGCTTTATATTTTTTCCCAAAAAGAACCAGTTCTCTGATTGGAAGTCCCTAGTCCCCACTTACCCAGTGAGAGATGGGAAGAAGGAAAAATAAACTGAAAGTGGAGAAAATTGAGGAAAAGTCCAAGTGGAATTCATGGCTTAAAGAACAAGAAAAGTCAAGTGGGGGGAAAAACGAGTAGAACTACTATTGGTGTATTCTGAATACTCAACCTGTCTCCATTTTTCAGCATTTTCGCTGACAGAGGAGGAAGCCAAGCCTTTCCTTAGCAATGGTTCTTCGACACTTTGGGGACATGGGCTAACTAAATAACCCAAGAATGCTGTGTATAGTCTCATGAGGGTCACATACCTTCTGAAAGTCAATGATTCACCTAAAATAAAGAATTCTTGTTAAACCTGGACAATATGATTATCTGTAGAATAGTTTTTAATACAAAAACATATTGTATGATTTATCTTTATATACTTAAGATCTTCACCTCTCAAGTAGTACAGTATCAAATAGTACAACGAATGTGCCATATTATAATGGTGGTTATATTGCCCATCAGTTACTTCATAGAAGTTGAAAAACAAGATGTGTGTTTCCAAAGGGCACAATGTATGTATTTGCTAACTAATATTATGTATGTACATGCATTCGTTCGTTTACTAAAAACCTGTGCACCTACTTATGTTAGATCTTTGCAGTGCAAAATCTCTTAGGGCAAACAAAATAATGGTCTCATCCCTCATGGAACTTACAATCTAGATTTTGTTCAGTCCTTATAAGCATAATCTTTATTTTCCAATAAAATACTGGGAAAAGAAGCAGTAATATCCCCAAAGTATCAAGGTTTAACGAAAAATTTGTGATAATAAAGAACAAACCATCACCAAGCAAGATATTTTCCTTAATAAATTCTAGACAATGTGGAAACTATTAACAAACATTCATAACGTCTCTTCTCTTCACCAAGCTATCTTCCCAATGTTTTACCATCTTAATAAATATTAATAATTGGAATTGAATAAATAATAAGTCTATCTTTGAGAAAATGTTAAATGTATTTAGGTCTTTTGGAATGTATTGGTATGGAAAATAAAAGAAGTGAAAAAAATAAGAATTCTGCATTCCAGTTATCCTTTTATGGGCTATTTCCCTTGGACATATTTCCACCAATAATTATCATTCCCCCTTTGTGTAATTTACATTTAACAATATATTGGTTAAAATTAAACAAGTCAAAGTTGTGAGGTGGACTCTCAGTTAAACTTAAAAAATATTTTCAGTGTTGAATGAATACTATTATTTAAAATGAATAAAACTTAAACTTCATTATACATCTGAAGGTCACTGACTTTCAGGAATAAGTAGTGAATTGGTGTATCCTTCACATATTCATTACTGGAAAATGATCATGTAAAATATTGTGACTGATGTAACATTTTGAAGATTTATTGACATAACTACACAATTTGATTTTTTGGCATATATTCTAATTGCGATACATAAAGTGGAAGAACTGGTACCATTCACAAATTGAACATGTATGCATTTAGAAATAAAACTGCATATTAAACAGTGAGCAAAGTATGTATTATAAAATATTTCCCCAATTAAGTTCCATTAAATAGGTAAAATGCAAATCCCATAACTTTGTATCACTCCTCTCAAATTAAATGTTTATAGTAGCCATCTAGAAATGGAAAGAAAGCACCTGAGAAGTAGCATGTCTCAGATATCAGAGTTGTGCTTAGATTTAATCAAACAAAAAAATGAACAAAATATTCAAAATGATGCCTATTCCTTTCTAAAGTAGAACATTTATCAGTGTTACAAGTTAATCGCTTCAGGATTGGATTTTAATATTAATGATGATATCTAAAATTAGTATAGCTATCTTTTGAAAAGAATCTCCACCAAAGGAAAATATTAATAGAACTTTGTCCTCCTAACAAAATATAACTCAATGTGATTTTAGGCAAGTTTATAGATAGAAGTTGCTGAAGTTTTAAATTATTGTGACAGAATTAAGACAAGGGCGTTGAAGATGATTCTCAGTTGGTCATTTTGGCTCTTTGAAGAATAGCTATGACATAATATTTATCATTAGGGATCAATATGGATACCAGGCTTTCATGAGAAATATGTTTGTTGACCTTAATAAATCTTCAAGTGTGTAAATACAGAAATATTTGTACAGGCAATTTTCTGCTGAATTACATTCCCTCTATACACATTATCACATGGCAACATATTTTTTAACAACTTGTACTAAAGGTTTGATGTGATGGCAATTTTCACAAAGAAACAATTTTAATTGCTTCACAATGGTTATTTCTGTGTCTAGTTATTTAATCATCATTATCATCATCATGATTAATCTGCATTTATATGTTTTGACAACTTATTTTGCTATTATAAATAACATTGTAATGAATAAAGCATTTTGCTTAGAATAGATTCCCAAAAGAGAAATTACTGAATTAACAGGTTTGAAATTATTTAAAGCTATTGATAAATACCATATTTTTTAAGCAGTCAGAGTAAGTTTTCTGTAATGTAAAAAAAAAAAAAAAAAAAAGGAACTAACTAAATTCAAGCATTTAATTTAAAATTATAGATAGCCCCGAACTTGCCAATGAATAGTGATGCAAAGTTATTTTCTAAAGAGTTTATATTAGATTTGACGTATATTTATTTAGTCATGGAGGAGGACATTATAAAGTTCTCAACTGCTCACAGTAGCAGATTTAACTTTTAATTAAACATAACTAAAATATTTTAATTGTAAACAATGACGCTGGGTGCTTCTAAATTTTGAGTTCCCTATTCTCTCTTACTCTTTCCTCGTCTATGTTTTTAATGTTTTCTGTGAGTACCAACATTCTGAACTTCATGGAGATGAAATTCTAAGCTACAAGGTACCATCTACTCATTTAAGCACAAGGGCTAGAGAAAAAGAGAAGAGGACAGGAAACTGTGAAAGTGCTCCTGGGATGCTGATTCAAGGGTTGCAGGATTGGGTACTTTTCAAGGCATGATCAAGGGAAGTTCAGGAGAAAGGCAGTGAAAAGAGGTGAAGTAAAAGCCAGACTAACTCTGATGAATCACACATTAATGTTAAAAAAAAAAAAAAAAAAAACCTGCATCAAAAAAGAATATTATTAAATCAACAGAGGATATTGGTATCAGGAGAAACATTTTTTGGTTATTTTGTTATTTTTCTACTATACATAATAGAGCATGTTTAGATAATTTAAAAGATGTAAAAATTCAAACAAATCCAAATTATTTTAATTGCATTTGTATATATATATATACACACAATTAAATTATATATTTTTTTATCTTCTAGAAAATAGTAGCTGATTCACTTGAAGAAAATCTGCATTTAGCTCGAGAGTATCAACAGCTACAGACTACATTCTTAAAGGAAAAGGACAATTATTTCAATATATATGATAAACAGCTATCACTTGATACTTCAATTAGAGATAAGAAACAGGTATTGGTTTTTCTAACTGTTTTAAGATAATTATTTATGTCATATATGCACTATAAAAGTAAAAAGTAGTCAGTCTGGGTACCTCTGATCTGACGATGGTACTCCACAACATGGCCTATTTTCTCTGTGTAGTTTTGTTGTATATTTATATCAATCTTTTAAAATTGAATTTTGAAAGAATATTGGAGAAATGAAAAACTTAGTTTCTAATCCACTATTCTATACTAATTTGCTTTTAATTAATATGACCAGAAAAGCCAATTTTTTATTTGTAGATTTAAATATATTATCATAGTCTTCATATTTTAATTCTAAGAGTCGGTGATTTCCCATGGTAGGCCTCTAAATTGTCTTTTTAGTATACAGGCTCCAAATTCTGGTATCTGTTTTCTTATTAGATATGGAGATTAATTAGAAACTTGGAAAAATAGCTGAGTTTCTCTAATTACTGAAAATCATTGAGAATTCTAAATATATTTTGTAAAATCTTCTGTAACGGTATGTGGAAAGGTAAAACACATAATATGCTATGAATCAAAAAGAAAGAAAATGTTCCATTACTAGTGTTATGATACAGTCACTTCCTCTATGTTCTCCAGATACTTAGTAACAAGAACAAATATTTTCCTTTGAATATTTGTTTTCCTCCAGGATTCAAATTTGAGAAAATATAGTTATTATTTTTTGACAGTGTAACCATGAAAACCAAACTGATCCTTTCTCCTACTGGTATCACCCATATTGTTGCATTATAAATCAGTAGTTTAGAATAGTGGTGCTATGCTTATGGCTATTACGGAATGTTGGGAAGGCAAAGGGTGGGATTTGAATGCAAGTTCTACTAGCTCCATGATCTTGGCACGTTGCCTTTTCCAACCTCAGTTTTCTCATCTATAAAATAAGATTTACCTCACAGGGTACTTGGTAAATAATAAAAAAGAGCCATTCATAATAAGTTACTTTGAAATTTAAGGGCTGCTATACAACTGTAAGTAATTATTACATTCGTCTGGCATCTTCCCTATCTACTTCCCTATTTCCCATCCATCTACTCTCATGAGAGTAAAAGCTTCTGAATACATTGGGAAAGAGAAGAAGGAATTTTTCTCTTAAAATCTTGAAATGATAGCAACATGAAGCTACATCGAGGTACAAATGTTTGGGAGGCTAATGTGGGAAGATCACCTGAAGTCAGGAGTTTGAGACCGGCCTGGCCAACATGGTGAAACCCTCTCACTACTAAAAATACAAAAACTAGCCAGATGTGGTAGCATGCACCTGAAGTCCCAGCTACTCAGGAGGCTGAGGCAGGAGAACCACTTGAGCCCAGATATGGACGTGGCAGTGAGCCGAGAATGCACTGCTGCACACCAGCATGGGCAACAGAGTGAGACTCCATCCCCCCCAAAAAAAAAAAAAAAAAAATGAAATAAGTGTGTTTGGGAAAGAATTGATAATACAACTATCTACCAAAGTCTTAGTGTCCTCAAACCTTTTTGCAGGATTCAAAGAAAGGGCATGTGTGTATCTATGAAGAATTTGTCCAGTCACTTCCTGCATTTGACATTTTTATTTGAGGTTAAATATGTTCTACTTGTTTTTCATAATTGAGAAGGATAAAAAAAATCATTGGCTTTACTGTATATCCTTTTCTAATTGGGGGAAACAAAAATAAATTGTATGTACACTTATCAGTTTATAAAGAATCACTTGGTGGCAAATGACAAATACATTTGATACATGCATAAATCGTGGAGACCCCATGCTTTTTAAGAGAAAGCCCTAATATCACATTTTCATAGTAAGAGCAAAATTATCTTGATCTCATTTTGGAATTAAAGCAAATCTTGATGCAAGATACAAGGACTGAGACTGTAGTAGGAACAGACAGTGGAGATTGCTAGGAAATTGGGTTTATGTTTGTGATCCCTCAGACGAATCACTTTTAGCACACCTGTTTCAGGGAAACTTTCAAGATTTATTTGTACTTCCAATCATTTTTCATTTCCATCCTTCAGCGATGGAGGTCATTAAGTGCAGGCTGCCCTTGTCAGTGTCATGTAGGATCAATTTGCTGCAATAGACAGAGAGGCCTTATAGATGCTGTTAAATCTGTCAGTGAGAAATCGTATGTCATTAGCGTCTAATGCACTGCTTACAGGATGGAATTTGGCCATCAAAAATGAGAAAACTCTTTAATATTTTAGTCCATTTCCTTGATATTGCAGGATTTTCCATGTATGCAGGTTTTAGTTCTTCGGCCAGTTTCGTTTGGGTACACAAAAGCACTATTCAGTCTCTGATTCCCTTGTTGAATTCCCTTGTCAGATAAAACAGATCTCACTTTTAGGAATTTTGTGCATCTTTTTCCTGTTTTAGACTAATGTCATTGCTTCTGAACATGAATTCCTTTTGGCATGGTAAATAACTGTATTTTAATTACTGTGTTTCTTAGGGACTATTATTCTCTCTATACAAATTGTACATTTTCATACTTCTTTGTATTTTTATGCCGAGAGTAATAAAGTAAACCTAATGAAAGAGTAAAACAAATTTAAAATAATGCCCCCTTACTTAACACAATCTTACATACACATGTCTCAAATGTTAGAATGTTATAGTATTTCTCTTAGTGTTAATATTATGTCTGCTTTATTTGCTTGTGTTATTTTTGATACTTTTCCTGTACTTTTAAAATTTATAGTGATGGATATTTTTGCCTTTAAAAATCAAAAAGAGGCAAAAGCAAGTATGCAAAATTCTTATTTGCCCTGTTCATGGGTAACGATAGAAAATAATCCAATCTAAGACTTCTTAGATGTCAAAATTAAAACTAACACTAGAAATACATGAAGGAAAATCTCTGAAAAACAGATTATACTTCCGTGTGAATATAGACATTTTCGTTAGAAGCTTTCAAAGACTTTTTATAAAAATACGTCATTTTTAATATTTTATCTTAAAAATAAAAAATCCATGGGTATTTTGATGAAGTCACCATGTATTTGTTTTAAGTGCCACCTCAGATTCTTTGTGCCTGCACAGAAAGGTAAGTTAAGCAAGCACGCAGAAACTGAAGTGATCTGTTGGTTGAAAGCAAGATGGCTTCCAAAATGTGTTAAAATACATTTTTAAAATTATATCATTAACCATTTGTAAAGCTTTATGCTTCCTTACTACAAATCCCAGTGCTTTCAAACTGAGGTAATGAAAATTATTACAGAATCAGTCAACACGTAGCAAATACTTATATGGACAAAGTATTTGTGCTATATTGTTTGCAAATATTATCTTTCAGTGTCTCTCAATAATCCTGGGGAACTTTCTATTACTATTATCATCTCTCCCAATGTAAGATATAGAACTAAGATTGAGTGTCACACAAGATTGCTCAAGTAGAGGGAGATGCTGGAATGGGAATCAAATTCAGATTTTTCTTATATCTAATCAATTTCAAAATTATAATACTAACTCTTTACTATAACATTAATTAAACAGTCCTATACATGGCTAATCAGGTTATGTAAAGCTTTGAAGAAAACGTGTAATTTATATATGGTATCTCTAGTGTTCAACTGAAATAGATTATTTAATTCACTAGTTGTTTCTGTAGTTTTAGTTCATTGGAGCCACTTTTTCAGTGATTTTCTGGGGAAAGCGCCACCTGTTTACTTGGAGGAGATTTAATTTTTATAGCGATTATAGGTAGGTTTCGTAATTCTAAATTGTAAAACTTTTGAACTAGAAATGCCTTTAGAAATATTGCCCTCCTCTTTAAAAAATAATTTTACAGAGGAAGAATCTTGGGGAGGCCAGAGTGGCTTAGTGATTTACCACATACACAATTAGGTAGAAGAAATGTTGTCCTAGAACTTAGTTTTCTTTACTCACGTTCAAATGTCCAATAAACTGCAGATGAGCATATGCTATGATTTTTTTTGGAGGTTTGTCTGGACCAATAGCTGAGATGTAAGCGGCTCTTTTAAGTGATTTGGGCCTGTGAAGGAATCACAGAGACATGAATTAGAGGACTAGTCTGCAGCAGAGTGTGTTGGCCTCTAGGGAATACTTCTGATCCTCATAGAAAACTTGTAGTCCATTCATTCAATTATTCAAAATATATTATTAATCACTAATTGTTCTATATACCAGCAACAAACAATTGGAATTTGAAATTTAAAATACCAGCCATGAACAATTGGAATTTGAAATCTAAAACACAATGCCATTTATATTAACACACACGCACACACAAATTAAGTGAATTTAACAAAATATGTGTAAGATCTATATGAGGAAGAGCACAAAATGAATGAAAGGAATAAATCAAAGAAGATCTAAATGGATGGAAAGATATTCCATATTCATGGCTAGGAAGACTCAATATTGTTAAGATATCCATTATTTCCAACTTGATATATAGAGTCAATATATTCCCAATAAAAATCCCAACGTATTTTGTGAATACCAATCAAATGATTCTAAATTTTTTATGAAATATAAAAATACACAAAATAACCAGCAAAATATTGAAAAATAAAGTTAGAGGATTAACACTATCTGACTTCAAGATTTACTATAAAGCTGACAAAGATACTATAGAAGATACAGAAACGTGCCACCTTATTTCTGCTTCCGTGCTAAAGGTTGTGCTCTCCAGTCCAGGAGATTCTTTCCTAGACAATAATGTGGAATCAGAGCTCTCCAACATCCTTTCTTCACCCCACCAAGAGAAGAATTGTGTATTTTTGCTATTTAATCTACCTTGCCTGGGTCTCACTGGACAACATTTCTATATTAAATTCTCAAAAAATTGTATCATCTATAGATTATATAAATTTTCTCATCAAGTTTCCAGCACAGTTTTCTTTAATACTCACTTTGTATCGATGTGCTTAGGAGTCAATGTCAATTATAGCAATAAAGTTATTTTCCTAGAGAAATATGAAAGCTGTTTGATTCTCATTTTTATAAGTATTTAGTATTGCTTGTTGTCCTGCACACCATATAACTGTGCTTGGATAGTGATTTCTGTCTGCTTGTTTAATGTAGATAGAAATTCACTTTTTTCATAGCAAAACCATAAAATAATAGTTTTCCCTATAACAGCTATTTGAAGACTCTATCAGTGTTTCCGCTTCCATTTCTTAGAACACAGGCATGTGGACATGCAAACACACACACACACAAATGGCTTTGGCCCCTGTTTCGTAGAAAACACACACACACACACACACACACTTGTTCTAAGGCATTATCACACTTTAATTTGCATTAAATTTATACTGTCCTGTTTCTCTGAAGAGTTTTCCTTACAAGACCTGTGAAGAGCTTTGGTGATGCCCAAGACAGAAGTAGACAGCTAATAGTCTATTGTTTTATCTCAGTGAATCTACCTTTTGTTGTCCAATCTCCATGAGGAAAATGCCAATACTGGGAGTTTATTGCTGGCCAAGACGTTAAAGAAGTAAACTTGGCTTAAATCAAACCAATTATTCGGTCCAATACCAGTTTTGAGAAAATTTTCAATATGTGTATCTTTCATGGAATTTTGAGATTTTCTTCTAGTAGAGTTGCATAGCAATGACCATTTTTAATATTAATGAGCGTTTTTGATATTAGCCACACCTTAAGAGTGATTTATTGAGTGTGGTGATAGACGACTCTAGTATATAAAAAATATTTAAGATAAAATTTTCGTGTGTGCGTGTGTGTGTGTGTGTGTGTGTGTGTGTGTCTCAACCAATGGCTGTTTTGTTCCCCAGGGAATATCTGGATATCTGGCAGTGTCTGGAGACATTTTTGGTTGCCTCTGGCATCTAGAAGGCAGAAGCCAAGAATAAGGATGTTGCTAATCATCCTACAGTGCACAGGACAGTCCCTCTCCCCTTCACACACACCAAAATTCTCCAGCCCAAATGTCAATAGAGCTGAGGTTAATAAACCTTTATATACAGAGAGAGAGAGAATTTACCTGTCATATATATGTAATGTGCATGTGTATGTGTATATACATATAAATAACATGAAACACTGTTTACTATATCCCCTTCTTAAAGATTTAAACTGCATTTGTATATTTAAAATTCTGAGAAATTCAATATTAAGAAATCTGTTAACTCTGTTAACCCTGAATTTTCTATTGTCCCTGGAATTCTTTCTTCTCAGGAAAAGTATTTACTACTGACTGACTTGGTGTTTAGTAGATTAAACCTTGGAAAATGTTATTCTCTTAATATATATATATATTATTTATATATATAAAGAGATATATATAAAATATATATAAAGAGATATATATATTAAGAGACATAATATAATATAATATATAATATAAAACATCAGAGAATAAGAGGCAACTTTGTCACAAACTGTACTTTCATGATATTCTGCTGATATATAACTTTAATAAAAAATAAGTATTCTTTATATTACCAATAAAGCCATAGAATAATTTTGGCCATAGATAAATATGTTCTTTGGGAATCCACACATATCCAGAATGCTGACTTTCTTTGATGCTGTAGTAGAGCAATAAAATGAAATAGTGTTGTTTTTATCACTTGAAACCTATGTTTAAAAAATTACAATAAAACATGTAAAATATTTTTGTATACAACTTGTATGATAGGTGTATTTTCTAATTAGCTACTACATGACTTATAACTGCCATTGATTTTCAATTCTGTGGGATTATCTGTTAATGATTTTTTCATTTTGAGCTGTGCATAAGCTTCTCAATGACAAACATTTGGAAAAACTCATTTGGTAATCATCTTTTCACAATCTATGAGCTATATCTTATAATCCTTTATTAAAATAAGTATTAATATAGAAAATGTGTATTTATATGCTAAATATTTTCTTTAGTCATTTCTTTTGCCTTCAGAATTTAACCGTCATTGAAGGTGAGATGGAAAACCTATAGACAGCTTATTTAATCCCATGAGCCTCTGATAATAAGGAATACTAATATCTCCCTAGCAGGATGGTTGTATAAAACAATATACTAATAATTACTATTTATGAAGCACTGCTATGTGCTAGGCACTTTGTTAGCTTTTATATGTAATCTTATTTAATTCTGTGAACAACTCTCTGAAGCATAAAAATATGTTTTAAATATAAAGCACCTAGAACAGTTTTCTACAAACTATATTTTGCATATAGAAGTTATGGCCACTAATATTTCTATATATGTGTCTCTAATTTCTTGTATCAAATTGAAGTGTGATTATATGATTCTAACATGATCTTCCAGTCTATAATAGGTATTAAACAGTGTTTGCAACCTGAGAATATGGGATGGATTATGGGTAGAGAGGACAGAAGTGAGTAGTAGAGACATTATGATAATCCATTAGAAAAACATGCAGAGGCCCTAAGGAATGAAGGAATAGCACCATAGCAAGAAATCTAATGCCCAGGTAAAACTGACAGAGGATGATACAGTAGAAAATCATGTATATATACATGTATAAGACCAGGCATGAGGGATAGACTCAGCAATGACACATGGGTTGGAGAAATTAATCCAAAATTTTTTTTTTGAGATGGGGCCTTGCACTGTTGTCCAGGCTGGAGTGCAGTGGCGTGATGTCAACTCACTGCGACCTCCGCCTCCAGGTTCAAGAAATTCTCCTGTCTCAGCCTCCCGAGTAGCTGGGATTACAGGTGCCCACCACCACGCCCAGCTAATTTTTTGCATTTTTAATAGAGACGGGGTTTCAGTATGTTGACCAGGCTGGTCTTCAACTCCTGACCTTGTGATCTGCCCGCGTCGGCCTCTCAAAGTGCTGGGATTATAGTGAGCCACTATGATCAGCCGTTAATCCGAATCTTATACCACCAAACACCAATTAGAACACATATATATTTGGGTTGATTCCAAGTCTTTGCTATTGTGAATAGTGCTGCAATAAACATACGTGTGCATGTGTCTTTGTAGTAGAATGATTTATAATCCTTTGGGTATATACCCAGTAGTGGGATGGCTGGGTCATATGGTACATCTAGTTCTAGATCCTTGAGGAATTGCCATACTGTTCTCCATAATGGTTGAACTAGTTTACAGTCCCACCAACGGTGTAAAAGTGTTCCTATTTCTCCACATCCTCTCCAACACCTGTTGTTTCCTGATTTTTTAATGATTGCCATTCTAACTGGTGTGAGATGGTATCTCATTGTGGTTTTGATTTGCATTTCTCTGATGGCGAGTGATGATGAGCATTTTTTCATGTGTCTGTTGGCTGTATGAATGTCTTCTTTTGAGAAATGTCTGTTCATATCCTTTGCCCACTTTTTGATGGGGTTGTTTGTTTTTTTCTTGTATATTTGTTTGAGTTCTTTGTAGATTCTGGATATTAGCCCTTTGTCAGATGAGTAGATTGCAAAAATTTTCTCCCATTCTGTAGGTTGCCTGTTCACTCTGATGGTAGTTTCTTTTGCTGTGCAGAAGCTCTTTAGTTACACCATGGAATACTATGCAGCCATAAAAAAGGATGAGTTTGCATCCTTTGTAGGGACATGGATGCAGCTGGAAACCATCATTCTTAGCAAACTATCACAAGAAGAGAAAACCAAACACCGCATGTTCTCACTCGTAGGTGGGAACTGAACAATGAGATCACTTGGACTCGGGAAGGGGAACATCACACACTGGGGCCTATCATGGGGAGGGGGGAGGGATTGCATTGGGGAGTTATACCTGATATAAATGATGAATTGATGGGTGCTGACGAGTTGATGGGTGCAGCACACCAACATGGCACAAGTATACATATGTAACAAACCTGCATGTTATGCACATGTACCCTAGAACTTAAAGTATAATAAAAAAAAAGAAAAAAAAAAGAAATATAACACTTGTACAGAAAAGCAAATAAAGCTGAAATGTACAATTTAACAATTTATGTTAAAGCAAATGCCACCCTGTTCAAGAAATAAAAAATTGGAAGCATCCAGAAAAAAAAAAAAAAAAAAAAGAACACATATATAAATGAAAAGATCTCATTTGCAATAGCTACAACAGCCAAAAATTTCCCAGAAATACCTAATATGAAATATGTCATTTGTAATCTTCGTGAAGGAACCTGTAAAATTTTACAGATGGAAAAGATAATAAAACAGCACATGTCATAACAATACCCAACATTTTAATTTGGTTAATCTGGAATCTTCGTGTTATAATTTTAAAGCAATTCCAAACAAAAGAATATTTTTTGGACGCTGATAAAACTATTCTGTACTGGAACATGAAAACAGATTAAAGGATTATGGAGAAAATGAGGGAATATTTGTTCTAGCTTGTTCTTAAACAAATAATAAAGCTACAAGAAGTGTAACATGTTATAACAATGACAAAAAGTTCAATGCATCACAAGGACTGGCTGCAAAAAGAAGTCCTAATATGCCTGTATTTATTGTATAAAAATGTGAAAAATGCAAAGAAATGCAGCATAGTCTTTTCAACAAAATGGTGCAAGGCTTACTGTATGTTTTCGGGAAACTGCAAATAAATCCTACCTTGAACCATGCCAAAAACCACAAATGCTCTCAAGTGTTAAATATAAACACAAAGTGTAGCTGAATAGGCATCTTATCTTGAAATGAGAAGAGTTTTTATCAACATCATGAAAAAGAAGAAATCTTTTTAAATGAATATTTATAAATTTGCTGACATGAAAATTAAATGTCTGTGAGTTTAAAACTATGGGAAAATATTTCAACACCTGTGTCAAACATGGACTTAATATTTTTACCACATGGAGTGCTACTCTGTGTCACTTAAAAGATAACTTCTCTAGTAGAATCATGATAAAACTATTTAAATAAGTATTGCCTTGGTATGTCTTGTCTTTGTTGAATATTTTAAAAAATACAAAGCAAGTTGATAAATAAAAGGGAGAAAAGTATCCTTAATAGTTTTTAAAAAAAAAAGGAAAGGAAAACAACAGGAGAGCATTTGCACCCACCAGATTAGCATAATATTTTACAGTAATAATATCTAGTTTTTAGAGGAAGCACTGAAAAATTGACACTTTCACCGATGGTGATATTGTACTTTGAAATGCTCCCTATGAAGAGCAAATTGACAATATATAGCAAGAGCTTTAATATATTCATACCCTTTTTCTCTAAGGAACATTACCAAAATATGCACAAATGGTGTTTTCAACAAGAATTTGATTATAAAATGGGCAGAACAGTGTAGCATGGAGCCAGACTGCCTGGGTTTGAATCCTGCCCTTTTGCTTCCTAGCTATGATTTTGAACAAGTCATTTACCTCTTGGAGCCTGTGGTTCCTGATCTGTAAAATGAGAATAACAGCAGAATCTACTTGATACAGTTTTTCTGACAACTAATTTAATACATGTAAAGATTTCTAACAGCCTTTGATACATAGTAAGTTCTACATATATTTCAGTTACATTTGTTGTTGTTATTAAATGAGATTATGTAACATACTTCACAGATTGTTTAGTATGTATGAAGAGAGAATAAGAATCAAAACAGATATTATTATCATTATTTTTATACTATTATGAAATAACCTGAACCGTGGTAATGGAATCCTTATAGGAATGACTTTTATTACCTTGTATTAAGAAAGATTATATGAAATCAAAACACATTGTAAAATTATCACTTTCTGTTAACCAAGAGTGAATTAAAACAATAGATATCAAGTAACTTAGATGTGATTATTTTTATTTTCAAAGGATTCTTACATCATGAGAGGCTCTAGTAACATAGTGAGTCACACAATCATTTCAATTATACTAAACTAACTGGGATTTTGTCTGTACCCAAATTTCCAGAGAATATATTTTGCATGCTGTGCTCTAATTATTCATATTCTTCTTTTTGATATGGGGGTCTCACTCTGTCCAGGTGGAGTACAGTGATGTGATCTCAGCTCACTGAAACCTCTGCCTCCTGGGCTCAGGTGATCCTCCCGCCTCAGCCCCCTGAGTAGCTGAGACCACAGGTGCATGCCACCATGTCTGGCTAATTTTTGTACTTTGGGTAGAGATGAAGTTTCACTATGTGTTGCCCAGGCTGGTCTCAAACTCCTGCGCTCAAGCAATCTGCCTGCCTCGGCCTCCCAAAGTGCTGGGATTACAGAAGTGAGCCACCATCCCAGACCTAATTATTCATATTCTGTGAATACCTGTGTACACCTGATTCTCCTAAAAGAAATTAATTGATTTTGGGAGGTTCCTCAACTAATTCACTAGATACTAATTCACAAGTTAAATTTTTTCCTGCTTTCTTGAAGTGAACCTTGAGTAAAGCAATTTACTGGTACAGTGTGACCCATTAAGAGTTTGTTAATAAGTGACTATGGAAAAATATTGTGGACAGATAGACATTAAAAGTATTTTCCTTTTGTCAGTTGAAGAGTAATTCTCACTGATTTCCTATCAAAATAATCCTGAAAATGATAAATGTTCTTTTTTACAACCTTGTACTTTTCCATCATAGTAAATCACTGATTAACAAATAAAACAACACATACACACAGGCAACACCTTATCTGAGAAAAAGAAAAGTAACAATGCAGTGACTACAGTGTTTAGAGTTTTGTGAGACTGTGTCAGATATAAAATTCTTGTCTAGTTATTTCCCTTGGTATGGGATATCAGAATTGTGTGGTCTTTCAAGAAAAAAAAAATTTTAAAGAAAGATGTATGCACTGTACTCATAGGTTATTGAGAAAAGTATATAAAACAAAGCTACTGTCTGAATGATGTACATAGAAAAAGAGCAAAAATGTTATCTGTAAAAGCAGAAAAGAATATGGCTTGCTTGACTTTTTGTATCAAGCAAGCTACAGCAATCTTTTGATTCTAATATGAAACTATAGTAAGGATCATTGCACTAATGCATGAGGATTTGTGATAATGTTGCAGAAATTTTACTGTCAAAACTGAACTGCAGTGTAATGACTTTTGTTATCATGGTTTCTAATAACTATTCAGCATGAACTGACCCTACATATGTTTTGCTGCAATAATGTGTCACTAACTCAGAAAGCTAAAAGAAAATAAAAAACAGTCAACATAATGCTGTGTATGACTTCATGATAACCTTTACTATTAATATTGTTAAAACAATTATATTAATAATAGTCCCTATGCAAGCTATGGGATCACATGTCAATAAAACCTCAGACACATTGTGACAGTTCTGGCTAAAGAAACCTACGGAGTACTTTACAATAAAATATGTCCTCCTCTCTTCAGCCTGGGCACTAGTTACTGACTGCTCTTACTACTTCCATATCTGATTGTTACCTCTATTGTACGGAGTCTTTGACAAGTTTCCCTACTTCCTATAATGTGTCTATTTTTCCTTTTATGGGCTCTCTCTTTAGTTTTTTACTTTCTATATTTTTGCATGTCCTTATCGCACCTTCTTATTGCAGTATATTTTTATTTCAGCATCTCTTCATTGCAATAAATAAGAGAAAGTAGAATGTTTACTTTTCTGTGTGGCAGTCACCATGCTAGACATTTACAACACGTGTAAATCATTGAGTTGCACCCACCATATCATAAATGTTGACCAATTACAGATATCATTATCAGTTTTATTCTATTATTATTTAATTCATAAAAACACTATGAAACAACTGGGAATATTCCCATTTTCCCTTAGAAAACAAAGCTACTGTGTTAATTTGCTAGGGCTGCCCTAACAAAGTGCCACAGACTGAGTGATTTAAACAACAGACATTTATTGTCTCAGAGTTTTGGAGGCCAGAATACGAGATGAGGGTGTCAACAGGGTTGATTCTTTCTGATGGTCTGGTGGGACGGATCTGTCCCCAGCCCCTCCCTTGCTTGTAGGGGGACATGTTTTTCCTGTGTCAATACAGTGTCTTCCCTTTGTATGCATCTGTCCAGATCTCCTCTTCTTTTCTTTTTTTAACTTTTATTTTAGGTTCAGGGTTACATGTGCAGGTTTGTTACATAGATAAACTAATGTCATGGGGTTTTGGTGTACAGATTGTTTTGTCACACAGGTACTAAACATAGTACCTATCAGTTATGTTTCTGTTTCTCTCCCTCCTCCCACCCACCACCCTCAAGTAGGCTCCAGTGTCTGTTGTTCCCTTCTTCGTGTCCACAAGTTCTCATCATTTAGCTCCCACTTATAAGTGAGAGCATGTGAGATTTGGTTTTCTGTTCCTATATTAGTTTGTTAAGGATACCGGCCTCCAGCTGCATCCACATTCCCACAAAAGACATGATCTCATGATCTCATTCTTTTTATGGTTACATAGTATTCTATGGTGTAGATGCACCACATTTTCTTTATCCAATCTGTCCTTGATAGGCATTTGTGTTGATTCCATGTTTTTGCTATTGTGAAGAATGCTGCAGTGAACATTCACTTACATGTGTCTTTGTGGTAAAATGATTTCTATTCCTCTGCGTACATACCCAGTAATAGAATTGCTGAGTCAAATGGTAGTTCTGTTTTTAGCTCTTTGAGAAATTGCCACACTGCTTTCCACAATAGTTGAACTTACACTCCCACCAAGTGTATGAGTGTTCCCTTTTCTCCACAATCTCACCAGCATCTATTATATTTTGACCTTTTAATAATAGCCATTCTGACTGGTGTGAGATGGTATCTCATTGTAGTTTTGATTTGCATTTCTCTAATGATCAGTGATATTGAGCTTTTTAAAATATGCTTGTTGGTCACATGTATGTCTTCTTTTGAAAACTGTCTGTTGATGTCCTTTGCCCACTTTTTAATGGGGTTGTTTTTGGCTTGTAAGTCTGTTTAAGTTCCTTATGGACACTGGATATTAAACATTTGTCAGATGCACACTTTGCAAAAATTTTCTCCCGTATTGTAAATTGTCTATTTACTCTGCTGATAGTTTTCTTTTGCTGTGCATAAGCTCCTTGGTTTAATTAGATCCCGTTTGTCAACTTTTGGTTTTGTTATGATTGTTTTTGGTGTCTTCAACATGAAACTTTTGCTGGTTCTTATCTCCAGAATCGTATTGCCTAGGTTATCGTCCAGGGTTTTTATAGGTTTGGATTGTACATTTAAGTCTTAAGTTCATCTCAAGTCCATTTTTGTGTATGGTGTAAGGAAGGGGTCCAGTTTCAAACCTCTGAATATTTCTAGCCAGTTATCTCCTCCCCATTTATTGAATAGGGGGCCTTTCTGCATTGCGTGTTTTTTTCACTCAGAGATCCATATAAATGTTATGTTTCAATAGTTTGTCGTTCTATATACAACCACCTTCCCCCCCCCAAAAAAAAACAGTTTAGAATTTTTTTTTAATTTTTTTTTTATTACTATACTTTAAGTTCTAGGGTACATGTGCATTACATGCAAGTTTGTTACATATGTATACTTGTGCCATGTTGGTGTGCTACACCCATCAACTCGTCAGCACCCATCCACTCGTCATTTACATCAGGTATAACTCCCAGTGCAATCCCTCCCCCCTCCCCCTTCCCCATGATAGGCCCCGGTGTGTGATGTTCCCCTTCCTGAGTCCAAGTGATCTCATTGTTCAGTTCCCACCTATGAGTGAGAACATGCGGTGTTTGGTTTTCTGTTCTTGCGATAGTTTGCTGAGAATGATGGTTTCCAGCTACATCCATGTCCCTACAAAGGACACAAACTCATCCTTTTTTATGGCTGCATAGTATTCCATGGTGTATATGTGCCACATTTTCTTAATCCAGTCTGTTACTGATGGACATTTGGGTTGATTCCAAGTCTTTGCTATTGTGAATAGTGCTGCAATAAACATACGTGTGCATGTGTCTTTATAGCAGGATGATTTATAATCCTTTGGGTATATACCCAGTAATGGGATGGCTGGGTCATATGGTACTTCTAGTTGGAGAAAATTTTTGCAATCTATTCATCTGACAAAGGGCTAATATCCAGAATCTACAAAGAACTCAAACAAATTTACAAGAAGAAAACAAACAACCCCATCAAAAAGTGGGCAAAGGATATGAACAGACATTTCTCAAAAGAAGACATGCATACAGCCAACAGACACATGAAAAAATGCTCGTCATCACTTGCCATCAGAGAAATGCAAATCAAAACCACAATGAGATACCATCTCACACCAGTTAGAATGGCAATCATTAAAAAGTCAGGAAACAGGTGCTGGAGAGGATGTGGAGAAACAGGAACACTTATACACTGTTGGTGGGATTGTAAACTAGTTCAACCATTGTGGAAAACAGTTTGGCGATTCCTCAAGGATGCCCTTTATTTCTTTTTCTTGCCTGATTGCTCTGACCAGGACTTCCAATACTATGTTGAATAGAGGTGGCAGGAGAGGGCACTCTTGTCTTGTGCTGGTTTTCAGTGGGAATGTTTCCAGCTTTTCCTCATTCAGTATGATGTTGCCATTGATGGCTCTTCTTATTTTGAGTTATTTGCCTTCAATACCTAGTTTATTGAGAGTTTTTAACATGAAGCGATGTTGAATTTTATTTCAAGCCTTTACTGCATCTATTGAGATAATCATGTGGTGTTTGTCTTTAGTTCTATTGGCATGAGTCACATTTATTGATTTGTGTATGATGAACCAACCTTGCATCCCGAGGATGAAGCCCACTTCATCATGGTAGATTAGCCTCTTGATGCACTGCTAGATTTGGTTTGCAAGTATTTTGTTAAGGAGTTTTGCCTCAATGTTCATCAATGCTATTGCCCTGAAGTTTTCTTCTTGTCGTTGTTGTGTGTCTGCCAGGTTTTCATGTCAGGATGATGCTGGCTTCATAGAATGAGTTCGGGAGGAGTCCCTCCTTCTCAATTTTTTGTAATAGTTTCAGTGGGTATGGTACCAGCTCTTCTGTGTACACCTGGTAGAATTTGGCTGTGAATCCATCTGGTCCTGGGCTTTTTTTGATGGGTAGGCTATTTATTACTGATTCAATTTTGGAACTCATTATTGATCTGTTCAGAGAATCAGTTTCTTGCTCATTCAGTCTTGGGAGGGTGTATGTGTCTGGGAATTTATCCATCTCTCCTAGGTTTTCTAGTTTGTGTGCACAGAGGTATTTGTAGTAGTTTCTGATGGTTATTTTTATTTCTGTAGAGACAGTGGTAACATCCTCTCTATCATTTCTAATTGTATTTATTTTGATCTTCTCTCTTTTCTTCTTTATTAGTCTAGCTAGCGGCCGATCTCTCTCTCTCTCTATATATATATATATATATATTTTTTTTTTTCCAAAAACTCCCTCTTAGGTCAACTGATAAAGATATCACTCATTTTGGATTAGGGAACACCTAGCTCGGCTACCTCTGTAAAGATCCTGTCTCTAAATAGGGTCATGTTACAAGCTACTTGGGTTAGGACTTCAACATATACAATTGGGATAAAAGGGAATACTGTTTAGCCAATAACAGGTACTTTGTTGTAATTTTAGGCCACTCTACTTGTAAGTGAGAACCAGAGCTAGCATTCAAACCCAGGACCCTGGGACTTATTCTCCTTCTATTATATTATTTTTCTTTACCAAGCCCAACTCATTATCATATACAGGGTATCACTGTCTCTCTTTAAATGCAAAAGTATTTCAATTATAAATATTTTGTAGTACCTGTGATATTGGGCATGACTATGATTAACCAATGCTTAGTAATAAAATATTTTTTGAGAGAGAGTTTATGGTGTTACATAGGAAATGGTAGATCATTTATGTCTCTAATCAATGGTGAAAGTTCAGGCAGATAAATACCTCTCCCACTAGAGGAACTTTAAAATCCCCTCCCATTGTCTCAGACAATAGAACATGTGTTTACCAGAAGATCTTGATCCTAAACAGATTGCTACAGACACAAAGATGAAGGGTGAGAGTACACACCCTATTAGCAGCTCCAAGCAGCTGCTAGCATTTAGCAGAGAATACAGAGTAAAGCAAAGTTTGCTGTGAAAATTTGATGATAGAGATACTGAAATTGATATTCTGGAAAACACGGTAGCATGACGGGGTTAGATGCACTACCGCCTCCTCCCCCTCACACACACCAAGAGCTGACTAGATTAACCCAAGAGAAGTTTTGAAAGTTTTAAGGAAAGAATATTATAGAGAATATTATAATAATCAATGCTGACAAGATGGAGTGCTGACAAATATATCACACAAAGAGGAGAAAGGCAACACATTTGGAAAAACAAATGAAGATACGGAGTGCTCTCATTTCTGAGAGACATCTGAAATGTGGCAGTAAGCAATGGGAGGAATTATGGTATCCCTTTCCTCAAATATCCTCCTATATTGGAAATATGTGGCCTGAAGTAAGGACTACCACATTGAATCCCCTGTCAAGTGTGAAGACTGATGTTCGTAAGAGGAATGTCTGCTAACATGGATGGGATCTTTCTTACCTAAGAATGCTAGGATTGGAGGTGTCACTCATGGATATCTGGGGAAGTCCATCTGAAGTCATTGTCGGGACTGAGAACCGCCAGTAGCACAGCATGCCTGTGTGTGAGCAAGGCACGGGGTCACCCATATGAAAAGCCAGGTGGTCTTAGAGCTTTTCTCTGATGATTCTTTACTACATTATAAATTTCAAGAATAAAGAAGTAATTCCATGAAGCATGCATTAGAAGAAATACAATGCCTACAAAAGGAATATAACTTCAGACTTAATCTCCACAATATTTTATGACAGAAAACTGTAGAAAAATATCTACATAATTTTTTTTCAGATGAAGTTTCGCTTTTATACCCCAGGCTGGAGTGTAGTGGCGCAATCTCAGCTCACTACAACCTCTGCCTCCTGGGATCAAGCAATTTTCCTGCCTCAGCCTCCCAAGTAGCTGGGATTACAGGCATGCACCACCATGCCTGGCTAGTTTTTGTATTTTTAGTAGAGACGGAGTTTCACCGTGTTGGCCAGGCTGGTCTTGAACTCCTGACCTCAAGTGATCTGCCTGTCTTGGCCCCCCAAAGTGCTAGTATTACAGGCGTGACCCACCATGACTGACCAGTAACTACATAATTTTAAAGAAAAAATTAAAGCAAGAATATTGTATCTAGTCAAGTTATTGCTTATGTGATGGGAACAGAAAGGTATTTTTTTTTGCTTGTTTAAAAATTTTTATTTTTAATTTTTGAAGTTACACAGTAGGTATACATATTTATAGATACATGAAATGTTTTGATATGGAAATACAATGCATAATAATCACAATGTAGAGAATTGAGTTTTCATACCCTCAAGCATTTACCTTTGTGGTGCAAACAATACAATTCTACCCCAGAAAGGTATTTTTGAATGAACAAGCAGCAAATATAGATTAATTAGCAAGCTTTAAAAATCCAGATGTCCAATAAACACAGGCAAAATATTTCTACCTCTCTAAAAATCATATATGTACAAATTAAATGGAGATACAAGTCTTCAATTCTCTTTTCAAAAGATCAGTAAGACTGATTATACACAGTGACAGTAGCTTACACAAAGGGGAGTGGAAGGAAAAAGAGGCATTCATAGAAGATGAGAATTCATCTGACATCAAATCCATCAAAGTATCTGCATCTACTCCACAGTTAATGTCTTTCCACCTGTTTAAGATTGAAGTATGTCTGCTCCTAATATAGGTGTCTTTTCACTTGTACCCTGGATTCCATCCTCTTTCACCTTCTCAAAGTCATCACTCATACAATTTTTCTATCCTTCCATATCTTAATTTCCCTCTCCACTGAATTATTTTCATCATCATGTATTATGCAAATATACTATAATATCTGCCATCTCAAGAACTCACTTTTGAGTCCATGTTCTCTGGAGCACTTTATGTTTTGTTGCAAATTTTGGAATGAGTTGTCTACATTTGCAGTCTTCATCACTTTCTATTCTCTTCTTTGAAGTACCATTTGTCAATTGCCTCCATGATGTCAAACCCCATAGGGTGTATCTGGTCTCTTCTTGCTCAATAGCTCAACCATATTTGATCACTGTTTACCACCTCCCTTCCTGAAGCACTCTCCCTTGGCCATGACACCATGGCCTCCTATTTTCCTCCCACCTCACCGCACACTAGACAGAATATCTCTTGTGTCAGCAAATTTTACTCTGCTCCACTTCTGAATGTTGGAGTTCTCCAGGGCTCCATGGTGAAATGCCTTTACTTTTGTTTATCTACCTTTATCTCTTCAGGTGGATGCCTAAGTGTGAATTAATAAAACATAATTTTAAGCAAAAGAAACCAGCCACAGAAATGGATACTGTGCAATTTTTGGTCTATATAAACAGGTGCAATTAATCTATGAAGTTGGGAGTAGTTACTCACCGTTGGTAGGAAACAGTGATTGGAAGAGGGCATAAAGGGAGATTGAGAATGATGTAATGTTTTCTTTCTTAATCTGTGTTCAGTTTGTGAATAATTCATTGTGCTACACACTTATGATGTGCATGCTTTAATATATATATACACATTTTAAGTATATATTAAATTATATAGATATATATAAAATCATAATTAAATTAAAATTTAAAATCACCCAGTAACTTACCCCTATATTAAGGATAAAATCCACATTTCTTGCCCTGGCTTCTCAGACTGCATAATCCAGTCTCTTCCTTATTCAGATTACTCTCTTACTCACCTCAGTGTGCTCTAGTCTCCAGCTACTTTTTGATCCTTGACCACTAGCCTCATTCCCAACATAGGGACCTTGAATTTCCAGATGCTTTGAGCTGTATATATTCCCAAAAATTTTCATACGTGCCTTCTTCTTAACCATTTAATCACCAGATTAAAAGTCCCTTCCTTAGAGCAGCCTTCCCAGAGTCACTAAAGTTGTCCTTTAGCCACCCACTATCATGCCACCCTATGTATTTTCTTTGCTGTTAATACTCTGACATTTTATTTTATGTGTATTTGTTCATGGTTTATTTCTGCCGTAAACGTATGCTCAATACAAGCGAGGAACTTATTATCTAATTCACAACCATTATTCTAGCACCTAGAGAAGTGCCCGGCAAATATTTTTGCAATTACTCGATGATCGTTCCCAGTGGGTATCTAACAAAATGTTTATGCATACCCACTGAGACAGCATTTCTACATCTAGAAATTTATAGGAAAATAATCTGAAAGTCTGCAAAGATATATGTATAATAATGCTGATTATAGTACTCTTTATAAAAAAGGAAATTGTCAGCAAATTCAATATACAGTAATATAGAATTGTCTGAGTATATGAGAGAATTTGTATACAATGGAGTACTATGCAACCTTTTAAATGAATGGTATAAAGAGCTTCAGAACATAGTTAAATGAAAATTAAGGTGTTTTCACATCATGTAATCATGTAATGTATGATTCCCACTTTGTATTCTCACATTCTTAGATTTTATTATAATCATTTCTATCCATCTATCAGTCTACCTGTAAAGCCACATTCCAAAAGTTAGCAATACTCAGGGTGCAAATGATTTTCATTCTCTTCTTTATTTCTCTATTTTATTTTTATTATATTTATTTTATGATATAAAAATGTAAAGCCATTTTATGTTACAAAAAAGAAAAAATTAATAAGGGCCCTGAAACAAGAAGTGTGCACTGAAAAATAAATGTTATGAGATTTTGAAAAAATGTGGGATACCCACAAGTAAAAAATCTAGAAAAATCCAAGTCAGACAGAATCCCAAATATCCTCAGCTCCCACTGTAAATACTTTACACTATAATTCATTTGCTTTGATTATTAAAAAATGTATAGTTGGCCAGGCACAGTGACTCATGCCTGTAATCCCAGCAGTTTGGGAGGCCAAGGTGAGTGGATCACTTGAGGCCAGGAGTTTGACACCAGCCTGGCCAACATAGTGAAAGCACCTTTTAGAGGAATTGTTCTACTTTTATATAAGGAAAAAGTGAACCCTGCAGAACAATTTAAATCAATGTTGAAAGAAAGAATTGGCAAAACTCTGCAGTATCCCTTAAAATACATACTTATAAATTTAAAATTATTTTATTTTTCTGTGGTGTTGACACACAATACACAAATAATGAGAACACATTCTATTCTTCTTTCCTTTAAGGACATCTTAAGTCAATACACATCGAGTTTAAATCCTGGCTCTGATAAGACCTTGGCAAAGTCACCTAGTCAGCCTGTTTCCTCCAAGTATCTTTTCTCTTTTACTGAATAGAGGTACTGTGAAGATTATATGAGATGATGTTTGTGGTAGCCTAGCATAGTGGCTATTGCATATTATGTATTCGTAAATATCTTTTGACCATAGGCTCAATAACCCTCCTCATTTTGTCAAGTTTTTCTTATGGGAACTCTCTTCAATTTATTTTATTCCTAAGAGATTTCAGAGGGTAATAGCCTCTATATTTTCTCTAAATTATTTGTGTTTACTTGCTTTTAACCATTTTTTAAAAGGTAGCTTATATGCCTAATTTAAAAATTAATATGATCTACATGGAGAACATCTGAAAAACACAAAAAGACCAAATTGCGTCTCTGAATTCACTTAAAAGTACAGTATTAGTAACTAAAACTAGAAGGGAGTAACTTAATGATAATCCACTAAAACCAGGAAAAGACAAAAAGATTTTTTTCAAGTCCTTGCATATCATACTGTTTTTAAGAATTTCCTGTGGAGTATAGGCAGTATTCACAGTAGCGTCACATTGTTGATTAATATTGTAATAAGAAAAATTTCTTCCAGGCATCTTTTTTGTGTATTGATATTATTCAACCTTTCAATTTTTATCTCCTCCTTATGCCAACTAATATTCATAATTACCTAGAGAGTTGATGACCACACTCTAAATTACTTACTGCAAATTATCTAATAGCAGTTGACTAGATGATCCTAAGAATCAGTGCTTGGGAGTTACATCAAAATATTAGTGTAACTTGAAATTGAAACTTCAATTTCCCTTTGGTTAAACATTCAAGCATGTTGTGCATCCATCCACCTAAATATAATGTGGCTAAGGTCATATTTCCCCAAGTTTCTCAATGAAAATGTGACAAAGAGCAGATTCCGAGCCCTCCTGAAAACAAGATGGATTGTCACTATCATTTTTTCTTGTCTCTGTAGCCTGTAATCCTATCACAGAACACAGTTTAATGGGTCTGGCATGATTTGCTATTCAGAAAACCGTGTTGGTATTTCATAGTACCCATACTTTTCCAGGTGATGAAAATTTGATTGATTACTACTGTATCTTCCCAGATAACCAAATAATGATATCAGATTATTTAACCTCTTTAAAAATTTTTGTCTTTTCCACATATTTTGCCTTTTCCAAATTACTTTCATTTAAAAATACCCTTATAATAATATTTCAAAGACTTCTTGATTTTAATGCAGAAAGCTAATTTTCCTGATCGCACAATTTTATATATAGACAGATCTTTCTTCTTTTCTGTTAAATTTCTACATGGCCAACTCATTCTTCTTCTATATGTCCATCTTTCCATCATGACTAGCTCACTCTGATCAATAGTATGACTACTTGCTCCTAAAAGGCAGTGGTAAATAACTCATTTAACTCCAGCCTGTTTGCTACTCACTGTATAAAGCTCACCATTCAATAATTCACTATAGTTAAATAAATATTGATGGAGCACATACTATTTTCTCTTTCTTGTATTTTAACAGAGCTGTTTATTTTCTAATTCTTATCCTTAATTGATTTGAAAATTTATTTTCATATTTATGACCTCTGTTGGTAATAACTCCTGTTGTATCTTTGTAATGTGTCTCAATGAATTTGTACTATTTTCTTTTGCATTTTTCTTTATTAATCAAATTAATTTAAATTTGAAACACTGTCTCTTTTTCTTTAATGTTATCTAGTTTCCTGATTTTTACCAATTTTTATTAATACATAATTCCACATATTTATAGGGTACATGATATTTTGATACATGTATACAGTGTATAATGATAAAATCAAGCTATTTAAAATATCCATCACTTCAAACATTTGTTATTTCTTTACATTGGGACCATTTCAAGTCTTCTCTCCTAGCCATTTTTAAATATACAATAAATTAGTTAACCGTGGTCACTCTACCATGCTATCAAACTATAGGACCTAGTCCTTCTATGTAACTGTATGTTTGTACTCATTAAGCAACCTCTTTAACCCTACACCTTCACCCTTTCCATCATCTAGTAACCAGCATTCTCCTCTTTCCCTCCATGAGAACAATATCTTTGGCTCCTACATATGAGTAAGAACATGCAATATTTGTCTTTTTGTTCCTGGCTTATTTCACTTAACATAACGACCTCCAGTTTCATTCATGTGGCTGAAAATGTCAAGATTTTTTTATGGCTGAATAGTATACTATTGTGTAGATATTCCACATTTTTTATTCATTCATTGATGAACATTAATCATTGTTGTCCAATATCATGTAATTCATTGATGAACATCATTAATCATTTCATTGATGGACACTTAAATTGATTCCATTTCTTGGTTATTATGAATACTGCTGCAATAAACATGGGGGTGTAGGTATTCCTTTGTTATATTGATATCTTTTCCTTTAGATAAATACCCCAGTAGTGGGATTGCTGTATTATATGGTAGTTCTGTTTTTAGCTTTTCGAGGAACTTCCATACGGTTCTCCATAATGGCTATACTAATTTACATTTCTACTAACAGTGTAAGAGTTCCCTTTTCTCTGCCTTATTTCCAGCATTTGTTGTTTTTTGTCTTTGATAATAACTACTTTAACTGGGGTAAGATATTATCTCACTATAGTTTTGATTTGTACTTCTCTAATTATTAGTAATGTTTAGCATTTTTTCATATACCTATTGGTCATGTGTGTGTCTCCTTTTGAGAAATGTCTATCCAGATCCTTTACCTATTTTTTAAGTGGATTATTTCTTTCTTTGCTGTTGACTTGTTTGAATACCTTGTATATTCTGGTCATGAATCTCTTATTGGATAAATAGCTTGAAAACATTTTCTCCCATTTTTCAAATTGTCTCTTCACTTTGTTGATTGTTTCCTTTCCTTTGCAGAAGTATTTGTAGAAGTTTAATATAGTTTCATTTGTCTATTTTTGTTTTTGTTGCCTGTACTTTTGAAGTGTTAGCCATAAAATCTTTGCCTAGATCAATGTCCTCAGGGGTTCCCCTGTACTTTCTTCTAGCAGTTTTATAGTATTAGGTCTATGCTTAACTCTTAAATTCATCTCGAGATGATTTTTGCATATTGTGAGAGGCAGAGATATAGTTTAATTCTTCTTCCTATAGAAGTCTAGTTTCCCAGCACTATTTATCAAAGAGGGTATGCTTTCCTCACTGTATGTTACTGGGAAATTTGAAAGAACAGTTGGCTATAAATATGTGAATTTATTCCTGGGTTTTTTATTCTGCTCCATTGTGTATACGTCTGTTTTTAATCCCAGTATCATGATGTTTGATTACTACAGCTTTGTAGTATACTTTAAAATCAGGTAGTATGATGCATCCAGTTTTGTTATTTTCACTCAGGATTGCTTTGGCTATTCAGCCTTTTGTTTCATACAAATTTTTGGATTTTTAAGATTTTTGTGACAACTGTCTTTGGTATTTTGATAGGGATTACATTGAATCTATAGATTGCTTTGGGCAGTATAGTCATTTTAACAATTTTAATCCATGAGCATAGGATGTCTTTCCATTTGTTTCTGTCACTTCTTTATTAGATAAGTTGTTATTGGTGAATACAAATGCTCCTGATTTTTGTATGTTGATTTTGTATTCTGCAACTTACCGAGTTCATTCATTAGTTCTTAGAGTTTTTGTTGGAATCTCTAATTTTTTCTAAATATAGGATCATGTCATCTGCAAAGCAGAATAATTTGTGTTTCTCTTTTTCAATGTGGATGACTTTTATTTATTTATGTTGCCCGATTGCTCTGGCTAGGACATCCAGTACAATGTTGAATAAGAGTAGTAAAAGTAGCATCCTTGTTTTGCTCTCCTTCTTAGAGGAAAGGCTTTCAGCTTTTCCCCATCAATAGAATGTTAGATGTAGGTTTGTCATATATGGTCTTTAGTATGTTGAAATAATTTCCTTCTGTACCTAATTTGTTGACAGTTTTTATCATAAAGCAATGTTGAATTTTACCAAATGATTTTTCTGCATCTATTGAGATGATCATATGGTTTTTGTCCTTCATTCTGTTGATGTTATCTATCACATTTATTGAGTTTTTAATATTGAGCCATCCTTGCATCCCTGGGATAAATCCCACTTGATCATGGTATATTATCTTTTTGATGTGTTGTATTCAGTTTGCTAGTATTTTGTTGAAGATTTTTGTATGTCTGGTCACCAGGGATATTGGCTTGTAGTTTTCTTTATTTATTGTGTCCTTGTCTGGTTTCAGTATCAGGGTAGTCCTGGGCTCACAGAATGAGTTAGGAAGAATGAACTCTTAATTTTTTTGAATACTGTGAGAAAACTTCTTTATCTTTATAAGTTCTTCTTCATAAGTAAGTTTGATAGAATTTAGCAATAAAGCCATCTGGTCCTAGGCTTTTCTTTGTTGAAAGACTTTTTACTACTGATTCAACCTCGTTACTCATTATTGATCTGTTCACATTTTCTATTTCTTCCTGTTTCTATCTGGTAGGTTGAATGTGTCCAGGAATTCATTCATTTTTCTCTAGATTTTCCATTTTTTAGCATATAATTGTTCATAAGTCTCTAATAATCCTTTGTATTTCTGTAGGATCATTTATAATGTCTCCTTTTTGATTTCTGATTTTATCAATTTGAGTCTTCACTCCTTTTTTTTTGTCTCTAGAAGATTTGTTGTTCTTTGTCTCTTCAAAAACCAGCTTTTTTATTTTGTTAATTCTTTTTTTGAGACCCTCTCTTGTTGCCCAGGTAGTAGTGCAATGGCATGATCTCAGCTCACCACAACCTCTGCCTCCCGGGTTCAAGCAATTCTCCTGCTTCAACCTCCTATGTAGCTGGGATTAGAGGCATGCACCACCATGCCTGGCTAATTTTGTATTTTCAGTTGAGACAGGTTTCTCCATGTTGGTCAGGCTGGTCTCGAACTCCCAACCTTATGTGATCCCTGCTTCAGCCTCCCAAAGTGCTGGGATTACAAGCATGAGTCATCACGCCTGGCCTGTTAATTCTTTATATTGATTTTTATTCTCTATTTTGTTTAGGTATGCTTCAATCATTATTATTTCTTTCCTTCTACTAATTTGGAGTTTAGTTTATTTTTGTTTTGTTTTCTTAGTTCCTTCAGGCGCATCATTAGGTTTTTTATTTGAAATCTTTCTACATTTTCAATATAGGTATTTATTGATATAAACCTCTCTCAGCACTGCTTTTGATAGATTTCATAGCTTTTTGTATGTTGTATTTTATTTTTCATTTCTTTTAGGAGATTTTTTGACATCTGTCTTAATTTATTTATTGACCCAATGGTTGTTCAAGATCTTCTTGTTTAATTTCTGTGTATTTGCAGTTTCCAAAGTTCATCTTGTTGTTGATTTCTAGTTTTATTTCATTGTAGTCTGAAAGGATACTTGACATGATTTTGACCTTTTAAACTTTGTTGTGACCTTTTTTGTGACCTAACATATGATCTATTAAAAAGAATATCCCATGTACCGGTGAGAAGAATGTGTATCCTGCTGCTATCAGATGAAATGTTCTATATATGTTTGTTAAGTCTATTTGGTCTAAACTGCAGTTTAAATACAATGTTTCTTTGTGGATTTTTTGTCTAGATGATTTTTCCAATATTAAGAGTGTGGTGTTGAAGTCTCCCAACTGTTACTGTATTAGAGTCTATCTCTCCCTTAAGATCTAGTAGTATTTGCTTCATGTATCTGAATGCTCCAGTGTTGGATGCACATATACTTAGAATTGTGATATCCTCTTGATGGATTAATCTCTTTAGCATTATACAATGACCTTCTTTCTCCCTTTCTACAGTTTTTTTATGTAAAGTCTGTTTCATGTGATTTAAGTATAGCTACTCCTGCTTCACTTTGGTTTTGATCTACATGGAATACCTTTTTCCATCCCTTCACTTTCCATTTATATGTGTCTTTTCAGATGAAGTGAGTTTCTGGTAGGCAGCATATACTTGGGCTCTGTATTTATTTTTCCATTCAGCTAGTTTATGTCTTTTAAGAGAGGAATTTTATTTTTATTCGAAGTTATTATCGACACATGAGGACTTACTGCTACCATTTTATTGTCTTGATTAATTATACTAATTAATTATCATTGTGTTATATATCTTTTCTTTCTTCCTCGTTCATTGTTTACCTTTTTCATTTGTGGGTTTTTTAGTGATTACATTTGAGTCCTTTCTCTTTCTCACTTATATATCTACTGTACTAGTGAGTTTTATACTTTCCTGTGTTTTCCTGATAGTAGATATCATCCTTTTACTTTCAAATGTAGGATTCCCTTTAGAATTTCTTGTAGGACTGGTCTATTGGTGAATTCATCAATTTTTGCTTGTCCAGGAAAGATTTTATTTCTCTTTCATTTTTGAAAAATAACTTTGCTGGGTATAACAGTCTTGGCTGACAGATTGTTGCTGTTGTTGTTGTTTTCAGTACTTTGAATCTATCATCCCATTCTCTCCTTGCCTGTAAGGTATCTGCTACAAAACTTGCTGTTGGTCTGATGGGGATTCCATTGTGTGTAACTTGCTGCTTTTCTCTTGCTGCTTTTATAATTCTCTCTTTGTCTTTGTCTCATTGTTGCCAATTGGACAAAAATGTGCCTTGGAGAAGACCCTTTGAGGTATAATCTATTGGAATTGTTGAGCTTCCTGTATCTGAACATTTATATCTTTTGCCAGGTTTAGGAAGCTTTCAGCTGTTTTTTCATTGAACAGACTTTTTTATGCCTTTGTCCATCTCGTTGCCTTCTGGAACTTCCAAAATTCAAGTATTTGATGACTGTATGGTGTTCCATGTGTCACATAGGCTTTCTTCATTCTTTTTCCTTTTATTATTATAAAAACTGACACAATATAATTGTACACATGGGGTATAATTTGATGTTTCAATACATATATATGTTGTATAATGATACAATCAGGATATTTAATGTGACCATCACCTCATGCCTTTATCATATATTTGTGGTGAGGACATTCAAAGCAGCTAGCTATTTTGTAATATACCATATCTTACTGTTAGCCATGTCACCCTACCGTACAATTGAACACCAGAACTTATCTTTTCTGTCTAATTGCTACTTTGTATTCATTGACCAACCTCTCCCCTTCCTCTTCTTTTCCCTCCCCTCCTCAGTCCCTGGTAGCAACTGTTCTACTCTCTGCTTCTATAATGTCAACTCTTTTCTTTTCCAATTCCACACATGAGTGAGAACACGTAGCATTTGTTTTTCTGTATATGGCTTATTCACTTGATGTGATGTCCTCCAGTTCAATCCATGTTGTCTCAAATGACGATATTTTACTATGGATAAATAGTGCTCTATTGTATGTATACACTAAATTTTTTCTTCTTTCATTCATTGTCGACACTTTTTTCTTTTATTGTTCATTGTTGGACACTTGAGATAACTCCATATTTTGGCTATTGTAAATAGTGCTGCCATAAACATGGGAGTAAAGAAATCTCTTCAACATATTGATTCCATTTCCCTTAGATATATATGGAGTATTAGAATTGCTGGATTACATAATAGTTCTATTTTAATTTCTTGAGGACCGTGCATGCAGCTTTTCATAGTGGCTGTCCTAATTTACAATTGCTCTAACAGTGTGTAAGCATTCTCCTTTCTACACATCCTCACCAAAAATATTTTTTGTCTTTTTATTATAGCCATTCTTTTTTTTCCCTTTATTATTGTACTTTAAGTTCTAGGGTACATGTGCACAACGTGCAGGTTTATTACATATGCATACTTGTGCCATGTTAGTGTGCTGCACCCATCAACTCGTCAGCACCCATCAACTCATCATTTATATCAGGTATAACTCCCAATGCCATTCTAACTGGAATGATATGATATCTCACTGTGATTGTCTGACTGGGTTATTTCAAAAGACCTGTCTTCAAATTCAGAAAATATTTCTTTTGTTTCATCTAGTCCATTGTTGGAGTGCTCAGTGGTATTGTTTTATTTCATTTATTAAGTTCTTCAGTACTAAATTTTCTACTTGGTTCTTTTTATGATATCTATCTCTACTGAATGTCTCATTGAGATCACAATTTTTTCTCGTTTCTTTGTATTGCTTACCTATGTTCTCTTGTATGTCACTGAGTTTCTTTGACATTATTATTTTAAAATCATTTCCAGGCACTTCATAGATTTCCTTTTCTTGGGCTCTATTACTGGATAATTATTGTGTTCATTTGGAAGTGTCATGTTTCCTTACTTTTTCCTGTTTTGCTTTCTCATGTTTCATATATTGTGTTCTGACATTAACATCTGCACATTTAGTGTAACAGTCACATTTCTTAATTTATGGATTGGTATTCATAGGGAAAGACTTTTTCCTACAGCTGTATCTACAGTGTTGGTTGGAGAGATTGCTTTGGCTTTGAATCTGGGTAGGCGCAATAGTGTAGTCTTTATATGATTTATTTGTCTGTAATCAGCATTAGTTGTATCTGTGAGTTCCTCAGTGGCTTGGGTTGCAGTTAGTGCAGTTTGCTTTAGGGTTTGCTGAAAACGTGAATGCCAGGCAAGCTGGTTCTCTGGCACAAGTGGTGGTGGCGGGCCAGGCATGCCAGTTTTCAGAACTCTAGGTGGTATACAGAGGCACTAGTGGTGGCAGGCCTGGAGATTCTTGTTCTTGGTATATAACTACCCAGACAGCATATTAGAGTGCTAGAGTGCCAGCAGTAGCAGCAGTGGGTCAAGAAGGTGGGAGGTCCCTTGGGCTCTGTGTACAGCATGTGTGGTGGTAGTTATAGTGGCAGGCCAACTCTTGGGCCCCTGAGAGGTGCACATGAGCGCCAGCAGTGATGGCAATAAGCTGAGGAGTTCAGTCTCCAGGTTCCCAGGAAAGCATGCAGGTGCTGGCACTGGACAGAGTAGACCTGTGCTTATGCCACTGTATGGTGCATGCATACACCACTGGTCGGGGCAAGCTGGCCTTATTCTCAGGCCCCTGAACAGAGTTTATGGGACAAGAGAGCTTGTCCTCAGTCCCCTGGAAGGTATGCATGGGTGCTAGCAGTGGTGGGCAGAACAGTTTGATCTCCAGACCCCAGATGACAAGTTGGGCACCCATGGTGATGGGCAGAGGGGGCACATCCTCAGGTCCAGTTATGTGTTGGTACCGGCAGTGGCAGGCAGGGTAGGTCAATCCCTACCCCACGCTGTGCGATGGCAGTGGCAATGATGGAAAATGGAGCAGGCCTGTCCTCAGGCCCCAGGATGGTGCCTGGCTGGTGGGCTGGTTTCCAGGAACCCTGAAAGTGCATGCAGGTGTGCCTATCATGCTGCTGGCAGGGGTTGTGTTTCTGTCAGTGTCAGTGGCCCAGGGTAGATGGCTCTCAGGCTCTGCTGAGTGCAGGCTCCAGCTGCGTTTATCCTGGGGCAGCTTTCTTAGCACACTGGTCAGCCTGCTCCCTAGGCTATAAGACACTTTATGGGCTGGAGTTCTGAGGACCCAGTTGCACTGCTAAGTCCACCTGGTGTTTTGGCACTTTGGCATCTAGGTGAATATGGGGAGATATCAGTGAGGCTCCTGGAATGTAGAAATAAGGGACTGTGTGGCCTCAGGGCAGAATGTAGTATGGTGAGGTGTAGGGTCTCAAAAGGGTGCCATGCTTCAGCTTCTTGGATCTTGGAGAATGTGTGAGACCCAGCACAAACTCCCTCTGTGAAACAATGCCATCACATGGACTGCAGGAAACTCCCTCTGCTAGTCTCAGGGTCCACACGGGCTGAGGGGCTCTCCCTTGGCTAGAATGCAGAATTCATGGTGAAACTACAGACTTCTGGGGCTCTCTTGCTTACCTTTCCATCACAATAGTGCTTCCTTCCTCCTGTGTGCTCACAGTGTGTAAGCATTCTGTCACAATAGTACTTCCTCCTGGCTCCGAGTCAATCCCAGCCAGGTTGGCTGCTTTACTTCCCTCTCCATCTGTGCCTTAGAGGTTCCCTGTCACTTCCATGCTGAATTTTAGTGTCTGTCTCTCTTACAAGCTCTATTCATAGTATGGTTACCTATTCGCTGTTTGGTCCTTATCTGAGGAGAAGGTGAGTGCTGCAAGCCTCTATTCAGCCATCTTGAAGTCAAGTTTAACCAATTTTTTTTCTCTGGACTTCCAATACATAGCCAGATTATATTTCATACTTGGTCTCTTGCCAGTACCTTAACATAGCTAATGCGTGTATTCCCAAAGGCCTTTATCCAAATCCTAATTACTTCATTTTAGAGCATGTGTTTTGCTAGATGAAGAAAGAAGATGAAAAGATATAGATGGTGTCCACATACAAAGTACCTGCTAGTAGACTTTAAAAAAAATTTTTTTTACCTTTGAATTGATTCTGTTAATTGACGTGCTTCAAGACTTACATTCACCATCATTTCCTCACCTATTTCATAGCAACAAAATACAAAGCAAAATAAATCCAATTACTTTTACACTAAAAATATATTTCTAAAGTGATCATAAAACCATTTGATAGTGTCTCTAAATTACTTGTCCATGAGACAGCTAGGTAACATCCCCCATTGATATCTGATTTGAATCAGAGATTTTCACTAAACCAATGCATGTCTTGATATAACCCTCTATAGATGACTACCATGCCAAATCTTGCCACTGCTGGAAAAAAACACATCAGCAGTATTGATAATCTATCATTTATAGATCATCTGAATAATCACTATTTTGTGGTTATTCGTTTGAACATCTATGCATCTATGAATTTGCTTTAAGTAAAATGAAACCAGTGTATGAAGATGTGGCTGAGCTCGGATTCCTCATTCTAACCCTTTTTCTTTATCTCCAATATAATCCATGCTGAAATTTAGTAGTTAATCTTTGCCACTTAAAGAGTTTGTTTACAGAGGTAGAATGTATGGTTAAATAAAGAGTATATGATATCAGAAAACATTTCAAATCATTTAATAAAATACCAGAAATGGGTTTTTAGATTCCCTCCATTCTATCAATATCAAAATATAATCAAGTAGAGTATTTAGGCTTATTGGTGAACTTAGAGTAAAATGTCTATATTATTATTTATTCATAGAATTAAAGCAACAGTATGGTTACTTTTCTTTATTATATTAATACTTCAATGAGATAAGATTATATTTTACAAAATGAGTTGAATATACAATTATTAAACTGATACATTTACATAATATCTTAATGTCTTCATTTTAGCAATAAAAAAATTACCATTCTGGTATCTGTCTAGTTTAGGGTTAAAAATTAAATTAGTGAAATAATACTAGAAATAATGTTATAGAACTGGATATAAAACTGTTGGTTAAAAATTATACCTATATCTATAAAGTTGAAACAAGCCTGATAACAATAGTCAATACATTTTAATGTCCTAATCGATTGGAAAACATGTTAAATAATTGTGTAAATTTTCTAGATTGTAGGATATATAACTTTTTAGATTGTAGCAAATTATGAGGTTTTTCTTCAGCATAAATATCAGGAGTGTACAGAAATGTGGGTAAATAATAGAATAGATCATCTTTATATCACTTAGTTATGGGTTTAATAAGGGAAATATTTTGTTCTTTCTTGCTTTTGTGCTTTGTTTTAAGTGCTATTGTTTTTCTGCATTGTTCAAGTTCATGTAAAAATAGAATAAACTCATTTTGAGAGAAATATTCCATTTTTCTAAAACTTCCCACATATGTGCATTACAATTTTTTCTCAAAGAGACTTCGAATGAACAAACTTTATATTATGAGAAAGTTTGAAATCGACTTCAGCATGACAGTGTTTTGTCTTAAGCATCATATTCACTGTATTCACCAATAGCAAGAAAGTTACAACCGAGTCCAGTTTTCAAAGCTCAGCAAGAATGTGCTACTTCAGAAACTGAAACTTAAAAAAACTAATTTTAATTTTAAAAAGTACAAATTTGTTTAGAGGAAGTAGATGACATAAATCATTTATTTACTTATTCGACAACCATATTTGAGAAAACTGGGCATCTGCTTGACAATGAAAATTTAAAGGCAAGATAATATTTATACCTTAGAGGAGCTTATGTGGCACCATTAGCAATGGAGGTTCCTCAAATGATATTATAAAGGCTTTATGGCAACTATTTTCTATAGGGTATAACATGGAAATTCAAGAATGGCTAAATTTATTAGAGACAATAAACCTAAATTTCCATAAAATGTCATTTATCAACCAGAAGCTCATTATTTGGCCCCTTTTACCAACAATGCTGTAATGGCTTTTGTTCATAAATAATACCTTAAGAAGTTACTTTAGGAAATAACAGATGCCTTATGACTCATTTAAGACTTCACAAAATAATAGATACCTACGCTGAATCTTAGAGGCTGACATAGTAGAAAAGAAACACATTTCAAAGAAAAGTATATGTAAGTTTAACCCAAAATATGAGAGAGCTGCGAATAAATATTAGGCAGAAGTAACTGCAGGTAGCATCCCAAAGAGTTCAGAAAGGAGAGTCAAAGACATGGAAACTTAAATAGAGCAAACCAGGAAGAATCTTATATGCGGGGGTTAACAGCTTTGAATTTTATTCCACAGACAATGGGAAGACATTGGAACATTTTAGCCTGACAATGGCATGACCAAGTTTATGTTTTAGAGAAATTATCCTTGAAGAAATATATAGATGGACCTGCAAGATTTGGACTGGAGGCAGAAAGTCAACTTAGGATAGAGTGAAATATTTCAGGTTAAAGGTACTGACAGTTTATACTGATACTGACACAGATAAAGGCAATGTAAGGAAAGTGAAGGGCACAGGTTGGAAAAATATTTAGGAGGTAAAGAAAAAGGACTTCATGATTTGGAGGTGAGAAGTAAGATAAAAGAATGAGTCTGACACTCGTTCACCAAATTTGTATGACTTTTTTCTACATTTGAGGCCTTTTGCTAGTCACCAGAAGCATAAAAATATCCTCAGCTTGGGTAATTGTGTAAATTGCAGGGCAAATCACTAGGATAAGTCATAGAGTTTAGTAGCAGGTTTCAGATAGAAGAGAATGTGTTCTTGTGTGGATGTGTTAAGTTTGAGGAAGTGATGATGCAGAGTAAGCAGTTATCAATATCATATTGGAATACAGCTGAAATATTGAAGGCAGAGCTACTAACTGGGGACCCTTGAATTGGATTTGTTTGATTTTGCTTTTGAGTTACTACTTCCTAAATAGGTGTTCTGCCTGCAATTCAAATCTTACAGGGCCATTTATACATTACTTTCAAAGGCAATTTTTCTGAAACATGAATTTGGTCATGCCACAGTCAGACTTAAAATGTTTCGATGGCTTCCCTGTGGAATAAAATTTAAAGCAATTAACCTCCACAAATAAGATTCTTCCTGATTTTTCCTAAGTCTGGAGGTCACTGACCCTTCTTTCCCAACACTCCAGGATGCTACTGGCAGTAACTGCTGCCTAATATTTATGTTTCTAGGAACTTATAAATATTGTATATTTAAGATGAAATTCTAACAGTTCATCTTCCAAGTGTTGTATGTGTATCATCACATTTCATCTTCAAAATTGTGTGAGATAGAAATTATTACTATATCCATTGTATAAATGAATGGTAAAGGAAGAACAGCAAGGTAAAACACTTCATTAAGTTCCAAACATCTATATTTAAGTACACTTAAGTTAGTTTCCAAATTGTTAAACCTTAAAAAAAAACTGAATATGAAAGAATTTCTACATAAACCATCAATTCACCTTTCACAAAATCCATGACATCCTGCCTTGTTAACACCTTTGTTTCAGCTATCAAATACTTGGAACATCTTTTAGGGACTGTGCCTTGAGACTTATTTCCATAAAACTATGTTTTAGAATATTTTTTTTCTGTGTAATCTCTACATGGCTGGGCCTTTCCCATTTCCATTCTAAAGAGGCTATCTTAGCAACCTTTGGATCAATTAGGAGGTTTACTATTTCTGTCTCTAGCATTTCAGCTTTCAGTGGTGCCTCCTGTACTGCAGGACTCTCATTTATTGACTATGGCCATTAAGGATGCAGAGTTGTCCACATTTGAGGATTGTCTAGCTTCTTTTACTTAGCGTAATGTGTTCAAGGCTTACCATGTTGTATCATTTTTAGGTACTTCATTCCTTTTTACTGCCCAGTAATACTATGTTGTACGGATAGATCACATGTTTTTTTTACTCACTCCTTAGGTGACGGACATTTATGTTGTTTCCATTTTTTGACTCTTAAATAATGCTGATATCAACATTCATATCTTTTGTAGACATATGTTTTCATTTCTGTAGGGTGTAATACCTAGGAGTGAAATTCCTGAGTCAGGTCATATGGTAGCTCTCCGTTTTCCCTTTTGATGAACTGTCTTACTTTTTCCAAAGTGGCTGTACCATTTTATAATCCCATCAACAATGCAGTGAGTTCCAATTTCTCCACATTCTCATCACTATTGCTATTGTCTGTCTAGAAGTCTTTTTTCACTTTAGCCCTCCTCGCGGGTGAGAAGTACTGCCCCACTGTGGCTTTGGTTTGCATTTCCCTAATGACTATTGATAAACAAGTATTTGCAATACTGTATAGAGCTTACATCTTTGGTGTCCAGATACAAAATACATTTTCTGTTCTCTCATGTTCTTTACACAAAATTCATTTTAAAAATTTTAGTTGGGCCGGGCACGGTGTCTCAGGCCTGTAATTCCAGCACTTTGGGAGGCCGAGGAGGGCAGATCACCTGAGGTCAGGAGTTTGAGACCAGCCTGGCCAACATGGTGAAACCCGTCTCTACTAAAAAAATACCAAAAATTAGCCGGGCATAGTAGTGGACACCTGTAATCACTTGAACCCGGGAGGCGGAGTTGCAGTGAGCCGAAATCGCGCCATTACACTCCAGCCTGGGCGACAAGAGTGAAACTCCATCTAAAAAAAAAAAAAACACTCAGTTACATCTTTCCAAATTAATATCCTAACCTTAAATGAGTTGCAACCTGCAGTTTGAAAAACAGTGGGCTGGATGATTCTTAAGGATCTTTCTAGACTTCACAACCCAACAATGCCTTAAATGTCATTATTGTTCTAAATGCTTCATAAGCAATATTTCACTTAGTATTTATAACCACCCTTTGAAGCAGGTATAAATAGCCCCATTTTATATAGATGTAAATCCAAAATCAAATAAATGAAACAGCTTTGCCCCTAAGGCCCATGCTGTTGTGTGCTTTATTGAAATAAAGTCTTGCTATGTTCAATTGATCCTTAGAAACTTATGTAGTTTTCTCATAGTCCCCCAGGTCAGTCATTTAATGTACTTGGCTCCTGACTTTCACTACATGATGGAATAAATAATGTCCTTTACTCTGCTTGCTTGCTTGTTTAGTTAGTTATTGTAAAGTTTTGACTTTTTTCCTTTTTTTCTGTCTATACTATTAATACATGCTTATTACAGAAAATTGGAAAAATAGTGGAAAACAAACAAACAAAAAAGGAAAAACTTATAAACAGCAGCAATTCCAACATCAAAGATGACTTTTCTAACTTTATGGTGTCTACAATTCCAGACTCTCTTTTGGCAAAACTGGGCTCATCCTGCACATAATGGTCTATAAATTAGAAAAGTATACTCACAATACGTGGTTAAGTATATTTGTTTTTACTCTAGCCTGAGTTTACCTTCCACCAATGATGGATCTCCCTTTAGCATTGGATTTACAACCTCTTATGCCTGACTCTCTCATTTCTTTCCCCAAATTAGGATGTATTACATTTTCCAACTTCTAATATTGTGAATTTCTGAATCTATGCCAGTTTCTTCATAAATGAAACTCTCAATCTTTCTCAATCTTCTCGTTTTTATTACTTATCCCTATATCTTTTCTGATTCTTTCCATTTTCCCCATCTTCTAGACTTCTCTTTATTGTGAGAGGAACCATAAAAATCATTTTTAATAGGGGTGATTTTATGTCCCTGCCACGTTTATCAATATGTTGTCACCAATGCTAATTGGTAACCATACATATAATTTGCCAACTCCAGTTCATAAGCTTGAAACCATATTTGATGACAATCTTAGAAACCGATTGTATTATACAATATGGAGAGCAGAAATTACTTTTAACTTGACATCTATCCTGGCACACAGGTGATATTCAATAGATGTTTGCTTGATGATTGTGAACTGACCCCTTCTAATCCTTTCTCTCCCTACTTAGATGAAGGCAGAAGCCAGATGATGGTAGAATTGACATTTCAGTCACATGTAGTAAGTAGCATAAGCATGTGTGTCCACATAGACAATTTTGTTTTTTCATTGATTTAATCATCTTCCATTGAGGCCAGGGGCAGTGGCTCATGCCTGTAATCACAGCAATTTGGGGGGCCGAGGTGTGCAGATCACTTGAGGTCAGAATTTCAAGACCAGCCTGGTCAACATGGTGAAACCGTGTCTCTACTAAAAGTGCAAAAATGAGCCAGGCATTGTGGCATGCACCTGTAATCCCAGCTACTCGGGAGGCTGAGGCACGAGAATCACTTAAACCCAGAGGTGGAGGTTGCAGGGAGCCAACATGGTGCCACTGCACTTCGGCCTGGGTGACAGCAAGACTCCATCTCAAAAAAAAAAAAAAAATAATTATCCATTGAGTTCTTCTGATAAACCTATTCCTATAGTAGGTGCATAAGAATTGGTGGTAGAAAGAATTCAAGATAATTATAAGATTGTGCCACTTCCTCATTGAAGTTATAGCTTCATTGTATAGGCAAAAGCTTTTCATGTTAAGTGTTAGAGAACATTCATAAAGAATAAGAAGTGGCTAGGCATGGTGGCTCACACATTTAATCTCAGCACTTTGGGAGGCTGAGTCAGGATGATCGCTTGAGCCCAGAAGTTCGAAACCAGCCTGGGCAAAAAGGTAAGAGCCCATCTCTACAAAAAATTAGCTGGGCATGGTGGTGTGCACCTGCTGTCCCACCTACACAGGAGGCTGAGGCAGGAGGATCTGTTGATCCCTGAAGATTGGGGCTAAAGTGAGCCATGTTCATGCCACTGCACTCCAGCCTGGGTGACAGAGTAAGAGACCCATCTTTAAAAAAAGAGAATAGGAAATTAAAGATAAGATCAGATTTTTTTTTTCACATGAAAAATATGCCAAATGGGATCTAATTAAACTAAAGAGTTTCTGCACAGCAAAAGAAACTATCATCAGAGTGCACAGACAACCTGCAGAATGAGAGAACATTGTTTCAATGTGTTCATCTGACCAAGGTCTAATATCCAGAGTCTATGAAAAAGTTAAACAAATTTACAAGAAAAAAAATATTAAAAAGTAGGCAAAGGACACGAGCAGACACTTCTCAAAAGAAGGCATACATGCAGCCAACAAACATGAAAAAATGCTCAACATCTCTGATCATTAGAGAAATGCAAATTCAAACCACAATGAGATGCCATCTCACACCAGTCACAATGGCTATTATTAATAAGCCAAAAAACAACAGATGCTGGCGAGGTGTGGAGAAGGGGAGTAAAAGGAACACTTTTACACTGTTGGTAGGAGTATACATTTGTTCAACTGTTGTGGAGGACAGTGTGGCAATTCCTCAAAAACCTACAGGTAGAAATACCATTTGACCCAGCAATCCCATTACTGGGTACGTAACCAAGGGAATATAAATCATTCTATTATAAAGATACATGCATGCATATGTTCACTGCAGCACTCTTCACAATAGCAAAGACATAGAATCAACCTAAATGCCAATCAATGATAGAATGGATAAAGAGAATGTGGTACATATACACCATGGAATGCTATGCAGCCATAAAAAGGAATGAGATCATGTCTTTTGCAGGGACATGGACGGAGTTGGAAGCCATTATCCTCATCAAACTAACACAGAAACAGAAAACCAAACACTGCATGTTCTCAGTTATAAGTGGGAGCTGAATGATGAAAATACATGGACACACAGTGGGGGAACAACACACAGTGGGGCCTGTTGGGGTATGGGGGGCAGGTAGAGCATCAAGAAGAATAGCTAATGGATGCTGGGCCTAATATCTAGGTGATGGGGTGATCTGTGCAAGAAACCACTATGGCACACATTTACCTATGTAACAAACCTGCACATTCTGCACATATACCCCTGAACTTAAAATAAAAACTTGAAGAAAAAAGAAAAATATGTAATGACTATCATATTTATTTGATTTGAGGACACAGCTCATGGAAATATTTTTTGCAAAGTGAACTCGTTCAAGAGGATTCATCTCAGTGGGAAAGACTAAAGTAGGTAGTATTAATAATTATAGGAAAGGGCATATTTTCATTGGGATAGAGAATGTGAATTAACTACACATAAAGGGCAAGGAAAAGCACTGGACACCTTGCTCTGAGTAGATCTTGAACATTCTGGTATGATGTTTTTAGTTTTAGAGCATAAACAGTATATAAAAACTATATTTTAACATAAATAATATTTTACCATTACATTATAAGGATTTTATGTACTTATTATTTTGTATAATACTGGACAAAATACTTTTCTAAAGCAATAGAAATACAATTTCAAAACAAAATGTTGTCATAAAATGTTATCCAAATACATTTTAAAAGTGAATTGTATTTTAAAATTTACACAACTTGAGATACAAATACTTTCTTGAAACATTGAGCATCATTTTACTAATTTCAGCACTGCTTTGACTGTATTACTTAGGTTGTTTCATTTGTATATATTTTTCTTTTTTGACTCTTCAATCTCTGAAGGTGGAAACCTCCATAACTTATTTTTATCTCTATTGATATCTAATATATTATCAGTAAATGTTGATTGAATTTAAAACGTGGAATTATTATTCTCACCCCTGGAAACTCTTATTTTGGAGTTACTTGCTGTTCTTACAAGGAAGACAACTGAACATATTCTTAATTCATTTTTGTTTCTTTCATGAAGAAGAAAATACAGTTTTCATCCCAAAGTATTACCTGTGTCCCACCACCACTTCAATCCGTTTTTTTTTCTCTGAGTATGCAGCCCTCAACTATTTGAATCACCGTAATAAATGTGTTCCATAAATGAAACAATAAGTTCTTCTTTACTATTATCTAGGTGACATTAGACCTTTCCACAGGTTACAGGGAGTGATTTGGGGTAATGAAACAAATCCGTGAGGAAAGCCATCTCAGTATGTAGACTGTGTAAATGGATTATCTTATGGATCGAAGCCTGTGATTTTCAGGCTGATGTCCAGACACCAGATGGCTTTAATCCTTTCATCCAGAACACTAGCAGCCTGCTTTAGTCACATTGCTCTTGCTAATATTTGTAGAGCATCTATGTGGTCCCCAGTGCATGCACTTATTATTCTATTAGGCAGATATTATTTCTTTTGAAGTTAGATCACATGTGACTCCTAGGCAGTATTGCAATCATTGGCATTAATTTCTATTTGTCCAGCTTTAGGGTGGAAAGTTTCTATATATGCATCTTCTAGAGAAGGACATTTAGACATTCTTTTTCTGAAGATAAGAAATGACTTACCAATATCAGGAATTTCAAATTTATCAGCAATACCTTTCCCTACCAAAATACATATTAATAATAGGTAGTTCTAGTTGTTTAAAAAAAATAAAAAAAAATTCCTGCTTCCTAAAAGATTAATAAAACAAAGAGCTTATGAGGAGCTAGCACAGAAACTTCCTTGTCATTTTCAAAATCACACAGGCTAGCCTTAAATGATAATAAATGATTTTATAGGAGCTCTTCATTTAAAAAATTCTAAATATTCCTCAAACACTACATACATGTTTTTCTCTTCCTCTAGGTTTATGTTTCCTCTTAATCAATATGAACAAAAATTTTCCTTCTTTATAGTGATATGGTTGGACTCTAAATGCTGCTCTTTTGAATAGAAATCCATACAAAGTGTAGAAATAACAAAAGAGCCTCCCTCTGCACGTTTAATCAGCCTTGTTGCAAACTCTCAGTAGTAAAAATTGTTATCATATAACTTAAATTTGTAATCTTGTTACCCTATTATGTACTAGAGTTCTGAATTTACCCAAGTTGACAAAGCAAAGAAATTTTGCAGCTTTTGTCTGACATGCCTGCTGTTTATGATTTTAGGGATTATATTCATTTTCAGCATTAAATTCATAGAATAGGCAAAATGTCAAACTTTGTTTACTAATTTTATACTTATCTGTTCTTTTAATATCCTGTCTTGGTTCTCTAGTTATAACATAGATGAACCTAAAGTTTGCTAGAAACATTTGCCATTAGCTTCTTCTAAAAAAAAAATTAAATTTGAGGATAATCCTACCTCCAGAGCTTATTCTGTTCCTGGTCATTGACTGTGACAGTGGAAGCCTCATCTGAAAGCACCAGAGCATCCCATCTAAAAGCATAAAACATATTACATTTCATGAAAAAGCTAATTCAGATTGTTTAATTCTGGTAATATTGCCTCTGTCACCTTCAAAATCAAAATGTTCTTTCCTGTTATTATAAGGAAAACAACCAAATTGCTAAAAAACCCATTTGAATACACAGCTGCCTTATGTTGCATACTAATTTGATTAAAAACGCTCGTGCCTCACCAGCATTTTTATATAAAATACATTGGTAAATTTAACAAAGACTGTTTAAAAATATATCTAAGGAGGTTTGGCTGACCAGAGTCCTCAGCAGTGACCACTGGCGCCCCTGGACTGAGCAAAAATCTTTCTGGCTGTCTTGGAAGGCATGAAACAATTGTCAAGCTATATTTGTTTGCTCACTGCTTTGGGCACTGAGCCAACCTCATTGCAAATAACTGCATTAGTCAAGTGTATCCAAATTATTACAACACAGCGTCCATCCCAGTTATTGCTTTTGAAGCACTTTCTGAATCTTCGTGTCACTAGAAAACATTTATTTGAAGGGTGAGCATCACATAAATTCAAGTCTACTTGTATTTATAGAAAAGTGAGAAGACTACTTTCACAAGTGGCTTTATTTTTCTGTCTTTATGAGAAGAAGCCTTTGAAGTACTTATTGTTGTAATCCTAAATCAGAAGAGTTTCTCACCTTCATCAGGATATTTGCTATCCTGCATATTTTCTTTTATCTCATTCTTGAGATGATTTTTATCTAGTGTTAATACCTATCTACACTTTCACTAACTGTAACTTTGTTCCTAATAATGAATGTGAGGGGTGAAAACATTGATGATCAGGCTGGGTGCGGTGGCTCATGCATGTAATCCCACACTGTGGGGGGTGAGGCAGGAGGATCACCTGAGGTCACGAGTTCGAGACCAGCCTGACCAACATGGCAAAACCCCGTCTCTACTGAAAATACAAAAATTAGCTGGACGAAGTGGTGCATGCCTGTGATCCCAGCTACTCAAGAGGTTAAGGCAGGAAAATCGCTTGAACCTGAGAAGTGGAGGTTGGCATGTGTCAAGATCGCACCATTGCACTCTAGTCTGGGTGACAGACCAAGACTTTATCTCAAACAAACAAACAAACAAAAACAAACAAAAATGACAACCAGTCAAAGCCAAACTACTGAAATCTGTGCAACTAAATAGAGGAAGCATTTAGAGATCTTATTGCATATCTTATGTGAGCCTTAAGCTAGGTCTGCATAGAGAAAAAATAAATTCTAGGTTGGTCTTGGTGAAATTTCTGGTGAATTCATACACCAATGAAGATATTCTTCAATGCCTCATTACTCTCAAACAATAAGATTTGTTATTTCAGAAGATGCACTAGCTCCTTAGTCCACAGGATTGCTGAGAATATATCCTAAAAATTTATCTGACATAAACCATCTTGACTTACTTAGGTTTCCAGGTTAACTCTGCATTGTATAATGCTTTGGTTTGTTTGTTTGTTTGTTTGTTTTTGTTGATTGCTCTACTTTCTACTTATTTCCTTTTTATTATCTAGAGTTCCAATCTACTCTTCCATATAGCCCAAGCCACTATGTGCCTCAAGTTGCTTCTTAGAATCTTAAATTAATAATTTCGCTATCAGTGGTATTTTTAAAAAATGTCTGCCATTACACTTTTAAGAACATACAGAAGACTAGTGAAAAATTATTTGTGATTTCACACTTAGGAAGTTTCTGTCTGTCATAAATTTAATGTTTAGCAGCATTTTGCCATTTGACCTCCAAAATTAAACACAATTTAGAAAATATAAAATTATGATAAAATGAACCCATCTATATTTCTGAAAAACTACAATGAATAAAATAATGTTCTGACAGAGGTTTGATTCAGTTAAAAGCTATTTAGGATGAAGTACAAATTAAACAAATAAATAATGTGATCTTAGTTGTACTCTTTTTCTTATTATTATACTTTAAGTTCTAGGGTACGTGTGCACAACATGCAGGTTTGTTACATATGAATACATGTGCCATGTTGGTGTGCTGCACCTATTAGCTCATCATTTACATTTGGTATATTTCCTAATGCTATCCCTCTCCCCTCCCCCGACCCCACGACAGGCCCCAGTGTGTGATGTTCCCCACCCTGTGTCCAAATGTTCTCATTGTTCAATTCCCACCTATGACTGAGAACATGCGATGTTTGGTTTTCTGTCCTTGCAAAACTTTGCTCAGAATGATGGTTTCCAGCATCATCCATGTCCCTCCAAAGGACATGAACTCATCCTTTTTTATGGCTGCTTAGTATTCCATGGTGTATATGTGCCACATTTTCTTAATCCAGTCTATCGTTGATGGACATTTGGATTGGTTCCAAGTCTTTGCTATTGTGAATAGTGCCACAATAAACATACGTGTGCATGTGTCTTTATAGCAGCATGATTTATAATCCTTTGGGTTTATAACTAGTAATGGGATGGCTGGGTCAAATGGTATTTCCAGTTCTAGATCCTTGAGGAATCACCACACCGTCTCCCACAATGATTGAACCAGTTTACAGTCCCACCAACAGTGTAAAAGTGTTACTATTTCTCCACATCTTCTCCAGCACCTGCTGTTTCCTGACTTTTTAATGATTACCATTCTAACTGGTGTGAGATGGTATCTCATTGTGGTTGTGATTTGCATTTCTCTGATGGCTAGTGATGATGAGCATTTTTTCATGTGTCTGTTGGCTGCATAAATGTTTTCTTTTGAGAAGTGTCTGTTCATATCCTTCACCCACTTTTTGATAGGGTCGTTAGATTTTTTCTTGTAAATTTGTTTGAATTATTTGTAGATTCTGGATATTAGCCCTTTTTCAGATGAGTAGATTGCAAACATTTTCTCGCATTCTGTAGGTTGCCTGTTCACTCTGATGCTAGTTTCATTTGCTATGCAGAAGCTCTGTAGTTTAATTAGATCCCATTTGTCTATTTTGGCTTTTGTTGCCATTGATTTTGGTGTTTTAGTCATGAAGTCCTTGCCCATGCCTATGTCCTGAATGGTATTACCTAGGTTTTCTTCTAGGGTTTTTATGATTTTAGGTCTAATGTTTAAGTCTTTGATCCATCTTGAATTAATTTTTGTATAAGGCGTAAGGAAGGGATCCAGTTTCAGCTTTCTACATATGGTTAGCCAGTTTTCCCAGCACCATTTATTAAATAGGGAATCCTTTCCCCACTTCTTGTTGTTGTCAGGTTTGTCAAAGATCAGATGGTTGTAGATGTGTGGTATTATTTCTGAGGACTCTGCTCTGTTCCATTGGT
>NW_012115378.1:4855571-4856008 GCF_000951035.1 Colobus angolensis palliatus
TTGTAGTTCTCCTTGAAGAGGTCCTTCACATCCCTTGTAAATTGGATTCCTAGGTATTTTATTCTCTTTGAAGCAATTGTGAATGGGAATTCACTTATTATTTGGCTCCCTGTTTGTCTGTTATTGGTGTATAGGAATGCTTGTGATTTTTGCACATTGATTTTGTACCTGAAACTTTGCTGAAGTTGCTTATCAGCTTAAGATTTTGGGCTGAGATGATGAGGTTTCCTAAGTATACAATCATGTCATCTGCAAACCAGAACAATTTGATTTCCTCTTTTCCTAATTGAATACCCTTTATTTCTTTCTCCTGCCTGATTGCCCTGGCCAGAACTTCCAACGCTATGTTGAATAGGAGTGGTGAGAGAGGGCATCCCTATCTTGTGCCAGTTTTCAAAGGGAATGCTTCCAGTTTTTGCCCATTCAGTATGATATTG
>NW_012115378.1:4856340-4865151 GCF_000951035.1 Colobus angolensis palliatus
CAGGGATATTGGTCTAAAATTTTCTTTTTTTTGTTGTGTCTCTGCCAGGCTTTGGTATCAGGATGATGCTGGCCTCATAAAATGAGTTAGGGAGGAATCCCTCTTTTTCTATTGATTGGAATAGTTTCAGAAAGAATGGTACCAGCTCCTCTTTGTACCTCTGGCAGAATTCAGCTGTGAATCTGTCTGGTCCTTTTTTAGTTTGGTAGGCTGTTAATTATTGCCTCAATTTCAGAGACTGTTATTGGTCTCTTAAGGAATTTAACTTCTTCCTGGTTTAGTCTTGGGAGGGCATATGTGTCCAGGAATTTATCCATGTCTTCTAGATTTTCTAGTTTATTTGCATAGAGGTGTTTATAGTATTCTCTGGTGGTAGTTTGTATTTCTGTGGGATCTGTGGTGATATCCCCTTTATCATTTTTTATCACATCTATTTGATTCTTCTCTCTTTTCTTCTTTATGAGTCTTGCTAGTGGTCTATCAATTTTGTTGATCTTTTCAAAACACCAGCTCCTGGATGCATTGATTTTTTGAAGGGTTTTTTGTGTCTCTATCTCCTTCAGTTCTGCTCTGATCTGAGTTATTTTTGCCTTCTGCTAGCTTTTGAATGTGTTTGCTCTTGCTTCTCCTTTAGCTCGGAGTTTGTTATTACCAATCGTCTGAAGCCTTCCTCTCTCAAGTCATCAAAGTCATTCTGCATCCAGCTTTGTTCCATTGCTGGCAAGGAGCCGCATTCCTTTGGAGGAGAAGAGGCGCTCTGATTTTTACAATTTTCAGCTTTTCTGCTCTGGTTTCTCCCCATCTTTGTGGTTTTATCTACCTTTGGTCTTTGATGATGGTGATGTACAGATGGGTTTTGGTGTGGATGTCCTTTCTGTTTGTTAGTTTTCCTTCTAACAATCAGAACCCTCAGCTGCAGATCTGTTGGAGTTTGCTGGAGGTCCACTCCAGACCCTGTTTGCCTCGGTATCACTAGCGGAGTCTGCACAACATCAAATATTGCAGAATGGCAAATGTTGCTACCTGATCCTTCCTCTGGAAGCTTCATCTCAGAGGGGCACCCGGCTGTATGAGGTGTCAGTCGGCCCCTAATGGGAGTTGTCTCCCAGTTAGGCTACTAAGGCGTCAGAAACCCACTTGAGGAGGCAGTCTGTCTGTTCTCAGATCTCAAACTCCATGCTGGGAGAACCACTGCTCTCTTCAGAGCTGTCAGACAGGGACGTTTAAGTCTGCAGAAATTTCTGCTGCCTTTTGTTCAGCTATGCCCTGCCCCCAGAGGTGGTGTCTACAGAGACAGGCAGGCCTCCTTGAGCTGCAGTGGGCTCCACCTAGTTCTGGCTTCCGGGCTGCTTTGTTTACCTACTCAAGCCTCAGAAATGGCAGATGCCCCTCCCCCAGCCTCTCTGCTGCCTTACAGTTCCATCTCAGACTTCTGTGCTAGCAGTGAGCAAGGCTCCATGGGCGTGGGACCCTCCCAGCCAGGCACAGATATAATCTCCTGTGCTGTTTGCTAAGACCATTGGAAAAGCACAGTATTAGGGTGGGAGTGTTCCGATTTTCCAGGTACTGCCTGTCATGGCTACCCTTGGCTAGGAAAGGGAATTCCCTGACCCCTTGCACTTCCTGGGTGAGGCGATGCCCCACCTTGTTTCATCTCATGCTCCATGGGCTCTACCCACTGTCTGACAAGCCCCAGTGAGATGAACCTGGTACCTCAGTTGGAAATGCAGAAATCACCCATCTTCTGTGTCTCTCACACTGGGAGCTGCAGACTGGTGCTGTTCCTATTCCATCATCTTGGAACCTCCCCCACTTAGTTGTATTCTTAAAAATTATTTATTTATTTATTTATTTATTTATTTATTTTTGAGATGGAATCTTGCTCTGTCACCCAGGCTGGAGTGCAGTGGCACAGTCTCAGCTCCCTGCAACCTCCACCTCCCAGGTTCAAACAATTCTCCTGCCTCAGCCTCCCGAGTAGCTGGGATTACAGGTGACCAAACCACACCCTGCTAAATTTTGTATTTTTAGTAAAGACAGGGTTTCACCATGTTGGCCAGACGGGTCTCAAATTCCTGACCTCGAGTGATCCACCCACCTCGGTCTCCCAAAGTGCTGGGATTACAGGCATGAGCCACTGCGCTTGACCTTATTCTTACAATATTTTATAATATTGTCAGGAAACAATTCTGTTGAGGGTGAACAGAAATAAGGAGTTATCTGATTTTTCTGTTACTGTGGATTAGCAAAAAGTGTGATGCACCTATCTTCAGGTTAAAAATAATAAGCTTGTCTTTCAACAGTATTTATCAAGCACTCACCCTGTTAAATATTCTGAAACTTCCAGCATATTCAAGAATAAATGCCAAACAACTGGGAGATGGTTAACTGAAACATACTGGAGCTATAAAAACAACTATTAACAAATGTTATGGAAATTATCCTGATATAATGTAAAGTGATAAAAGTTTACACACAACAGAGTAAAAAGATGATAGTAATTTGGTTAAATATATGGGGTTACATAATTATATACAAGTTTTAAATGCAGATGTATTTGTCCATGTGTTTGGTATGTGTATATATTTGATTAAATATAACTTATCCTTGAGTTATAGGGTATTGCTCATTTATTAACATCTTTATAAGTTATTATAGTTTCTCAATATGTTTCATGGCTTTGTAGGATTTCTTTTATAAATTAAAAAACCACTAAATAATGGGGTTTTTTGAAAAATATTATTGTGAGGCTATGAAAAAAGTTAATACCCTTTGATCCCATGATAAACTTTATATGTATTTATTCTGCTACCTTTTTAGGTCTTCGTTTTATTTACTTAATTACTGTTATGCTTGTGGTAAGGTATACTTAATCATTTTCTTATCAGTTGATTAGAACCCAGTGTCACTACAATTTTTAATTTTATCTCTAAAGATTACAAAATATTGACAAGTTATCTGAATGTCAATCTGTGGTTTGATGAGTGGGAGACATTTTCTAAGTGAGGTTTTGGAATTCTTATAATATTTTTGAAAATGCCTATAAAGTTGAAGAGAGAATTTTACTTGAGACCATATAAAAGATTGGGAAAATATCTCAGAAATTGTAATATGTTATTTTTAGGGCTCATTCTTTTTCACTATCTATTTTTGCACATTTCTCCCTTGACAAAAATGAAGCTATCCTTAAACTTTTATTTGATGGTTTCACCTAAGATACAAACAGATAAAAGCAACAATTCTCACAGTCAGTATACAGGGAAAACATCTGTAGAGATTTGTTATACAAATATTTCTTTAAAACCTCCAGAAATCTTTTGTGTCTAAAACTACCTGTAAGTTAAAACACAAAGATGAAGCAAGTAAGTTGTAAAATTGCTATTTGCTTTATAAATATTTTATATCATGGTTTATTTCATGAGTATGTAAAAAAAATTCAAGAATGACTCTATTTCATAATGGAAAGAAATTATTCTAATCTGAGAGCTGCTTCTAGAAACTTCTAGGATATTTTACCATCATACAATATAGTTATCACACGTTATTACCAGTAAACTGAGTTAGAATGTTGGGAGCATATTATATGATGGTATAAGCATATTATTAAGGGCTGCTGTAATAATGTACTACAAACTGAATAGCTTAAAAAATCAGAAGTTTATTGCTTCACAGTTCTGTAGACTGAAAGTCCAAAATTTAGGTGTCAGTGGTGCCATGCTCCCTCTGAAGATGCTAGAGAAAGATCTGTCTCAGGCCTTTCCCCAGCACCTGGTAATCTTAGGTGTTCCTTGGCTTGTAATTGGCTGTCTTCTTTCTCCGTCTCTTCACTAATTTTCACTTGATTACCTTAACTTGATTACCTTAGTAAAGAACCCATTTTTAAACTAGATCACATTTCTAAACTAAATCGGAGGTACTGGGGGTTAGGACTTCAACATATCTTTTTGTGGGGACAGAATTAAACTGCTTATCCAGGCAATCTATACTTCTTACAAACTTTGACCTTCTGAGTTGGTCTTTTATGTTTAGAAGGGTAAAAGTTACCTTTCCACAAAAAGCAAATTGATGATTAGTGTTTTTCTTGAGGACAAATCACTTGACTTAGAACACTCCAAAAGAATTATAAATACTGAAAATTGGCAAAACCCAATTTAGCATTAGGACTTCACTGTAGAGACTTAGAGAAAGCTAAGAGTTCATTTACAGTCCCATGTTCTTTGCTGTTTAGTGTATAACTCTGTAGAAAGATTTTTGAACTTACAAAGGGACATGAAGATCAGGGCATTTTAGGCTGGAAGTACCACTTTTCATTTCACAGATGAAGAAACACTTGAAGACCCTAAGCAATATTTGGCCAGAAAAAAAGAACTTGCTGGCAGATGGATTAAGCAGACAAAATTTCATCTGTAAAGAATATTTTATGCCCTAAAATATACAAAATTAGAGGCCTCAATTGGGAAGCTGATTGTTTCATAGTTGACAAACATAGCCAGTGACATGCAGATATATCACAAAAATGAAACCCGCCAAAAATAGGCTACCACTTTGTAACATATTGGTTAAAACTGTGAGACACAGATGTTATGGGAGAAAAGGAATGAACTTATACCAGAACAATTAATATCTGCCCTGGGACATCATAAGCCTGAGGTTTGAATTCACTTTTTCTTTATTGTGCTATTTGTATTTTTTTCCTTTTGATTCTGCTCTGGTTATTTAGCTGACTGAAGCAACTAAAGTAGGATAAGTTGTGACATCTTTGCTTTTTCAGTTGAATTTTTTAAAGTAACATAAAGACAGGAGACAGTTGTGTGTACCATCATGCAAGGACTACAAAATCATTATGTATATTTCTTGCAATTGCCAAAAAATATCTATGAATAAGAAATAGCACAGTTCCATTTCTAATACAATGTTTCACCATACACAATAAATGTCAAAGCTGAGTTAAAGCAAGGAATCATTTATTTTGTGAGAGTCAGTCAAATATAAGTTATATAAGGTGTTTCTATATCTCCATACCTGCAGTCTTACCTTTCATAATAAAAGCTTAAATTACCTTTGTTCATTTTTCTTTCAATAGTCAGGTCCTTCTTCTGTAGGGCTGCTGCGGTTTGCTGGGGGTTCACATCAGGTCCTATTCATCTGACTCGCTCCCGTGCCTAGAGATGTCATTCAAGGAGGCTGGAGAGTAGCAAAGATGGGTGCCTGTTTCTTCAGTCTCAAAGTAGCTACTCAGTAGCAAACATGAATTATTTCATTTTGCACTGGATTATAGTTTGTAGCATTATCATAAAATTGATAATACTTGTTTAATTTTTTTTCTAAAACATTTTAAATGTTAAGTAGGATCATTGAGATTCTGAAATTACTGTTTTTTTTTTTTTTTTGCTTATACTTAGCTTTGTCTTGTAAGTGTTTTCATTTTTAACAAGTATATGCTGTACTTATTTTATATTAAAACAGTAGTATATGAGAAGTTGTCTCTCCAGGCCATCAAAAATGAGTTTGGGCTACCATGATACAGGATTTTTAAATGGTTGGAAAAAAGGTGGGTGATCAGATTTATGTTCAAGTCATAGCTATGCCAAATAGCAATTGTGTGTCCCTGACCAAGTTATCAAAGATTTCTGAGTGTGAGGAGAAGAAACCTTAAGATTTTTAGACCTACATGCAAGGATAAGATACTAGAGAATATAAAAACAGGTCACTCATTCTTTTGACAATCAGCTAGAAATCAAGACCAATCTCCACAATTCAGTTTCTCTTAAATGTACTTGTATTTATTTCATGTTTGTAAAGGCTATCATCATCTACTATCTTACTAAATAGTTTAAGACTTTTTTTTTTGAGATGGAGTCTTACTCTGTTGCCCAGGCTAAAGTGCAGTGGCATGATCTCAGCTCACTCTAACCTCTATCTCTCAGGTTCAAGTGATTCTCCAGCCTCAGCCTCCCAAGTAGCTGGGATAATAGGTGGGTGCCACCACAGCTGGCTAATTTTGTTTTGTTTTTTGTTTTTTTGAGACAGGGTTTTACCATTTTGGCCAGGCTGGTCTCGAACTCCTGACCTCAAGTGATCTGCCTGCCTCAGCCTCCCAAAGTGCTGGGATTACAGGCACCAGCCACTGTGCCCAACCTAAGTATTGTAGGACTTTTATTTGGAAAACTGGTAACTTCTAAGCTACACCTGCAATGCTTCGGCTTTGTAAATGAAAGTCTTGCATGCATTTTCATTAGAGGAAATGAGAATAGTCTAATACTTTGAATTATGTAGTTATAATACAACTGTTTTATCAAGATCAGAATTTATACAGATGAAGGCCAAAACAATTCATATTAAGCTTTGGAACAGATTTTCATGAACATTCGACTCCTCATGGTAAGAGACAAAATTGAATGCATCATTTGTTCTCCCAAATACTCTTCACAGAACCTGGTAAAGTAGATATTCAATAACTCTAAACTTCTAGTTAGCAAATATCTATTAAGCACCCACTACATGCTCAGCATTGTGTTGAAAACTAGAGACACACAAGTATGGCCACGTAAGATAAAATCTAGCTCTCGGGCTTAACTATTTATTGATTATTTACTATAACATTAACACAGTAGGTCATATATTGAGCACTACAGGCATCAGGAACTATATAAATATTGTTTAAATTCTTTAAATACATGATTTAATCTTCATAGGGGCTCTATGCAATACATTCTCATTGACTTTTTATCTTTTTACAATTTTTTAAATATATTTAGGGGTACAAGTATGGATTTCTTACATGCATATGCATTTCTCACATGCATCATGGTGAATTCTGGGCTTTTACTGAAACCATCACCTGAATAGTGAACATTATACGCAATAGGTAAATTTTCAACTCTCATCCCCCTCCTACCCTCCGACCATTTGCAGTTTTCCGTGTCTGCTCTATTTGTCCATATGTAGCCATTGTTTAGCTCCCATTGAAAATGTGGTATTTGACTTTCTGTTTCTGAGTTATTTCCCTCAGAACAATGGCCTCCAGTTCCATCCATGTCACTGCAAAGACATGATTTCATTTTTTTAGTGGCTGAGTAGTATTCCATCAGTAGTATTTTACTGTAGTATACCACATTTTCTTTATCCAGTCATCTAATGATGGAGACTTCAGTTGATTTCAGATCTCTGCTATTATGAATAGTGCTTCAATAAACATACCAGTGCAGGTATCTTTTGGCTATAATTATTTCTTACCCTTTGGGCATATACCCAGATCAAATGGTAGCTCTATTTTTAGTTCTTTGAGAAATCTCCATACTGTTTTTCATAAAGGCTGTATTAATTTACATTCCCACCAAGAGTGAATAAGTGTTCCCTTTTCTCCACATCGTCAACATCTGTTTTTGTTGTTGTTGTTGTTGTTACTTTTGAATAATAGTCATTCTGACTGGTGTAAGATGGTGTCTCATTGTGATTTTAATTTGCATTTCTCTGATAATTAGTGATATTGAGCGTTTTTAGGATTAGATCTTGGGATTGTTTTTGCTAATTCCGTTAAAAAGTGACATTGGTAATTTGATAAAGATTGCATTGAAGGTGTAGATTGTTGGGGCAGTATCGTCATTTTAACAGTACTGATTCTTCCAATCCATGAGCCTAGAATGTTTTTCCATTTGTTTGTGACATCTACGATTTCTTTTATCAGTGTTTTACAGTTCTTGTAGAGGTTTTTTAACCTCCTTAATTAAATGTATTATAAATGCCATTTTACAGATAAGGAAATTTAAACTTGGAGAGGTTAAATTATTTATTTTCCCAAGTTTTATACATACATACACACACACACACATATATACACCAGTGTGTGTATATATATATTGTTAAAAGTACATCAGTCTAGAACATTCTTGAGTCCAAATTCTAAACTCTTAATTATTATTTTAATATATTTAGATATAATTTTGTTTTGCCTTCTTTAACATAGTATGTAGTGCCATATGATTTTGATTGCTACAAGTTGAATTAAACTATTATGGTGAGAAATTTTGAGAGAGGATAAAATGTGCTAAATGTGATTAGAGTATGTAATTTGCTTTTAAAGTCATATACACATAACTGCTAGAAAATCTGAGCATTAGTGTTATACTATAAATTCTTTTTAAATCTGATTCCATGAATATGGCTACAACTCTGGACCCTTTTCTGAAAGTATGATGAGAGTGTCCTGGAGCATTTGATGACTTGAATTATTTCTTGAAAATTTAGTTTATATGAAATTATTTTGTTTTTAAGATATAAATAGCTAATTAGCACCCAAAACAGGAGACAATTATGTTACATTTCATTATGCAAATGCTTAAATAGGACTTAAAATATGCCACACATCATTCTAACCACGTACACAGTGACGGAAATGCCTTTTTCAGAAGCATAAAGTAGTAAAGTAACTGCCCACTACCACACAGCTAGTGAGTGGTAAAGCCAAAATCTCAACTGAAGCACCCTGGTTCCAGATCGCATGCTTTTCACCATTATGCTAGGCTGCCACTTGTTTGTCAGAATAAACATATTGTTCTGTGACAATTCTTAGTAGAACTGTATTCTCTGTATAATGTCAATATGACAGTTTCTTCAGTATTTGTTATTTTTTAGATAGATTTTTTTTTTACTGAAATAGAAGATACCTATTACTTGATCTTCCTTTACATAGAACCTTCAGTATTACTTACTGTATATCATATTTTAAAACAAGATTAAAATCTACATGCATATTTATAACTTGATCGTAGTCTTCTTTTACTTAGCATAGCAATATTCATTCAGTATTTT
>NW_012115378.1:4865586-4889087 GCF_000951035.1 Colobus angolensis palliatus
GCCACTGCATTCCAGCCTGGGCGGCAGAGCGAGACTCCGTCTCAAAAAAAAAAAAGAAAATTAAGTAATCAGTACTAGTGCTTAATCAATTTTCGGTTTTCTTTTCATTTTTATATCTGTTTATAAAATATGGATATATCCTTTCACTAATGAAAACCAATGCTCAATCATCCTACATAAGCTGTTACTTTTGTGACTATTATTACTCACTCTTTCTTAAATCTGCAAATCATATTTTTCATCCTTTATGGAAAATTTTCTGCCATTATCTTCTCACTTTTTAATAGTCAAATGTATAGAAAAGTACAATAAGTATACAGCCTACACCTTGATTCAAAAATTAGTAATATTTTTCTTAAGCTAATTTTTGCTGAACCATTTGAAAGTAAGTTGCAACTGTCATAATTTTTCAGTGCATTTTCTAAAAATAGTGAAATTCACCTAGTAACCACAGTATAATTAGCACACCAAGGGAAATTAAAACTATTTTTCTAATACCCAGTCCATATTCATATTGTCATTCCCAGTTGTCCTCCAAATGTCTTCTACAGCTGTTCTTTTTAAACTAGCATATAATCAAGATACATATATTGCATTTTTGGTCTCTTTAGGCTGTCTGATACAGAACAAACTCCACTCATATTTTACTTATGTACATACATTGACTTTTTTTTAAAGATCAAGCCAGTTATAGAGTATACACTTTTTGAATTTATCTTGTTGCTTCTTGTGATGGGCATTTTTGCATGATTTTCCAGAATTTATGGAAAGAATAAATTACTTCTTTCTCCTCTGTACTTTCTATAATAATAAAATACATGTCTAAAAGTTTGAATACAGTCAGATTAAATATTTTTGGCAGGAATACCTTACAAATGATACATCTCATTAAGGGCTTGTAATTTCACTTAATGGTGCCATGTTTGATCATTTCTTTAAGGTGGTAACTGACAGTTTTCTCCTTTATTAAGGTATATCTTCCAACAGGCAATTAGTACACAATTTGCAGGGTGGTAGTTGGTGTCATATGAATGTCTTGTGCCCTGTCATCCTTTCACCTAATTCCTTTGACATTCATTGATGCTCCATTCCTAAATCAATTACTTCAATGAGTATCAAAATAGTGATTTTTTCCAATGCTCATATTCCTTTATATTTATAAGTTGGCATTCCTTTTTAAAACAACAAAACACTCTTCCTCATCAAATGGGTGTGAACTATAGTGATTTTGTATGCTAAATTTGTACCCTAATGCTTACTGAATTCCCTAATATTATAGCCTTTTATTCTTCATTGAGCTTTTGGGTTTTTCACATATAGACTTATATAGTGTACGAGTATATTTAACCTCTTTCTTGACAAGTTTGCCTTTCTAATTACTTCTTCAAGTCTGCTCTTGTTGGTTTTCTTATCTTGACTTTATGAGACTGTGTCTAAAATTTTTAAATAAAACTCTGAGTTTGGGGACGAGGTATGAATTTCTCAATTTAAGAAGTAACTAACAATTCTTATTTTATTGAATGTTTTTATTAGTAATGGGCATTTTTGCATGATTTTCCAGAATTTGTGGAAAGAATAATGTCATTTTCTTCTTAGACTTATGAATAAATTAGATATTTTTAATGGATTTAGTAACTTTGGATCTTTTTGAAATCCTAAAATAGACTTCACTTGATCATGATAAATTATTTTTAATATATCATTATATTTTTTCTAATATAACATACAATACATAAAATGTTTCATTAATATATATAGGTAAGATTAATCTATGGTGGTCTACTTTGTATATTTAAAATTTTTATATAAAATACCCATGCATATTTCCATGCTTTCTTTCATTTTCTGTGCTTTTAAAAGATTAAATAGCTTTAGGATTATCTGTAATTTAGAAGTTTAAATTTATCTGTCAAAACATTAATAAGATGGTTCAGTTTACAGGGTGATAAGATTATTTAAAGTTTCTAATTTCTTTATATAGATATGGGTAATTTTGAATTTTGTGTCTTGATGGGTTCATTTTTGGTAAACATTAGTTACTAAAAAACTGACTTGGCCCTCTGTTTAATTTAACAATTTAAAATAATATCCTTTCACTTGTACCTATTACCGATTATTATTGTACTTTCTCCTGTCTCTTGCTCTTGGAATGCTACTTTAAAAATTGAGTTATTTTAACTCTTCAGTGCACAAGGAATTTTCATACTACTCTTTCATTCTCATTTTAGCCTTAGACCTACAATTGCATGTACTTGATACTCACTACTATTCTCTTTGCAAAATTTTCACTATCATTTCATGGATAGGAGAAGCCTGTTCACCAGTATTTTCCTCAGGAAAGGCTTACCATGTGCTATTTTTTGAGTTCCTGAATGTAGGGATTTGATACTAGAGGAAAAATTTGGCTGGATAACTCCTCAACTTATACTTTTTTCCTTGAGTACATTTTAAAAGTTGCTTTATTGTTACCTTGCTTTAGGTGTTAATATTGAAAAGTTTACTGATTTTCTTTCTTTCCTAAATGGCTTGAAGTTTTAGCCCAGAAAATTATTTTCTTTATCTATAAAAGATAGCAGTTTTACTAAGACAAGTCTAGAAGATGACCATTCTGGACCTATTCTCCTAAATAGATATCTCCCAAAAAGTGCAACTTTTCGTTATGTAGTTTCTGGTCTTTTGTTTTGGAAAAGTAATCTTACATTTTAATGATAGTTTTACACTTTAATTCTTTTCCATTGATTTAGTTTTTAATATTCAGAGACTCCAATTATACATTTGTTTTATCTTCTTTGTCTGCCTTCTTTAGCTATCATTTTCTTTTAGATCATTTTGCCCCTTTATTTTAGGCTCTTCTCACTTTTGTCCTTTGTACACTTAGTTTTATATATGTGCATATATATATATTTAACTTTGTAAGTTGATATATATTTCTGTGATATTTTGGTCTCATTCTTCAATAGTGTTATCTGGATTTTATCAGAGTGTATTTCACATCATCCTATTGTTTATTCTTCTCTATGTCGAGTTTTCATATGTACACTAACTCATCAAATTGTAGTCAAATGGAAACGTTTCCAATTTTTCTCTGATTCATAATCATGAAATGTTATGTTTATCTTCTTCTTCTGCCAAAAGTGTATTTATTTTGTATTTTTTCTTATGGCAATTTTGTATAAATCCTGGATTTTCTTGTGGTTGTTGTTGTTGTTAATTTTTCTATTATGTCTTATTAATTCAGCAATTGTAGTCGATCCTGTGAGATAAATAGAGTGAAAAAGGCAAATAAGTGTCTTTCTTAGATTCTTAATCCAGTTTCTTCCTTTTCTGAGGCCAGAGTAAGGATAATTTTATTTAAATACTTAGTGCCTAAATTTTTAATGTCTTCTAACCCTTGGGTACTATTTTGTTTCTGAAGGGTCATTGTATTCAGTCATTTCCTTCTATTCTTTCACCAAGGGATGCATGTACGTTCTAAGGTTGCCTCTCTCATTTTGAAATAGTGCCTTTTCATAATTGCTATTCAGGTTTCACCTATATAGAAACTAGGGTTTGAACCATCAGATCTCAAACTGTCTGCAAGTATTTTATATTCAGAATAGGGCTTCTCCTCTGCAGGCATGCCTTTGTTAATGATATCAGTGTTAGGCCATATATAGGGGCCTGATGTAGTCTTCCCTGTAGCCACTGATCAACGCTTCACTCCAGTGTGAGCTCTACACCTGGCTTTGCTGGTCTTGGGAAATATATTTTTCTACTTTCTTATAAATTGGGATTTTCAGTCTCTCTATCTCCTGATTTCACTGTAGGCATGAGCTATGTATGATTTGTTTGCTCACCTTTTAACGTGGATGTGTAGAGAGATTAAAATTATGATGGTTTTTATTATCCTTTCATCATCTCTTCCTTCTGTTTTCATTCTATTACTTCAATTAGAAATGCTTTGGCCTTTTAAATTCACCCTTCATATTTCTCCATATCACCTCAGCCCATTAAGTGTTTTATTGATTATGCTTTTATTTGAAGAATTATATGGTTTATTTCTAGATGTTTCATTTGTTTTGTTTTTATGTCTCTTTTCTCATTATTAATATCCTTTTTTAACTGGTCATTTTTATTATTGGGAACTTAATCTTTTAAAATACTTTATACATATTGTCTGTATTTTATACATTGTAGTTTAAAGATATGAGCTTTTGGCCATATGTATATGTTGTGTGTTGTTTTGATTGGCATGCCTTTTTGTGTTTTTGATAATCCTTGATTGTGAGAACATTGCTTAAACCAAATTGGTGGGAGACCTTTGGCATATGTTGAGGATTAAGGGAGTCTTCCTCCAAAAAGGATGTTTTCATTAGCCAGAGGTGAATGGGAGTCTCATTGTCACTTCATCTACATTTAAGTTGTCTTAAGATTCCATTTCATGATGTCAGTGATACTACCAGCATCTCTTCTTAGACCGCCTCATTCTACCTCACTGCTGATGTCTCAGGCTTTCCAAAAAATCCAGTTCTTACTTGTCTAGCCTGCGCCATTTTTTCTTTAAGTGTCGTAGAAGAGATTCTTCAAGTCTTCACTACCTTCTATGAAATGAGAATGTTTCAAAGAACGTGACATTCTAAGTTTTCATTGTTCTACAATAGGAGGTCACTTGGCATTCCTAGGCAGGCAATCAGTCAGAAGCATGTCTGAATATGCTTTCCTAAAAAAAATGCAAGTATATCGAATTCACTGACCTATCGACATGAAAGGTAAAAAAATCGGTAAGTGAAATAAGGACCAATATTTAAAAATATGAGAAAATTCAATATATAATAATGTCTTAAATATTTATGATGTAATATCTGATTGGTAGTCCAACTCCAAGCTTCCCTGATATATTTATACATCTTTGAGATACACCAAATATCTTGTTCATAGTTTTCCAATCTGTCTTTAATTCTGCCTGATGCTGCAGACTCAAGCTAATTTAACCATGTTGAATTTCCAGCATTTTAGGGCTTATCATAAAATTCAAACTTTTAGAAATAAAATGTCTATATTAGTTTGCTCTGGTAATATGATCATTTTTGCTTTGATGCTTGTATGTATACAAAATAATAATACTTTTATTGAGAAAACTGGGAGCTATGTTTTTCTGATCAATCTAATTTCTCCATAATTTGCAATAATTAAAGTGCCACTGGCTCCCCAGGTAACAGAATTAAGAGAAATTCAAATTGTTACATAGCATAGATCCCAGTATTTATAGATTGTATTGCAACAGAAAGAATTTCTACTATGGCAATAATATTGCTACCTTCCCCATTCCTATTCTACTTTAAATAATGATCCTGCATCTTTTAAAATAAGTAACCTTATCATTTTTACTAATAGTCACTCACAGTGTCATGAATGAGCTGGCGTAGTTTTCCTGTTGAAAATTTCTAAGTCCAGTATAAGCATCACTAAACTGGCTTAAAATATACCCTTACTCTTGGTATCTAACTTGAAGAAGGAAAGGAAGTTGAGGATGAGATTTATACAAGAGAGTTTATATATTTTCATAAACTTCTGAGAAAGAAGAAGAGCATCTACATTCCTGGGCTGAACTATTGAGAGTAAGTTTGGAATTCTCCATTGTCAAGGAGGCAAGAAAGCATTTTGAAAGAAAGGTGTACTTATTAGTCAACTACGGTAGAAAAATAATAAAATACCTCCAATTGTATGACTGTACAGTAATGAATAAACAAGGAATTAAGGCTAGTTAGATAGAGCTTATCAATGACAGATAAGTTAGATAGAGCTTGTCAGTGACAGAAGTTTACAAATGTGCTTTTAGAGTTTTTCTGGAGAAAATTACTGGAAAAATGGATAAGAAATATATTAATGCACCACCTGTTTCTCAAAAGACTCAATCAAAGGACCATAGAAATTCAGATAACCAGTGTTAGATCTGGGACTATTTGTCGCGTTTAAAAATCAACAGTCTATTAATGCCTTGGTGCTTTTGGTAAATAAAACAATTCTTCAAGAAAGTATTTTGATTAAGTGCCAGCTGTATTTCGATCATTATATTACAAGGCTTTTCTGTAGTATTTGATGCTTATATGTGTGGATCAGGGTGCTACTTATCATTATATTGACATTGCCTTGGTTCCTGAAGAACTGCTCTCCTGATTCTGTCTTGACCACTGTCTGCCTTGCTCTTAGTCTTCTTCAGGACTCTCCTTCCACTCAAAAAGAACTGTTGGCCATTTCATGTCCATAGAATGTATATCCTAAACCAGTTTTGAATCTATTGTCTCTCTCAGCTATAATTATTAACCTAGTTTATATGGGTGTCACTTGTCATCTATATTACACTAACTGCTTCCTATTCTGTCTCCCTGTGTCTAGTCTTAGCCTTTTTCAAAACCTCCCTCCTCAGAGCTATTTAAAACCCTTCAGTGATTCTTCAAAATTCAAACTTTCCCAATCATCTGGCCTCTGCCAGACTCTCCTCCTTATTTTGAACCACTGTCATCCATCTTTACACTGTAGATTCTCGCATTACCGAGTTGTGTGTAAGCTCTCCTTGTACGCCAAGTTGTTTCCCGCCCTTTACGTTTGCTCATGCCATTCCCTTTCTAGGATGCCTCCCTTGAGTCAGATTTCTGTACTCCTAGTCATCCTTTGAGGCTCAGTGCAAATATCATTTTTCTCAAAAAGCTTTCCCTAGAGCTTTCTCTCCCTGTGCCATATTCTCATGGAGTTTGGTGTTCTTACAGCCATGTATTATAAAACTATTGATTTTCTTGATTGTAGCACCAAGTCTTAATCACTTTTTAATACTCTGTACCTATCACAAGGTCTGGAAAATAATGACATATAATGAATAATTGATGAGTATATTAATTAAATAAATAATAGATTTTTTTAGGCACAAGGGGAATTGTGAGTACTTTTTAATGAAAATATCATTTTCTTTATATGTGAATTTATAGATACTACATATTACTACATTTAACAAATTTCAGTTATATAAAGATCATGAAAAATGTGACAAGTCACATAGGTATCCTTTTAAGTTGCTAAAAGAGTTTAGACTTGTTTCTACTACATTTGACATTCTTGTGTTTGTTTCAAATTGTAGTGAAGTTCGGTGAATTGGGCATAAATATAAAATGCCACATTACTATTTTTTCAAGAAATAGCTCTCTGTGGAATGTAAAAACTCTTGAAATCCCCATTGTGCTATAGTGCTACTATAAAATGTACTTCAGTGAATCTTTGAACATTTTTATTTTTAATCAAACTAAAAAAAGTCAGAATATTTTCCTTTCTTATTTTTAAAGCCTTGGCTTTATTTTCCTCCCAGATTGTGATCCAAATCAAACTCTTTTGAATATTTAATTGACAAAGAAAGATTATATATATATTAAAGGTATACAATGTGATGATTTGATATATTAATACTTATGCATTATGTAATGATTACCACAATCAAATTAATTAACATTTTCATCACCACTCATGCTATACAATAGATCCCTGAACTTGTTAATCTTATAACTGAAAGTTTGTATTCTCTGACCAACATCTTCCGTTTCCCCCAATCCCCAGCCCCTGCGAAACACATTTCTACTCTGTGGTTCTGAGTTAAATTATTTTTTCTTGGGTTCTACATCAAGTGAGATCTTGCAATATTTGTTTATTTTAATCTGGGTTATTTCACTTAGGATAATGTTTTCAAGATTCATCCATGTTGTCACAGAAGACAGGATTTTCTTCTTTTTTTATGACTGATTATATTCCATTGTGTGTGTGGATATATGTGATGTTTTCTTTATCCATTCATTTGTCTTAACCTTCATTACTCACTGTTGCTACTTACTCTCCCTTCTGTTTGGCCAAACCATTCCACTTGTATGCCGGGATTTCTGCTTTTCTGTTTGCCTATGCTCAGCTTATTCATTCTGACTCATATAGTGTCTCCTTCCATTTCCATATATCCAAACTCTACCCTGTTGTCAAACCAGAGGTCAAAGCCTACTTCCTCTGCCTTTATAAACATCCTCACTTCTACCCTAGGAGAAACCATCTCTCCTTTCTAGAAGTCTCAGGAGTTTGATTTGTATCTCTCTAAGGAGTTCTACCTCATTTCTACTCATACACTCCCAAACAGCTGACCTTAAATAAAAACATTTCATTTTCCACACCCTCTTTTAAGTAATTGCTGTCTCCTTGAGTGTTAGGAATAAAAATATATTATTCATCTTTATATTAATGTACATAAAACAAAATGTACTTTATATTATATTGGCATTATTTTAATATGTATTGAATGAGTGTGTAATGTACAGATAGTAATATCATAAGATAATTATCAATGAGATGAAATGAATTATAATTAATTCAACTTATATATATTGAGGAACTACTGCTATATATGCTAGCCACCATGATTTTTGAAAGGAATTGAAAAATTTTCAAAATTTCAGTCTAGGATCTGGACACATGCTGCAACAATTAAAATACTGTGAAATCATTGTATACACGATGAAGACACTATTAGAGCAGAGGGACATATGCAATCAACCTGGGAAGGCAACAAAGGCTAGTTGGAAAAACAGCTTTTCCAAGCCTTGAATGACTAGCCAGGGTTACACACATACGTAAAGTTAGAAAAAGTATCTCAGAAACAAAAAAGAAGCAGCAAATATAAAGGTCAAATAGGAAAAATATGACACTTTCCAGAAACTTACAAGAATGTCACTAACCCAATTTGGAAAAGTTTTATGTGCTGACATGAGGAGTTTGACCTTATCATAAAATTTACTGGTTTACATAAAAAGCTTTTAAGCAGAGAAGTGACAAGATAAGGCTTTCATTTTAAGAAAAGCCCTTTGAGGCAATTGTGTAGACTGTATTAGAGGGAAAAAGACAGGAAAGCAGTTCTGTTTGGAAGATTTGCAATGTTTCCCAGACAAGAAATAATGAGAGCCTAATGCAAAGGTGTCAGTAAGGATGCTATGGGAAGGAAGGAAATGAGACATAATTCAGAAGTAAAAGCCACAAGATAGATGGAAATGCAAAGTATGGAAAAAGGAGTCTGGGATGACTCTAAGGTTTCTTGCTTGGGACATAGGTGATTTTCTAAAAGACAGGTTTAATAAGAGGAAAAACAGGTTTGTAGGGAAAGATGATGACATTGGTTGAGTTTTAGGTGTGGGTTGGCATCTAGAAAATAATTTCTAGTCTCTGTATATATGTTTATATATAGGTATATATACACACACACACACACACACACACACACAGAGATTGTCTTGGGTTCTGTTGATATGTAATTAGCAGAATTAGTCATGGGGTTAGATATCAATCTGAAAGAATGAACATATAATATGAAAAAGAATTAGTGGGATAAGTAAGGTAAGAATTGAAAAGCATAGGTTTTTTTGAAAAATGACATTGTAATTCTTGCATAAAGATAGATTAAGTGGGATTAGAAGAGAATACAAACAGCAAAAAGAAGAAAAATGCAGCCCACTCTTTGAGGAAGCCTGGCTGGGAAAGATTAGTGAAAGTCGGGTTGACTGCTAGAAAGGATTCTAGGTTGAAGGGAGTTATGTTTTTGCTTTCTTTTATTTTAAGTTGGGAAAGGTTGAATATTTTTGTATATTTTTGTGAATTAAAAAGGGGAAAGGATAGAAAGAATGAATAATTAGTGGATGGAACTTCAAGGAGACAGGCGAGGTTAGGAACAAAGGCACACGTAGAGTCACCCCTTAAACCAGATGCTAGGGAAGGAGTTAAATGTTGGATTCATCCAGAAAACATTAAAGTGAGAAGATGCAGAAAGATTGAGAACATTTTATTCAATGACTTTTTTTCCTTGGAGGCAACATAGGCTAAATTCGTGAGAAGAAGAAATATTTTTTCTCAAAGGCTTGTTCTTTTAAAACATACTTCCTGAACTCTATAAAAAACAAAATTAAAGATTCACAACACTAAATTAAATTTTTTCCAAGGACCCTCTCCAAATTCATTCCTTTTGTAGGTTGTTGGAGGAGTGATACAATTCTTTTATTTGTGATCATAATTATAATTTATGGCAACAGAAATGAGAGAAAATACAACAGACCATAAATGAGAGCAGTGACAGGACTTCTTTAGAATGCAACATTTACGGTGAGTCTCACGTATGTGAAGAGTAACAGGGAGCAAACAGCCTTGTGAAGTCCTTAAGGCAAAAAAGTACATGACTTTTTAAAATAAATGGTAGGAACATGATCATTTTTATGATCAAACTTACCCAATTCAGGGGTTGTTAATAAAAATTAAGCTGAGGAAAGGTAGAAGAGGATGTGGAAGCCTTAAATAAGGGTGTCAGATTTCCTTCCATAAGCCATAAGAAAGTATTGAAGGTTTTAAACAGAGAAGAGATGTGGTCAACCTTTGCATTTGTCTCTCCTCTGTCAGTTCTCACCCCAAATCTGTACCCAAACTAGAGTACTTCCAGTTTGTTGAAGACACCTTTCTTTTTCATCCAGTTCTTTGCATATGAAGGTCTTCTTGAAAAATCCAGACTTCTCAGTAACCTTTCATGAGTACCCCAGATAGCCTCAGCTACGTATTTAGTGTCCCTAACAACCAATAATTGCACCTATAGTAGCATTTTTACTGATGTTTTAAATCAATTTTTAAGTATGCATACATACAAGAAAATGCAAGGATAATTTTACAGCCCTTTCCTAGGCGGATTGTAAGATAGCTCTAAGATTCCCGTCCTCTTGAGAACCCATCCTATGTAATTCAGTCACTTTGAATGTGAACAGAATACGTGATTTGGGTGGGATACTCTTTATTGACTAAATTACGTCCTGTAAGACCCTTTATAGATTCTAATGCTGGTTTTGAAAAAGGGAGCTCTGATTTTGTGAGATACCCATATGGCTAAGTTTAAGGGTGGCCTGTAGATGCTGGGAGCAAAGTCTGGGACTGGCCAAAACAAAACAGGGATCTCAGTTCTACACACACAAGAAATTCATTAATTTGCATAAAGCAGACGCAACCATGAAAAAACAAACTGAGTCAGTAAATGGAGCACTAGCACCCCAGAGCCTGCATTATGCCTCCTCGTAGAAACAGTTCTTTTGCTTACAGTTTACCACAGTCCTGATTCGCCCCATCATTGGTTGTTTTTGCCTGTTTGTGAACGTTATAGAATTAGAATTGTACTGTGCTGTCTTTATGATTGGCTTCTTGCACTCAACATTATATTCATTCAATTTATTCATGCTGGGCTATGTTGTAGTTTACTCTCATTACCGGATAGTATTTATTCTCATTGCTCTATATATTGTGTGAAGAAATAATAATTTATTTATTCAATCTATACCTGAGGAATATTTTTATTTTTATTGAGATTGGGGCTATTGTGAACAGTGCTGCCATGAACATTGTTATAAATATATTCTGGGATACAAAATATACAAAATACATATTTATGTTGCATACATGTCTAGGACTTGAATCATTATAACGTATTTGCCAAAATTAACAGAAAGAAAGAGGATGGGAACAAAGCTGTACCGGAGCCAGTTGGTTCCTCAAATCCATAGGAACAAATGAAAAAAATCAGAAATAGTAAATAAGAAGGTTACCATAACAATATCTTTAAATATATACTTGTGCATTTCTCTGTACTTTTATAAAAGACATAAAATTATATAAATCAATATATATACATGTCACTGGATTAAGATACAATAACTAGATTCTATGAGGTTAAAATGTATGCAGTAAGCCCTGGAGCAACCACTAAGAAAATTAATCTAGCAGCTGGGTGGAGGGTATGCATCTGTATTCCTAGCTACTCAGATGGCTGAGGTGAGAGGATTGTTTGAGGCCAGAAGTTTAAGGCCACAGTGTGCTGTAATTGTGCCTGTAAGTAGACACTATACTACAGCCTGGGAAATGTAGCAAGACTCCATCTTTAAAAAAAAAAAAAAAAAAAAAAAACTCCAAAAATATGTAGTAAAAAAGTCATTAAAGGAATTAAAATTGCACACTCAAAAATATTCACTTAAGTAAAAGGAAGCAGTAAAGAACTAGAGGAACAAAAGACATAGACATCTAGAAAGAAACAAGTGGATGATGTGATAGTTAATCTTAGGAGTCAATTTTAATCCTAATATTGAATCAGAATTCCAGGATTTCAAGGTCTTGGACTCCACGACTTAACACTAATGCCCCAACTGACCCAGGTCCTCAGGCCTTTGGCCTCAGGCTGAGAGTTGCACCATTGACCTCCCTAGTTCTGAGGCCTTCAGGCTTGGACTGAGCCATGCTACCAGCTTCCTAGAGTCCCTGGCTTGTGGTCAGTCTGTTGGAATTCTCAACTTCTGTAATCATGTGAACCAATTCCCTATTAAATTCTCTCTCTCATATCTATATCTATGTCTGTCTATCTATCTTCTTATCTATCATCTATCATCTATCTATCTATTGATCTATCATCTATCTCATGTGAGCCAATTCCCCATTAAATTCTCTATCTCATATCTATATCTATCTATCTATCTATCTATCTATTTATCTTCTATCTATCTATCTATCTATCTATCTATCTATCTATCTATCTATCTATCTATCTATCTATCTATCTACCTTCTATCCGTTCTGTCTGTCTGGAGAACTCCAATACAGAGGATATAAGACAACTATATCGATAATAACTTTAAATGTGAATGGATTAAACAATCTAAAGACAAATTGTTGGATTGTGTGAGGAGAAAACATTCAACTACATGCTCCTACATACAAGAGATAATTTAGATTCAATATACAAATAGGTCAAAAGTAAAAGAATGGAAAAATGATGTATTATACAACAGCAACAAAGGAAAAGCTAGAATATATGTACTAGTATCTGACTTTAAATTTTTAAATGTTCTAGCATAAAGAGAGGATTTTATAATGATAAAGAGCTAATTCATCAGGAAGATAATAACTATTATAAATATATATGCAGGAAACAATGGAGCCCTAAAATAAATTTAGCAAAACTGACAGACTTGAAGAGAGAAATAGATAATTCAGCAATAGAAGATAAAAATTTCAGTGCTCTACTTGCAACAATGAGTAAAGTAACTAGGAAGAAGATCAACAAGGAAATAGAAGACTTTAAAAACATTTTAACCTAAGATCTAACAGCAATATATAGAATACTCCAACCAAACACAGCAGAATATATATTCTTCTCAAGAGCATGTGAAATATTGTCCAGTGTATATTAAAATAAGCTCCAAAGAACTTTACAAAATTTGATATAATACAAAGTATAGTCTCTGAAAAAGAAGATATGAATTTAGAAATTAAGAGATGGAAACTTGGGAAAATTACAAATAAGTAAAATTAAACACACTCCTGGAAAATACAGCGAGTGAAAGAAAAAATTACCAGAATATTAGAAAATACATTGAGATAAAAATTAAGGACACCACATACCAAAACTTGTGAGATGTAGTTAAAGCAGTGTTCAGAGCAAAATTTATAGCTGTAAATGCCTACATGAGAAAAGAAGAAAGGTCTCAAATCAATAGCTTTCTGTCTTAGACACCAGTAAGTGTAAACTAAACTTAAAGCAAGGATATAAAAAGGAAATAATAAAGATTAAAGCAGAAATTATGAGATAGAGAATAGAAAAATAACAAAGGAAACACAGTGAAATCAAAAAGCTGGTTCTTTGAAGAGACCAACAAAATGGACAAAACTTTAACTGTAACCAATAAAATAAGAAATATGCAATATGAAACGAATGAAAGATGCGATATTATTACCAACTTTAGAAAAATGAAAAGGAATGTAAGTGAAGAATATGAACAATTGAATGCCAGCAAATTAGATAATTCAAGTGAGACTCATGTATTCCTAGAAAGACACAATCTATCAAAACTCACCAAAGAAAATTTTAAAATCTGAATAGATTTATAAGAAGTAATTATATTGAATTAGTAATCAAAACTTTTCCACCAAGAAAATCCCAGGCCCAGATGGATTCACTGGGGAATTTTACCACAAGTTTTAAGAGGAATTAACACAGATTCTTTACAACTCTTCCAAAAGCTAGAATAGCAAAGGACACTTCCCAACTCATTCTATGAGATGAGTATTACTTTGGTAATGAAACAGAAAAAAATTACAAGAAAATAAAACTACAGACCAATAACTTGTGAATATAGCCACAAAAATCCTTAACAAAATACAAACAAACAAAATCCAACATCATGTAAAATGAGTTATATGTTATAATCAGGTGAGATGTATCCTAGGTATGCAAGGTTATTTCAGTATCTGGATATCAACTAATATACTACATCACATCAATGAAATAAAAACCAAAATATATGAGCATCTTAATAGACATAAATATGGCATTTGATGAAAACAAACACTGTTTTATAATTAAAAAATAATAAACTAGAAATAGAATGAAATTTTCTAACCTGATAGATACAAGCATCTACAACAAAAACAAAAACCCACAACTAACATAATTATTGGTAATCAGGAAAATAATTAAAGACATTAATTATTAGTAATCAGGAAAATAAAAATCAAACCACGACATCATAACTTTATATCAACTAGCAGGCTATAACTTTTGAAAAAACAGATAATAGCAAGTATTGGTAAGGATGTGGAGAAACTGGAACTTTTATTCAAACCTGGTTGGAATGCAAAATGGTGTAGCCACTCTGGAAAGTCATGCAGTCTAGATAAAATTGAATTACTTAAAGAAGTTGTTCATTTCATTTAAATTTTGAAATGTATTATGATGAATGTATTTCAATATTCTCATTACTTTTAAAACTGGATCTGTAGTCATATCAAATTTTATTTTCCTGTTATTGATAGTTTGTGCCTTATCTCACTTCTGTGTTGGTAAGTTGCCTATTTTGTTTTATTTTATTAATCTATTCTAAGAATGAACATTTGGTTTTGTTGTCTTTCTCTACTGTAAATGTGTTCAATTTCTATTCAGAGCTTTATTATTTCCTTCCTTCTATTAATATATTCTTTAGATTCATTTGCAATTCTTTCACTAAGTTCTTTAAATCGAAATTTAGAGCATTGATTCTCAAACTTTGAAGTTCTAAATTTGCTTCACCAGTGATTTAACTGCATTGTAAAAGTTTAAATGTAATATTCTTCATTAAGATTTATTTCTAAATATATTTCTAATTTATCTTGAGATTTGTTTTTTGACTAGTGTTTTTCACTTGTTAATTTATTTTTTGGTTGGAAATCTGTTGCCTAAATATTAAAATATTTGGAGATTGTTTTTGTAGTTATCTTTGTGACACTGATTTGTAGCTTTATTCCATTGAGATCAGAGAACAAAATCTGAATTATTGCCATCACTTGAAATTTTATGACTTTCCTAACAGCCTACAATGTGATCATTTTTGCTTAATATATTTTGATGATATGTTGTTAGGTGCACACTTAACTAGTATTGATATATCTTCCTGGTGTACTTTTTAATATAAAATATCTTTTTAATCTCTAGTAAAATTTAAAATGAACTCAAAATGATATTTACTTTATATCGTTGATGCTTTGTGATATATCTTTCTAATGCTATATCACATTTTCTATTTTCTTATTCTTCAGATTTGTTTTTGTATTTCGCAGGGAGTTTTTCCTTTAGTCAAGTCTAACTGTTTCTAGTTCTAACTGTAGCTGTTTCTAGTTACATTTATTTTAACTACTGTTAGAGTTGTTTTTATCTATTATACCACCATGGTTTTATTTAGCTACTCTTTTGTGTATAGCTTTTTCATTCTTTAACCTAAGTTTTTGGAATAATAAGATAGTTTCATTAGTCCACTTTCCACACTAATAACTTTTTAGTTATTCTTTTGCTACCCTTTTTATGGGTACTCTTGACATCATAACATGTATTTTTGGCTTTTTACAGTCAAAATCAAATTATTATGTTTACGACTTCCCCTTACAATGCTAGAGTTTAGCATAAGTTAAAATTATTATTCCCTTCTGCTTTTTTTTATAAGTTTGCAATGCATTTCAATTTTGCAATTATTTTGAATCCCCAAGATTCTATTATCCTTTTGTACAGTTAGTATTGCTTTATGTTTATATGTATGTTTGCCATTTCTTTTGAGTTCCATTATTTCTGCATTTCCATGTTTGTATCTGCCTGAAGAATCCTTTGGAGATCTCTTTTAGTACAGATCTCTTTCCAGTGAATTCTCTCAGAAGTTATTTGCCTAAAAATACTGGGATTTGCCTCACCTTAGAAGGGGATGGTACTATGGGCCTTAGAATGCTAGATTGCTTTTTTTCTTCATTTGTCTTACGTTTTATGATGAGGAATTTTGTTTGTTTGTTTGTTTCTGTTTGATTTTTTACTCTTAGCACTTCTACCATTTATTTCCTATCGTTTCTATTAACAATCTATAGCTGCTGCTTTAAATATAATATACTTTTCCTTCTGACTGTTTTTCATATTTTCAATTTAACTTTGATTTTCAACAACAGTGTATAGTACATCTAAGAATGTTTTTCTTTGTATTCATACTGTTTTCGATTTTAAAAACCTCTTGAAATATGTGGTTGAACTCTTTCACCAACTTTGGTAAATTATTGAGCGCTATTATTTTTTAAAGTTTCAGTTAAACTTTTATTTTGAGATATTTTTAGTTCCACATGCCAATGTAAGAGATAATGCAGAAAGATTTTGTGTATTCTTTGCTCACTTTCCCCTAATGGTAACATCTTGCAAAACTATAGAGCACAACCAGATATTGATATTCATACACCCAAAATACAAAATGCTGATTAACACCAGGATTCCTTATATTGCTCTTTTATAACCACACCCACATTCCTCCCTCAGCCACCCATTTCTTTACCTGGCAACCACTCATGTGTTCTTCATTTGCATAATTTTGTCATTTCAAGAATGTCATATAAATGGGATCATACAGGTTGTGACCTTTGGGGATTATTTGTTTTCCTACGGAATTTTGTCCGGGTAAATACATGCATGTATCAATAATTTATTCCACTTTTATGCTAAGCAGTTCCATGGTATGACTGTACTGTAGTTTGTTGAACCATTCACTTGTTGGAGGATATCTGGATTGTCTTCAGTTTTTAGCTATTATGAATAAAGGCTCTATAAACATCTATGCACAGGTTTTGTATGAACATGTCACTTCTCTGGGACAAATGCCTGAGAGTACAATTGTTTGGTCATATGGTAGTTAAATGATTAGTGTTTTAAGAAACTGACGAACTGTTTCTCGGAGAGGTTGTGCCATTTTAAATTCTTACCAGCAATGTGTAAGTCAGATCTCTTTTCATCCTTACCACCACCTGGTGTTCTCATTATTTTTGTTTTAGCCATTTTGTTAGATATATAGGGGTTTTAATTTGATTCCCCTAATGGCTAATGATGTTGGACATCTCTCCATGTGCGTATTTATCATACGTATATCCTCTTTGGAAAAATAGCTCTTCATGTCTTTTGCCTATTTTCTAATAGGATCATTTGGTTTTTTAACCTTTGAGTTTTGACCGTTTTTAAATGTACCCTAATCTTTTTTCCAGTGAGTGACTTACAAATATTTTCTCTCATTCTGTAGCTCTTCTTTCTATCCTCTTAGAGTCTTTCACAGAGCAAAAGTTTTAATTTTAGTAAGGCCCAACTTATCATTTTTTCCTTCTATACATTATGTTTTTGGAGCTGAGTCTAAGAACCCTTTGCCTGCCTCCACATCCCAAAGATATTTTTTGTCTAGAGTTTTTATAGTTTTTATTACATTTTAATAAGAGATCCATTTTAAGTTTTGTCAAAAAAATTTTGGGTCTATTGATATGAAACTTTTCTTCTTAAATTTGTTAATATGGTGGATTACACAGGCTGATTTCCAAATATTCAAACAGCCTTGAATCCCTAGAACAAAGTCCACTTGGTTATGTTCTGTAATTCTTTATATACAGTTGTTGACCTCTATTACCTGTTGCCTTGTTAAAGATTTTTATATATATATTCCTAAGGATGTATTGGTCTGTAGTTAACACTCTTTCTTTTGTACTGTCTTTGTCAAGTTTTAGTATCAAGATAATAGTAGTTTTATAAAATAAGTTGAGAAGAGCAGTGGCTCACACCTGTAATTCCAGCACTTTGGGAGGCCGAAGTGGGCAGATCACAAGGTCAGGAGATTGAGACCATCTGGGTAACACGGTGAAACGCCGTTTCTACTAAAACTACAAAAAATAAAAATAAAAATAGCTGAGCATGGTGGCGGATGCCTGTACTCCCAGCTACTCCTGAGGCTGAGGCAGGAGAATGGCGTGAACCCGGGAGGTGGAGCTTGCAGTGAGCTGAGATCGCGCCAATGCACTCCAGCCTGGGCGACAGAGCGAGACTCCATCTCAAATAATAATAATAATAAATAAATAAATAGTGTTCCTATTTTCTGTAAAAATATGTTATAAAGTGTGTCACTTTTGTGTTCAAATTCATTGTCGAAGTTCTAACAGCTGGTACCTCAGAATGTGACTATATTTGGAGGTGGAGCCTTTAAAGAGGTAATGAAGGTTAAATGAGATAATATGGGTGGACCCTAATTCAGTATGGCTGGTGTCCTTATAAGAGGAAATTTGGATGCACAAAGAGACATCAGGGATGCACGCATACAGAGGAGAAACCATGTGAGGAGACAGACAGAAAGCAGCCAGCTGAAAGCCAAGGCTAGAAAGGCCTCAGAATGAAAACAATCCGGCCAACACTTTGATCCTTGACATGTAGCCTCCAGAACTGTGAAAAAAAATAGTTTCTGTTGTTTAAGCTACCCAGTCTGTGATGTTTTGTTATGGTATCCTTAGAAAACTAATAGAGAGAATGTATATAATTGGTTTTAATTCTTCCTTAAGCATTTGTAGAATTCTCCAGTGAAACCATGTGTTGGGAAATTAAGTCTTGTTTTGCAAGTTTTCAAATTATGGATTCAATTTTCCTAATAGTATTATGCTTGTTTAAATTACCTATTTCATATTGTGTAAATTGCTATAGTTCATGGTTTTGGAAGAATGGTTAATTTCATCCAAGTTGCCGAAGTTACATTTATACAATTGTTTATAGTATTTCTTTGTCATTCTTTTGATGTCAACAGGATCAGTAGTACTATATCCTTTGCTTTGTTTCTGGTATTAGTAACTTGTCTCTCCCCTTCTTTATTCTTTGACAGTCTTGTTAGAAGTTTGCTAATTTTATTGATGTATTCAAAGAACATATATATTGAAGATAGAGATATATTCAGATCTTTATTTTATTGATTTTATTGTTTTTCTCTGTTCAATTTTATTGGTTTCTGTTTTTATATCTTTTACTTGCTTTGGATTTATTTACCTCTTATTTTTCTAGTTTCTTGGGATGTTTGGGAAGCTAAGATTCCTGATTTGGTAGCTTTCATTTATTCTAATATATGCACCTAGTGCTATTAATTTTTCTGTCAGCACTGCCTTAGATGTATCTAACAAATTTGAACATGTTGCTTTTTCATTTTCATTCAGTTCAATGTACTTTTTAAACTTCCCTTGAGATTTCCTCTTTGACCCACAAATTATTTAGAAATGTGCTATTTTCCAAGTGTTTCTGGATTCTCCTGTTAACACTCTCACTTGGAACTCTGGCTGTGGTTGAAGAAAACATTCTGTATTATTTCAATTCTTTTAGATTTGTTAATATTTGTTTTATGGTCCAAGATATGGTCTGTCATAGTATATGATCCATGGGTACTTAAACACATGTGTATTCTGCTCTTGTTGGATGGAAGGTCCCTATAAATGTCAATTGAACCCTGTTGATTGATGATGTTGAGTTCTTCTCTATCCTTAATGATTTTCTGTTTAGGTGTCCTATCAATTATTGAGAGGGGGTGTTGAAATCATCAGCTATTATTGTGGATTTCTCTACTCGTCCTTTCTATCTGTTTTTCCTTCACGTATTTTGCAGCTCAGCTTTTAGGTTCATACACATTTAGGATTGCTATAACTTCTTGATGGATTAATTATTTTATTATTATATAATGTCCTTCCATGTATCTGATTATTTTCTTTGCCATAAGGTCGAGATTATTCGATATTAACACAGTCATGCCTGTTTTCTTTTGGTTAATGTTTTTATATCACTTTTCATCCTTTACTTCAGCCCCCCTATATCATTATATTTGGAATGAGTTCCCTGTTGACAGTACATAGTTGAGTCATGTCTTTTTAATCTGCTCTGCTAACGTCTGCATTCTAATTGATGTACTTAGACTATTTACATTGAATGTAGTTACTAATGTTAGAGAATAATTCTGCCATCTTATTTTTTGTTTGCTTTCTATTTGTTTTCTGCTTTTCATTTCTCAGTTTTATTTTTCTGGACTGCTTATGGGTTATTGGAATATATTTTTGTATTCCACTTGGATTTTTCTATATTGTATTTTAATGAATCTCTGTGTAGCTTTACTAGTGGTTGCTGAAGGTATTACATTATAAATACATAACTTGTCACAGTCCACTGATGTCTGTTAGAAACCTTACTTCCCTTGATATTCTTCTGCACTCTCCATATGTGATATAATTGTCTTAAGTCTTTCTTCTAAACACATTTAGAACCACATCAGACAACGTTATAATTTTTGTTTCAACCACCAAATATAATTTAGAAAACTCAAGAGGGGAAAAAGTGTATTCAGTCTACATATATTTTTACTTATTACATTTTTTTCTTCCTAATGTTCTAAGTTTCTTCCTTTATCATTTCCTTTCTGTAACTGAGAAAGCCTGGTTAATGTGGTTTGCAGGACTCAGCCCTTCAAAATGCAAACCAGCACACAAAAGAATGGGAAAAGATTTGAGAGCAAAGGGCAAATGACCATCACATTATCTCCATTTCATATATCTTCCCTTGTGAGAATATTGGAAGATCATACCAAAAAAGCATTAGGTAGTAATATGCATGGTCTGTCATTAATATTTATGTGTTTTTGTAAGATGTTTGTTTCCCAAATTTCTTCAATTTACTATGTTTTAATTTAAAAATTAAAAGAAAATTATATACCTATTGCTTTTAGAACATTTTTGGTGACCAGGAAAAAATAAAATATAAACACATACAAGGAGAGACAGAGAGAGAGAGAGAGAGAGAGAGAGAGAAAGGTCTAGTTGGCCAACCTAAAAGGAAGCTACCATTAAGAGGCAATAAAAATATAAAGCAATGGTGTTTAGCACTGTAATGAAGTAGAGAAAAGTTCAAATAGGGATAGATGTTTGAAAGCTTCAGATGCTGAGAAATGTCAAAGTCACTGGGACTTCCATGAGAGCAGTTGTAGCAGTTTGAGGAATAAACATGAGGTGGGGTAATAGGAAGGTCAAGTCAGAACCCTGGTATCCTTTCAAGAAATTTGGATTAAGAATGAAAGCAAGGGAGTGATAATTTTGTCACAGACCAATAGTCAAAGGAAAAGTTTTGTGTGTGTGTGTGTTGTGTGTTTTGTTGTTTGTATTTTTAGTAGAAACAGGGTTCTGCCATGTTGGCCAGACTGGTCTCAAATTCCTGGCCTCAAGTGATCCAACCGCCTCGGCCTCCCAAAATGCTGGGATTACAGGCATGAGCAACCATGCCTGGCCTGTTTTTTTTTTTTTTTAACATAGATGCAGTCCCAGATATTTGTATATGGAGCTGAAAGATTCAGTAACAATGAAAACGAAAATATATGAGAAAAAAAAACTGGTAGAAAAAGATTCAGAACAGGTGAAAGAAACAGTCATGCCATTGAGAACCACTTGGTGTGAAAAGATCCATCTGCAAGAAGATATGCAAGATTAAAATATTTTCAGTTAGTGATCTGCCAGTATCATTGCTTGTTTTCTTTAGTCATCTGATTCAGAGTTGTGTATTTCTACATTATCATATCGCTTCAATTAGTGAACCTATGAATTGAGTGTATGTAATATTGGTTGCTGTTTCTGAGCCTCCAGGTGGCAGTGGCCTTATTGCAGTAGCTTCTGTGATACCACCAGTTTCTGAATCCTACGTGAGAAATATGAAATCATTCTCACACTGACTTTTTCTGTAGAGCCTCACAAACATATATGTCCAACTCTCATTTCTTCAGGTGATGGCTGTAGTATCCTGTGGTCACTTGACACTAACATACATGTCATTTTCAAATAATAGTAGTGCATACTGGGGTTTCATAAATATAGTCAATAAATACAACCTAAAACTCACTTACATGAATCAACTTAGAGATGTTTTAATTAGGAAATCAGAAAAAAATATATGGTTGTCATAGGCCACCTGTGGACAGGAATTAAGTTACACTTTTATAACTTTACTGCAAAAGTGCTATAACCGTGGAGAAACTCAGTACGTAATTTTAAATTAAACATTCCCTGATTTATAAAATTGAAAACATTCCCATTGTGATCAACAAATGCTTTTAAAAAAGTAAAGACACACCACATACATTCACAATTACTTTATGCTTTAAAAGCAAAAGCAAAATGGACACATGGATTTATAAATACAAACCTTATCTTATTTAAAGGAAATTATTTTTAGTATTCACAAGTAGTGCTACCCTATTAGATTAAAAATAGTGATGTATAAATCTCAATTATTTTTATACTGTGGCTATATTATATTTCTGAAATCCTTTGTCAGCTAAGATAAAATGTGAGCAACATTATTTCAGTTTCTTTGTATCACTATAATTTGTTTAATGGAGAACAACACAAGTTTTAGGAAGAATGATAGAGTTGGAAACATAAGATATTATTAGTGAGATCTCGGCTGGGCACGGTAGCTCATACCTGTAATCCCAACACTTTGGGAGGCCGAGGCAGGCAGATTACTTGAGGTCAGGAGTTTGAGATGAGCCTGGCCAAGTTGGTGAAACTCCATCTCTACTAAAAATTAAAAAAAAAAAAAAATTAGCTGGATATGGTGACAGGTGCCTATAATCCCAGCTACTCGGCAGGCTGAGGCAGGAGAATCGCTTCAACCTGGGAGGCAGAGGTTGGAATGAGCTTAGATCGCACCACTGCACTACAGCCTGGGTGAAAGAGCAAGACTCCATCTCAAAAAATAATAATAATAATAATAATGATAATAATAATATCTCTCAGTTAAGAGGATCATGAAATGAATGATCATCTAGGTTTTCACATCCGTGGATTCTGATTTATGGTATTTAGATGTATAATAGACTAATGTTTACCCCCAAAGTGATTTCATTACAAAAAGTCTTCATGATTTGATGTCACACAGAGGAGTCAAAGCCATGTCTCCTGATTTTATCACTGGTGATATTAAATCCGCCTTGAGTCTCAGTTTTCTTTTTTTTTTTTTAATTTTTTATTATACTTTAATTTCTAGGGTACATGTGCATGACGTGCAGGTTTGTTACATATGTATACTTGTGCCATGTTGGTGTGCTGCACCCATCAAT
>NW_012115378.1:4889677-4894118 GCF_000951035.1 Colobus angolensis palliatus
ATCCTTGAGGAATTGCCATACTGTTTTCCATAATGGTTGAACTAGTTTACAATCCCACCAACAGTGTAAAAGTGTTCCTATTTACTGTAACATGGAAGTAACACTCCATAGAGTTTTTAAGATGCTTACATTATATAAGTAAGGCACCTTTCACAGCATATAATGGTATAAGAGCTCAATAAATGTTATTTTTCTTTTATTAATTAGAAATGGGAGAAATGCCTTATGTAAGAGTGAAGAAGCAGTACATGTCTTAATATAGGAACCAAGTGTACAGATTGGTTGTCCTCCAGTTATGGGGCCACCCAAAAACTAAATTAGAAATCACATATATCTTGGGCCACCTAGGATAAGAAAAGCGCAAGCTATGATTCAACTAGGTTTTCCCTATGGCAGCCTGAGATGATGTTCTTCAGCACATTAGGAACATTTATATACAAATGTTAAGAATGGTTCTTTTTATCAGTTCACTTGCTACATAATCATAGTACCCTCCACCTTTCTTTGTCTCAATTCTATGCACACCACCAACCTTCTGCCAACAGTTGATTTTCAGCTTCTGTTTATTCATTCATTTATTCTTAAATCAAAAATACTTACAGTGGTGATTTCCAGGCAAGATGGGCTATTTCTGCCCTCAACACATTTACATATGAATATGAGAAGGTAGATAAATAAACAAGAAATGACACAGTATTGAGCATTCCTATCCTACAATTCCCTAAGGATTCTCTGGAGAACCTCTATTTGAACAAGATATTTTATCGGTAGAGAAGTATCTCATAAAATCCAAAATGCAGTATTATAACAGCTCTGGTTACTCATATTGCAAACAGAGAATTTTTATAACAGCTTTATTGAGATATAATTCACAAATCATAAAACTCACCCACTTAAAGTGTACATTTCCATGATTTTTTATATGTTCACAGATTTGTACAACCATCACCACTAATTTTGAAAATGTCATGACCCCAAAAAGAAGTTCCATACTTACTAGCAGTGGAGTCACATTCCCTCCTATTTCAGTCACTGTAACTTCTAATCCATTCTGTGTCTCTATAGATTTGCCTATTCTGCACATTTAATATAAACGGAATCATAGTGTATGTAGATATAGCCTTTTGTCACTGGCTTCTTTCACTGAGCATAATGCTTTAAAGGTTCACTGAGTTTGTATCAGTATTTCATCCTTATGCTTGTTTAATAATATTTCTTCATATGACTATACCATATTTTGTTTATTCATTCATCACTTGATGGGCATTTGGGTTGTTTCTACTTTGAGGGTATTGTGAAAGTTTGGGTAGACACATTTTTACATATCTCTTGAATGTGTACCTCAGAGTAAAATTGCTGAGTTATATAGTAACTATATGTTTAACATTTTGAGGAGCTGCCAGAATGTCTTCCTAAGTGGCTATATTATTTAACAATCCCACCAGTATGTATGACAGTTCCACTTTCTTCACATCTGGTCAGCAGTTTTTATTTTCTGCTTTTTTGTTGTTTGGTTGGTTGGTTCTTAACAATTCCGGTGAGTATGAAGTGGTATCCCAGTTTGGTTTTGATTTCTCAAATGACTAATGATGTTTAGCATCATTACCTGTGCTTATTGGTCATTTATAAATCTTCTTTGGATAAATGTCTATTCAAATATGTTGCTCCTTTTAAAATTGAGTTATTTGCCTTTTTATTGACTTGTAAGAGTTCCTTGTGTATTTTAAGGACAAAAGCCCTTCATCAGCTATAAGGTTTTCAAGTGTTTTGTCTGATTCCTTTGGTTATATTTTCACTTTCTTAAAGCACAAATGTTTTTAATTTATCTTGAGTTTCAGTCTATCTTTTTTTTTTTCTTCTGTGGCTTGTGCTTTTGGTATCATGTCTAAGAAGTTCATGGCCAATCCAAAATTATGAAGATTTTCATATGAGGGTTTTATAGTTTAGTTTTTACATTTATGTCTGCGACCCATTTGAGTCCATTTGCTATGCATGGTGTAAGGCAGGATGTCAACTTCATTTTTTTGCATGTGGATATCCAGTTATTCCAACACCATTTGTTGAGCAAACTATTCCTTTTCCCCATTGAATTTGTCCTAGCACTTTTGTCAAAAATCAGTTGATCACAAATTTAAGGGTTTATTTCTGGACTTTCAATTCTATTCCATTCTTCTATGTCTCTTTGCTTATATCACTACCACTGTCTTGATTATTGTAACTTTGTAGCAAGTTTTGAAATCTGGAAGGGTGAGTGCTCCAACTTTGTTCTTTTGCTAGATTGTTTTGGTTCTTCTGAATCCTTTGCATTTCCACGTGAATTTTAGAATTTACTTCTCGATTTCTCCCAAATTATGTAGCCTGACTTTTTATTGGGATTGTGTTAAACCTGTAGATGAACTTTGGAAGTATTGCCACTTTAACAATATTAAGTCTTCTGATCTTTGAACATATACATGTCTTTCCATTCACTAGGCCTTCTTTAATTAGTTTCAACAGTATTCGTACTTTTAGACCACAAGTATTACACTTCTCCTGTTTAATTTATTTCAAAGTATTTTATTATTTTGATGCTATTTTGTTGGAATGATGGTATTTTGGGATTATTCGTTGATAGTGTATAGAACATAATTGATTTTCGTTTATTGATGTTGTATCCTTCAATCTTGCAGAACCCACTTATTGGTTCTAATATTTTTTTACTGATTTTTTAAGATTTTCTATATATAAAAGCATGTCATATACCATCTGTAAATAGAGATAGTTTACATCCTTCCTTCCCAAACTGAATGACTTTTCTTTTCTTTTCCAGCCTAATTTCTCAGTGTGAAACTGACAGTAAAATGTTGAATAGATGTATTGACATATGTATTGTCTTTTTCTTGACCACAGAGAAAAATATATATTTACTATTGAATATAATGGTAGCTATAGGGATTTTTGACAATAGTTCTTACCAAATTGAGAAGTTCCCTTCTATTCCTGTCACATCAAGTACTTTTCATTAAGCATTACCAAATGTTTTTTCTGCCTCTGTCATTTTGCTAAGTTTTTCTAAATGTTTTTATTTTCTGTACTTCTATTATTTTATTGCTTCATTCTCTATGTTAAGTATATATTTTCCAGTGTGCCATTTTAATTTCTTTGCCATTTATTTTATGTGTTTTGAGTTAATTTGTTAGTGGTTACACTGGGGAATACAAGTAACATCTTTGCTTATAACAATCCAATACCAATTAATAGTAACTTTATTTTAATAGTATTCAAAAACTTGACCCCAATAAAGCTCTGATCCTCCTCCCTTTTTTCTCTGTTACTGTCATACAAGTGACATTTTTCTACATTATAAGCCCAGCAACAAAATTAATAATTATTTCTTTATTCAGTTGTCTTTTAAATCCATGAAAAGAAGAAAAGGGTTACAAACAAAAATACATTTTTATGGCAATTTATATCTATCTGTGTAGTTACCTTTGCTGATGATTTTTCTTTCATAATGTAGATTTGATTTCTTGCCTAATATTTTTTCATTTTAGTCTGAGGAACACTCTTTAGAGCAGATCTTCTAGCCAAAACAAACAAACAAAAATCTGTTTTGTTTTTGTTTGTTTTTTTGCTGATCTGGGAATGTCTTAACTTCTCATTCATTTTTGAAAGACAGTTTAGCTAGATATAGAATTCTTAGTTGACAGTATTTTTTCAGTACTGAATATATATCATTATTCAGGCCTTCATGATTTCTAATGGTAAGTCAGCTATTTATATTTTTGAGAATCTCTTGTACATGATGATTTACATTTTTCAGTCTTTTTTTTTTAACTTGTTTTCCTCTTTGTCTTTTAAAAGTTTGACTATGATATTTCTACATATGGAAATTTGAGATTATGTGTGGAGGTTACCAGACTTCTTGAATGTGTAGATTAATGTTTTTCCTCCAAATTTGGAAGATTTTCCCCACAACTCTCAGAGGCTCTGTTAACTTTTCTTTATTCATTCTCTTTCTATTCTAACTGAAGAATCTCAAATGACCTATTTCAAGTTTACTGATTCTATCCTATGCCACCAAAAGTCTGTTATTGGTCCCCATCCAGGGAATACTTTTATTTTAGTCATTATACTTTTTAACTCCAAAATTTTTATTTGGTTCTTTTTTATAATTTTGATTTTCTTCTTGATTGTTTCTAGTTGCACACCATACATATAATTCCTTCAGTTCTTTAAGTTAGATTTCTTTGGTTCTTTGAACATGTTTGTAATAACCAATTTCAAATTTTTGCCTAGTAAATCCAACATCTGGGCTTTTTGGATTTTTTTTTTTCTATTTACCATACTTTTCCCAATTAGGCATACTTTCCTGTTTCTTTTTTTTTTTTTTTTTTTTTTTTTTTTTTTTTTGAGGCAGGGTCTCACTTGATGGTCTCTGAGCTTCTTGGATCTGTTGTTT
>NW_012115378.1:4894388-4901441 GCF_000951035.1 Colobus angolensis palliatus
ATGATCTTGGCTTACTGCAGCCTCTGCCTCCTGAGTTCAAGAGATTCTCCTGCCTCAGCATCCCAAGTAGCCGGGATTACAGCCACGCACCACCACACTCAGCTAATTTTTGTATTTTCAGTAGAGATGGGGTTTCACCATGTTGGCCAGGCTGGTCTCGAACTCCTGATTTCAAATGATCTGCCCGCCTTGCCTCCCAAAATGCTGGGATTACAGGTGTGAGCCACCACACCCAGCCTCTTTCCTGTTTCTTTCCATGTTTTATACTTTTTTATTGTTGCTCAAAACTAGACATTTCAAGTAATATAATTTGGCAACTCTGGAAATCAAATTTTTTCTCCCCATGGTTTTTTGCTGTTGTTATTTGTTATTGCTAGTGTTGCTGCTACCACTGCTCCTTGTTTTGTGATTTTCCTGGACCAATTCTATAAACTCTGTCTTCTTTATTATGAGCAGCTACTGAAGCTTCTCCCCAAACCAACTAGTAATTTGAGAAATAGTTTTTAAATAACCTGAACCAATAAGTCTCCCAGATGTTGTGAGTGGACTCTGTGTGTGTGTGTGTTATACATACATAAAACAATATAACAGGTTATAATTATGTCTTTTCCTTTACTTCTTGTTTATGCAGGTCCTCTAGAACAAACAGCAATAAGAAAGTGGAACATTGTCCCCGTGTCTTTTCTGGAATGTAAACTGCCCTACACATAGGTGTGCCTTTTAGATTGCTAGTGCTTTGTCAGACATTTTCAAAGACCCTTTAAAGACATTTTTTTTTCCAGTTTTTCCTTTTAAGTTTTTCAGTTAGCCTCTTGCTAGCCCCGATATGTGTCACTTCCTCAGGAAACTGTGGTATCAAACAGTTCCTATTGATTTTTCTAGACAAACACTCTAAGTACGGGCCTGTTTACACTGATTAAACTATGAGTCTTGTCAAATAAAGATAAGCCCTGAGAATGGGATTTTTCCAGGGAGTTTCTGGACAGATCACACAGTGACAAGAACACCACAGTCATTCTGCTGCATCCTGTGTTTACTAGAAATTGGTTCTCACAGTTACTGTGGTATTAAGGCTGTTGGTTTTCCAGGTTTATGAGGAGTTGAAGTAGGAGAATGGGAATAAGGCAAGCTAGAACATTACAAAACTTACAGTTTTTACAGAAATTCAGCTGTTTTCCTTGAATGGATACTCTTCAGACTGTGGGCAAGATGTTGGTTAATTTTCAGAGTTCTGTTAAGATTGATATTTGACAACTTTTGCTTTCATGAAGGGGCATATTTTCAGAGCTCCTTATTCCACCATTTCGGAACTGCTTTTCTGCAAACATGAATTTTTAAAATAAGTCATGATCTTTTACATAGTGTACCTTGATGTAAATAAGATTGTCTAACTAGGAGTGGTTATAACTTTGGTGAGATCTTTGTATGCATATATATAGTCTTCCCTGGATTTTTCTTGGGAAAGTGCAATATTGACACTGAAGTGAAATACCTTTCATCCACGTCCACTTCTTGGGTGAAATTATCTCTTTCAAAGCTCATACTCTATTTCCACAATGAAGGCCAAGCAAATGACATCATTTTTTAGTTACAAGAAAAAAACTTGTATTTTGGCTTACATACTTCTTATAACTTAAAATATAATAAATATAAAAATAAATCATAGTCTTATATTGTAAAATAATACTTGCCAAGATAGCCATCTTATTATAAACTGGGATACATTTAAAAAATGATTCACCACTTTGAGTGCCCAAAGCCAAAGATAAGTAGAAGTAAATACTGATGAACTTTTATTTTACTTTTATTTTCTTCAGCAAGGAGATTTATCATAAACTTGAAAAAGGTAAATAATAACAAGAGGGCCCAAATCCCTTAAGACTGACAGGGTCCTTACCCAGCAAAACATTCCTGGATCCTGAAAGAATGTATCCATATGATTAAGGAAATAAAGTTAGTTACTGGAGAGAAGCTGTGAAGCAGGTGAAAGAAATGTCAAAACACTAAAGTTAGGAAATTAGTCTTATTTTTCAAAAGGCAGAGAAACTAAAGCTTGGTGGGAGTAAAATTAAGCCTCAGAAAAGTATTCTAGATTGGTTTATTTAGGAGATTATATGTGAAATCCTATAAAAGGAAAAATGTGTTATTGAAATATATGGATTCACTAAAAATTAATTATGTAAATTATACCAAATTTCCCTCCATTCTCTTATAAACAAGTTTGCTCTACCTACCACTTAGAGCATAGGTTGATATTTGCAAAATATAATATTTCATTGTATCCTTGTGGGAGAAACAGTTGCATAACCATAACCAAAGAAAATTGGTGGTTTTAAGGTCATCCTTGATATGCCACTGGGCTGCTGCTGGACTCAATCATTTTTGTCTCCTATTTGCTAAAGACATACTTTAAAAATGTGTAGTTTCCAATATTATGGGGAAGTTGTATCATATGGCAGAAAAAAGTTTGAAGATTATCTTGATTATAAGCATAAAACAAAAATATGAAATTTAAAAGAAGACAGTGGAAACCATCTACGATTTAAGTTCCAATGTTCAAGTATTTAAAGTGATGAGATGATTCTCTTTTATAATATTAATGTTAAGGAAAAGATTTTGGGGGAGCGCTGTGAAATGAGGCACTGCATGGACTGGATTAGCACCCTTTATGATTTCTGAGTCCTCTTCCAATGCAAAGATTTGGGGATTATATATAGGAACTTTTTATTTAAGGTAAAGTTGAAATATATTAATAACTGGCAAAAATCATGTACATGTAAAATATTCTGAATCCTAATATCCCAAAGTGATGCATTTATCTCTACCTATGTCATTCTTTACAATAATTCTTACTTTATCCTGGCGATTGATATTCATAAAGCCTGATATTAAATGAGAATATCACCCTTGAAGTAATTAGTATGTATGTAGAAACAAATTTCAGATCACTTCTTCAATGCTGGCATGCAAAAGCCTGTGCTAAAAATAAAAAACAGGAAAATAATGTAATGTTTTGCAGAAGTAACATTGAAGTATTCAAATTGAGCCCTCAGTATCTTAAATTGTAGCTATGTGACTTTAATGAAAGAAACTAAATGAATCCATGCTAATGCATTATTGGTATGTGAAGAACAAGAAGAACAAATCACACAAATTTCCCCAGTTAATTATTGTGATAGAAATTCATTGTCATATTATTGACCTATTTGGTCATGCCCAAGTTAATCATGTCTGAACCTTTCCCAGTGGGAAATAAGCTTGTTCACTTCCTGTCTTGCAAGAAAATCAACTAAAACTCAGTCACATATGCCTATAGCCCGATCACTGCAGCACACCGTCACCATCATCTCCAACAGTGAAACTGCAGTCTGCAGTGAGCCCAGGAGACTTGGTGTCAGAAACTCATCACTTCCTGTGTCCTTTATTTTTTTTTATTTTTTATTTTTTTGCATTCTGCTCAATCATTTGCCACATTAAATTAAGCCTGTTTGCCAAAGCCCTTCCTGCTTTCTCTTTGCAAGGAGCTGTTTTGAAATACTGAACTGTTTTGAAATACTGAAACAGAGTTTACGTGCAGTAACAGACTAGTAAGCCAGCAACTTTAGTCGCTTATTAAAGTCAAGCATGTGTCTTTGTTTCATGTTGCTAATGATGTGGAACCGTAGAGGCCTGAGTATATTTCGCCTGGACGGTGTGGGAGCGAATGCTGAGAGCTCATTACTCGGCTCCCCATTGGAATCCTGCAGGCTTCCGCTCATTGAGGAGACTGTGGGGGCTTTGACAGAATTATTATCCTGAATATTTTTAGACTCATTAACTATATCACCAAAGCAAAACATCTCTTCCTCAGATGCAAATGGCTGCAGCTACTGTGGCTTTGCTTTAGTTATTGCAGAAAAAAGGATGAAGCTTGAAAATAACTTAAGAAAAAGACTTCTCATGCCTGAATGTTTGATTTCGCAACTTATATTGGGACTGTTGTGGCTGTTTTGCCACATTTGAGCCACTTGTATACAAGTGCTATTTATAAAGAGAAACACATTCATTTCTCCATATTAAGCAAGAATCAAAATCTTTTTTAAATTTTCTGTGTGTTCTATAATGCATTTCTGGATGAGGCTTTGACGATGATGCTGTGAGCCGAGGGTTATGGTATTCATTCCCAAGACTATAGAGTAACTTTTGGTGCCTGACCTAAATCTAAACTGAGAATGACTATGTAGTTAAAATAATGATTTGGGGGAATAGCTGTTCTCTAATTCAGAAATTGTAACATATGCTGCCTGGCATGAAAGATGACACACTGTCTTAGATCATTACAATACCTTAACACAGCACTCTGATTTAAGGTTGAAGAGCAAGAAAGGAATTTTAACCTACCTCCAAATTGTCTTGCTCTTGTGGATTTCAGTTCAACTTTAATATTACTTTATTGAGGCTTTTGGTGATTTAATTTAGGCTTAAGAAGCCCTTAAAGAAAAAAATATGCATACCTTAAAATTAATTCTTTAGAGCAAAGGACAGAGAACTACATTTATGGTTCTTTTGGTATGAAAGTTAAGTTGGACCTCTAGAGGATTTCAGGTTTCCAAAAATAAATTAAGTTTTAGCACTTTGACGGAGAGTCTTTAATTTCTCATATATTATTGTTTACAAGTGTGCCCAAAATTTGCCAGCTAACGCAGCTAGACTGAGATGTGTTTTGTGGACTTTTAAACATTAATATTTGCTCTGAAATATTTTGTACCTTAATGAAAACACTGTTGTTTGTGCACAAATATTCACTGCTTTGGAAGAAATACCCTTTGATTTTATTTGTGGTTCATTTCCCACACTACAGTGCTTTGACAATGGTGACAGTGACTTCATACATCAAGAATTTCTCCTGCTTTCCATGACCGCCAGGGAATCTGAGGGGAATACTTTACATCTGAAACATGTTTTCCTTTGGGATTCTACCATTAGAATAACAGGTCTGATCAGTAGCCCATTATGAAATGGAACTTCCACATGGAAGAGAAAGGAGTGAAGAAAGAAAATACCTAAAAATCAAACATATAATAATAAACTACAAAACTGAATGGTATATGCATATTAAATATATACTATAGCTTTTAGGATGCCATTATACTCTCATTAGAAATCCCAATACCCTATGTTCTTTTACTATCAAGAGCATACAAAACTTTGAAGGTGTGAGGTAGGAACTATTTAACTTGGATGATTAGAAGGCAATGATAATATGGCCAATGTCATAGAATTGTTTTGTGGGAGAGTTCACTTCACCTGAAGTCTCAGAGAGATTAATGAGAATTTCTGTCAATGGTTCTAAGAAAGATCATGAGATAGAGTACACATCAATTCTCATTTTTTGTATTCCTTTCAAATAAGCATTCAAAACATAAATGTTACTACTGATGGATCAGAGAAACCATCCTTTATTCAGAGATATTGCAGATCTGCTTCGTGGAAAGCACTCCTTTAGATATTTGCATTACAATAGTAAATAAAGCAGACATTCTTGTTCTAGTGAGGGAGACACATAGCAAACAAGATAAATACAATATATGGTGTATTAAGAAATTAATCTAGAATGGATATAGGAATGTGTGTTGGGGAAGGGATGGAATTCTAGATAGGATGGGAAGAGAAGTATTAACTGGGAAGGAGTAGTTTTTAATAAAAATATGAAGGAATTGAGGAACTAGCAATGTGGATATTTGTGGGAAAGGTATTGTAGTAATGCAGAATGCACAAAGTCACTAAGATAAAAGCATATCTATAAGAATAAAGGTAACACCAGGCCAATGTAAAAGAGAGAAACGGGAAAATAAGAACAGAGAAATAATGAAGAGATATATTATTTAGAGACCTAAAGACCATTGTCTTTTCCTCAGAGTGAGCTGGAAAACCATTGAGAGTTTTGAGATGAGAAGCGACAAAATCTAAATTATGGTTTAATTGGATCACTGTGGAAACTGGGTTCAAAATAGACTGAAGGTGGTCAAAAACAGAGGAAAGGAGGCTATTTTAATAATCCAGATAAGAGATTTTGATGACTTGGGTCAAGATGGTGCCCATGGCAGTAGTGAAAAGTGGTCAAATTCAGGGTATATTTTAAAGGTAGCACTAATAGGATCTTCTGATGACCAGATGAAGGGAGTAAGAGAAATAGAGGAATGAAGGATGATACAAGGATGATTTGCCTGCACAGCTAAAATGAAGTTGATCTTAAATGACAAAAGAAAGAAGAGGAGACAGGTGTAGGGGGAAATATCAGGAGATCAATTTTAAACATGTAATATCTGAGATGAATTTAAGACATTCAAGTGGAGATGTCAGGTAGTATGTTGATAAACAGGTCTGGAGTTGAAGGAAAGTATCCTTGCTGGGGATACTAATTTGCAAGATTTTCATATATAGCTAATGTGTGCAATCATTAGACTAAATGAGTTAATCCCAGGATAGAGAAGAAATCATTGATGACCTTGATAAGAGAAGTTTTTTAACAGAATTATATCAATGAAAAAAATCTGACTGGAGTACATTCCACAGAAAATGAGAGGAGGACCTGTGCAGACATGAGTAGAGACAGCTCATTCTACAATTTTGATATAAACATAAGTAGAAAAACAAAAAACAGGAGAGGGCAAAATGCGAGCATGAGAAGATTTACTTCCCCAAATATTTGTACATGAATACAAATGATTAAGTACAGAAGAGGAAATGTGTGAAAGGAGAGTTAGAGAAGAACTGAGGTATTGCTGTGACACTGTCCCTTGAGCAGATGAGAGAGGATGGAATCAATTGCACAGGTAGAAGGATTTGACTTTGTTAAAACATCCATAGTAACGAGAGAGGGTAAACTGCACTGACACAGGCAAAGATGGTTGCTGAAAATTTGTGGACAATGTTTTCTGATTACTTCAATATTTTCCAGTGAATTAGAAAGCAAGTTCAGTTGGGAATGAGTGTGGAGGAAAAGTTGTTTGAGATATGCACACCTGCACTGTAATGGAAGGAGTATTGGCTTGGGGATTGAAAACTTGAATC
>NW_012115378.1:4907371-4937526 GCF_000951035.1 Colobus angolensis palliatus
ATATGTAACAATCCTGCACGTTATGCACATGTACCCTAGAACTTAAAGTATAATAAAAAAAAAAGAAAAGAAAACTTGAATCCTGTTACTAATTATTGGTTAGACCAATTTAGTGTCATTGGACCTCAAGTTGCACAACTGTGAAATAAAGCCTTCATGCCAAATATTCTTAAATTCTGTTTCGTCCACTGATTCAGTTGTAACCAACCATCAGAATGTTTGACATAATGTTACAATCAAAGCTGCTAACATAATTACAAGAAATGAGAAGTCAGTACATCACTACCTGGAAGATCAATGAGAAGAGAATTGCAGACATGCAAATGTAACATCACTATTCAAATATTTACCATTATAGATGCTATTGCACAATGTTTGTGTTTTGTTTTCCATTTCCATACATTAGGAAGGACTGAAATTTTCAAAGTGGTTACTGGTGAAAAATTCAGCCCTTGTTGAAACTGTGTAGTCATATAGCTGATCAATTGACCTGAATCAGTCATGTCATACCAATCAAGTAAGCTGAATGCGTGAGTAGGAATATAATAGCCACAAATAGCCTTGATTTGTATGTACTTAGGTGCAGTCTTAAAACTTGTCAATAGCCCAGTAGCTACAACTACTGCTATCTTGTCAGCAATATGAGGACCAATATAATTTGAGTCATTAGAGGGCAATGACAAGATTCTGTTTCCTTGACTTTGGGTCACAGTGCTCTTGAGCAGAGGGTTTTAGTGATGACAGTGAGACAAGCTGCAGAACTCAACAATGAATACCTGACCCTTAGCTTGAATTTTCTATTTATAAGATGTCACCTGTTGAAAACAAGATGTCACCTGTTGAAATCTTGAATCAGCTTTTTAAGTCAAAAACGTAAATGTTAACTCATAACCATATGAAAGAAAGTGTATTTGAATGCATATATTGTTTTAGTATATGGTGCAAAGCCTTGACCATAGAACCCCAACAAAAACTCCTGTTGTTACCATTATAACTTTCTGTGTTGAGATGGGATGATCACAGGCCTTGTTGGGTATAAAATTATAAAAATCCTTTATAAATTCTGTGAACATAGATTATTCCCACAGCCTTTATGTAGGAAATGCTGCATCCCCTGTTCCAAAGTAGTTCATAATAGCTTTTAAAATAGTGTTTGTATTAGTTTTCTATTGCTGTGTAACAAATTACTACAAATTTGGCAATTTAACATATAATACATGTGTTAACTCACAATTTCCATAGATGAGATACTTAAACAGAGTTGAACAGGGTCCTCTGCTCAGCATCTCACAAGACTGAAATCCAGTTGTCAGCCAGGCTGTGTTCCTTTTTGGAGCTTAAGGTCATCTTCCAAGATGTATTGTTGGCATGTATTGTTGGCAGAAATCAGTTTTTCTTGCTGGCTGTCAGTAAGGGACAGCTCTCATCTTCTAGAGGCCCTCACAGTTCTTTGCACTGCAATAACCCTTTCAAAGGCCCTCTCATAACATGCACTGCAAGATTAAAAGGAGACTCCCTTCTTATCTGCAAAGACAGAGTCTTGTATAACCACATAAACTAACATAATTGCAGGAGTGACCTCCCATCACCTTTTCCATATTCTATTGGCTAGAAGCAAGCCAGAGATTCTGACCACACTCAAAAAGAGGGGATTTTACAAGGATTTGACCTGTTGGGAATCATCTTGTAATTCTCTCTACCACAGTGGTACAAGGAGTATTTATTGAGATAATGTATCTACACATACGAAACTTGGTTTATAAAAAGCACTTGCTAAATGTAAACTGTTATGACTGATACTGTTCACATAATATTTAAACACTATGCAAATAGTAATAACTTTAAGGTTAAATTTAGAAAAATATTATCAAATTGGGAATCAAAAATTATTGTTATACATTGCCATCAAACATTTATTGGACATTTACTTGTACATTCCTCTCCAATTGATTGTGACTGTGTAGGTGAATTAGCTTACATAATGCATTGAAGCATTAGGAATTCTTCCCTCTTAAAACAGTACCTCTTAATCATTCTGACATGTGAAATAAAACCAAAGCAAATTCAATCTTAAATAAGTTATTTTAGCCTATTACAAAGGCTAAATGGGAATCAACAATTTTACTCTAAAGATCATTTGGTCTAAAAATATGATGTTAATACAGTCAATCAAATGAATGTCACAGATCCTTATATATGATAATTGATAAACAAATTGTAAATTATCTCACATTGAAAAAGAAATGTGCTTATTTACTTCTCCTTTTTAAACATAACTTTCTAGTAAATAAAATATTTAAGTCTTTCATTTAAATTCGAGGGAAAGGCATCACAATCATTTAGAAAAGTGGCATGTGGCATGTTTACATTTGGTATTACACTTGAGTTCCAGTTATTTCAGATTTTCACTACTGGTAGGAGTTTTATCATAAAAGATTACTTTCTTTGTGTACACGGAATTAGAACTATAGAACAAGAAGCACCTACTTATTTTTAGTTTTTAATTTTTGTGTGTGCATAGTGGATATTTATATTATTTATGGGTTACATGAAGTAGTACATGAAGTAGTCTAATAAAGGCATACAATGCATAATAATCAGAGTAAATTAGGTATCCATCACATCAAGTGTTTATCCTTTCTTTGTGTTAAAAACAATCCAGTTATTCTCTATTAGTTATTTTAAAATGTACAAGTTATTGTTGTCTGTTGTCACTCTGTTGTGCTATCAAATACTAGATCTTACTTATTTTATCTAACTATATTTTTATACCCACTAACCATCTCCTATTCCCCATGCCCAGTAACCTTCCTAGCCTCTGGTAACCATCATTCTGATCCTTATTTCCATGAGTTCCATTGTTTTTACCTCTTAGCTCCCACAGATAAGTGAGAACATGCAAAGTTTGTCTTTATGCCTGGCTTATTTCACTTAATGTGATATCCTCCAGTTTCATCCATGTTGCAAATAACAGAACCTTATTCTTTTTATGGCTAAATAGTACTCCATTATGTATATGTACCACATTTTCTTTATCCAATCATCTGTTGATAGGCATTTAGGTTGTTTACAAATCATGGTGTGTGTGATAGTGCTGCAATAAATATGAGTGCAGATATCTCTTCAATATACTCACTTCCTTTCTTTTGGGTATATATCTAGCAGTAGGATTGTTGGATCATATGGGAGCTCTATTTTTAGTTTTTTGAACGACCTCCAAACTATTTTGCATAGTGGTTGTACTAATTTACATTCCCACCAACAGTGCACAAGGGGTCCCTTTTCTCCATATCCTCACCAGCAGTTGTTATTGCCTGTATTTTGGATAAGAGCCAGTTTAACTGGAGTGAGATGATGTCTCATTGTACTTTTAATGTGCAGTTCTCTGATGATCAATGATGTTGAGCACCTTTTCATATACCTGTTTGACATTCATATGTCTTCTTTTGAGACATGCCTATTCAGATCTTTTGCTCATTTTTTAATCTGATTATCGCTTTGTCCTATAGAATTGAGTTCCTTATATATTCTGGTTATTAATCCTTTGTGAGACAGATAGTTTGCAACTATTTTCACCCATCCTGTGGGTTGTCTCTTCACTTTATTGTTTCCTTTGCTGTGCAAAAGCTCTTTAACTTTATGCGACCCCATTTGTCCATTTTTGATTTGGTTGACTGTGTGCCTGTGGGGTATCACTCAAGAAATCTTCAGTCCAATGTCCTAGAGCATTTCCCCAAAGTTTTCTTGTAGTGGTTTCATAGTTTGAGGTCATGGATTTCAGTCTTTAATCCATTCTGATTTGAATTTTGTATATGGAAAGAAAAAAGGGTCTTGTTTCATTCTTCTGCATATATCTGATTTTCCCATCACCATTTATCAAAGTGATTGTCTTCCTCAGTGTATGTTCTTGGCACCTTTGTCAAAAGTGATTTCTCTGTAGATGTGTGAATTTGTTTCTGGGTTCTCTGTTCCATTGGTCTACCTGTCCTCTGTTTAACATAATTTTGAAGATAGGTCATATGATTTCTCCAGTTTTGTTTTTTCTTTGCACAGGATAGCTCTGACTATTCTGGGTCTTTTCTGTTTCCACATAAAGTTTAGGATTGTTTTTCCTATTTCTGTGAAGATGTCATTCATATGTTGATAGGGATTTCATAGGATATTTAGATTGCTGTGGGTAGTACAAACATTTTAGTTATATTGATTCTTCCAATCCATGAACATGAAATATTTTCATATTTTTTGTGTCCTTTTCAATTGTTTTCATCAATGTTTTATAGTTTTCATTGTAGAGATTTTTCACTTCTTTGGTTAATTACTAGGTATTAAATCGTATTTGCACCTATTGTAAATGGGATTACTTTCTTGATTTCTTTTCTAGATTGTTCACTATTAACATGTAGAAATGCTGTCGATTTTTGTATGTTGATTTTGAGTCCTACAACTTTGCTGAGTTTGTTCATCAGTTCTAATAGTTTTTGGTGGAGTCTTTATGTTTTTCCAAATATAAGATTATATTATCTGCAAACAAGAACAATTTACTTCTTCCTTTCTAATTCGAGTGCCCTTTATTTTTTTCTCATCGCATTGCTCTAGCTAGATCTTCCAATGCTATGTTGAATAACTATGGTGAAAGAGGGCATCCTTGTTCCAGATCTTAGAGGAAGGACTCAGTTTTTCCCCATCAGTATGATGTTAGCTTTGGATCTATTGCATATGGCTCTTATTATATTGAGGTATGTTCCTACTGTGCCCAGTTATTTTAGGATTCTTATTATGAAAGGATGTTAAATATTATCAAATGTTTTTTCAGTATCAACTGGAATGATCATGTGGTTTTCATCCTTCATTCTGTTGACATGATGTATCACATTGATTGATTTGCATATGCGGAACCATCTTTATATCCCTGGGGTAAATCCCACTTGGTCATGATAAATGATCTTTTTAATGTATTGTTGAACTCATTTTGTTAATATTTTGTTGAGGATTTCCTTCCTTAATGTTTGTCAGTGATATTGGTTGGTTTGTAGTTTTTCTTTTCTTTCTTTTTTTTTTTTTTTTGGATGTATCTTTGTCAGGTTTTGGTATCAGAGTAATACTGGCCTCATATAATGAGTTTGAAAGTGTTTCTAACTCCTCTATTTTTCAGAATAGTTTAAGTAGGATTGGTATTAGCTCTTCTTTTAATGTTTGGTAAAATTCAGCAGTGGTGCCATCAGGTCGCAGGCTTTTCTTTGCTGGGAGACTTTTTATTATGGCTTCAAGTCTTACTATTTGCTATTGGTCTGTTCAGGTTGTGGCTTCTTCATGGTTCAGTCTTGGTAGGTTGTATGTATCTAGGAATTTATCAGTTTCTTCTAGGCTTTCCAATTTATTGGCATATAATTGCTCACAGTAGCTGCTAATGACCCTTTGAATTTCTATGGTGTTGGTTGCAATGTCTCCTTTTTCATTTCTGATTTTATTTATTTGGGTCTTCTCTCTTTTTTTTCTCAGTTAGTTTGACTAAAGCTTTGTCAATTTTGTTTATCTTTTCAAAACACCAAGTTTTTGTTTCACTGACCTTCTACATGTTTGATTCATTTCAATTTCATTTATTTCTGCTCTGATCTTTATTATGTTTTCTACTAATTTTGGATTTGGTTTGCTCTTGCTTTTCTAGTTCTTTAAGATGCATTGTTAGATTATTTATTTGAAGGTTTTCTAGTGTTTGATGTAGGTTCTTATTGCTATAAACTTTCCTTGTAGTACTGCTTTTGCCATATCCCATAGGTTTTAGTGTGTTGTATTTCTTTCATTATTTGTTTTAAGAAATTTTTAAATTTTCTTCTTAATTTGTTCATTGACCCACTGTTTATTTAGGAGCATATTGTTTAATTCCACATGTTTGTTTAGTTTCAAAATCCTTCTTATTAATAATTTCTAGGTTTTTTTTCCATTGTGGTCAGAGAAGATACTTGGTACAATTTCTATTTTTTGAATTTTTGCAAGACTTGTTTTGTGGCCTCACAAATGGTTTATTCTTGAGAATGATCCATGTGCTGATGATAAGAATGTGTATTCTGCAGCTGTTAGACAAAATATTCTATAAATATCTATTAGGTCCATTTGTCCTATAGTGGAGATTACATCTGATATTTTCTTGTTAATTTTCTGTCTGAGACATCTGTCCAATGCTGAAAGTGGGGTGCTGAAATCTCCAGCTGTTATTATGTTGAGATTTGTCCCTTTATTTAGCTCTTATACTATTTGCTTTATATATCTGGATGATCCAGTGTTTGGTACATATATATTTACAATTATATTCTCTTGCTTAATTGACCTTTTTATCATTATATAATGACCTTCTTTGTCTCTTTTTGTAGTTTTTGCCTGAAATCCATTTTATCTGATACAAATATAGCTACTCCTGTTCTTTTTCAGTTTCCATTTGCATGGAGTATCTTTTTCCCTCCCTTTATTTTCTATGTGTCTTTGCAGATGAAATGTGTTTCTTGTAGGCAGCAGACACTGTATGCTGGGTCTTCTTTTTTTAATCCATTCATACAATCTATGTCTTTTGCCTGGTGAGGTTAGTCCATTTACATTCAATGTTATTATTGGTAAGTAAGGACATAGTCCTATCATTTTCTTATTTGTTTACTAGTTGTTTTATGATCTTCTCTTCCTCACTTTTCTCCTTCATTCCTGTCTTCCTTTTAGTGAGGGTGATTTTTTTTCTGGTGGGATGTTTTAATTTTCTGCTTTTTATTTTTATGTACTTGCATGCTTTTCAATTTGAGGTTATCATGAGGCTTGAAAATACTATCATGTAACCCATTATTTTAAACTGATGATAACACAGATTGCACCAACAAACTATTAAGCAAGAGAAAACTAATAAGAACTCCACTTTTTTACCTGCCTATTAACTTTTTGTTGTTTCTATTTATATCTTATTATGCTGTCTTGAAAAGTTGTTGTAGTTATTATTTTCAATAAGTTCACCTTTTAGTCTATCTCCTCAAGAATGAGTACTTTACACCCTACAATTACAATGCCATAATATTCCGTGTTTGTCTCTATGCTTACTATATCAGTAAGTCTCACAAATACAGATGTTTTCTTATTGCTTATTAATACCTTTCCTTTCAGTTTGAAGTACTTCCTTAGCATTTCGTGTAGGACAGGTCTGGTGTTGATAAAATCTCTCAGTTTCATATAACTAGGAAATTCCTTAATATCTCCTTCATATTTAAAGGATATTTTCACTGGATATGCTATTCTAGGATAAAAGCTTCTTTCCTTCAGCAATTTAAATATGTCATGCCACTCTCTCCTGGCTTGTAAGTTTTCTGCTGAAAAGTCTGCTGCCAGACATATTGGAGCTCCATTGTATGCTATTTGTTTCCTTTCTCTTGCTGCTTTTAAGACCCTTTCTTTAGCCTTAGCGTTTGATTCTTAAATGTCTTGAGGTAGTCTTATCTGGGTTAAATCTGTTTGTTATTCTATATTCTTCTTGTACATGAATATTGATATCTTTCTCTAGGTTTGGGATGTCTTCTGTTATTATCCCTTTAAATCAGCTTTCTACCCCATCTCTTTCTCTACCTCCTGTTTAAGTCTAATACTTATTTTGTCTTTTTGACACTATTTTCTAGATCTTGTAGGTGTGCTTTATTTTTTTAACTTATTTTTTTCTTTTGTCTCCTCTGATTATTTTCAAGTAACCTGTCTTTGGGCTTACTAATTCTTTCTTCTGCTTGATCCTTCTGCTGATAAGAGACTCTGATTCATTCTTCAGTATATCAGTTGCAATTTTCAACTCCAGAATTTCTTCTTGGTTCTTTTTAATTATTTCAATCTCTGTGTTAAATATTTTTTATAGGATTCTGAATTCTTTCTCAGTGTTATTTTGAATTTAATTGAGTTTTATCATTGAGTTTTCAGACATGAATTCTCTGTCTGAAAGATCACATACTTCTGTCTCCAGGAATGGTCCCTTAGTTCATTTGGTGAGGTCTTGTTTTCCTAGATGGCCTTAATGCTTATGGATGTTCTTTCGTGCCTGGACATTGCAGAATTAATTATTTATTTCAACAGTTGCAGTACAGGCTTGTTTGTACCTGTTCAACTTGGGAAGGCTTTCCCGGCATTTGAAGGAAACTGGGCATTGTCATCTGAGTTTTGATATCTATGGCCATATCTACATTAGGGGTCACCCCAAACCCAGTAAAATGTGGCTCTTACAGATGCATAGAGGTACCACCTTGGTGGTCTTGGATAAAATCTAAAAGAATTTTCTCAGTAATTAGGCAGAGACTCTTCTTCTCTTTCCCTACTTTCTCCTAAACAAATGGAGTCTCTCTCTGTGCTGAGCTGCATGGAGCTGAAGAAGGGATGACAATAAGACCACACTGGATCAGACCTGAAGCCAGCACAGCACTGGGCTTTGCCCAAGACCTGGAGCAAGCACAACCTGGCTGCAACCTATGTTTGCTCAAAGCCACAGGGCTCTAGAATCAGCAGGTGGCAAAACTAACCAAGTTTGTGTCCTTCCCTTCAGAGCAGTGAGTTCCCCTGGCCCTGGGTGGGTCCAGGGATGCTGTCTGGGAACCAGATCCTAGAGTTGGAAACCTTAGGAATCCATATGGTGCTGTATTCTGCTGCAACTGAGCTGGCATGCAAGACACAAAACAAATTCCTTCCCCCTTTCCTCCCCTTTTAATAAGCATATGATTCTCTCCCTGTGGCCACCACTGCACCAGGTCCAAGGCAGATACTGTCTGGCTGCTGCCAATCTTCACTCAAGGCCCAAGGTCAACTTGTGGTGAATGCTGCCAGGCCTGTGACTCTCCCTTCAGGACTGTGGTCTCCTCTCTGGTCCAGGGAAGATCCAGAAATGCCATCCAAGTGCCACAGCCTGGAATTGGGAACCCCAAGTGTCCTCTTGGTTGTCTACTCTACTGTGGCCAAGATGCTATTTACAAAGTAAATATGCTGTAAGGTAAAGTCCCTTTTCCTCTTCCCTCCCCTTTTCTCAAGCAGAAGGAGTCTCTTTCCATAGCCACCACAGCTGGAAATATGTTGACACCTGATGTCAGCTTATCTCTAAATCTCACCCAAGGCCTGCAAAGAATACTCCCTGGGTATCGCTGCTCCTTATTTAGGGCCCAAGGACTCTTTGGTCAGCAGGTGCTGAATCCTGCAGGATGAGGTCTTTCCCTTCAAGGCAACAGGTTCCTTTCTGGCCCAGGCTGTGTCTAGAATTATCGTCTGTGAGCTGGAGTCTGGAATAGGGGTCTCAGGACTCTGGTGGATGCTCTATCCTACTGTAGATTAGCTAGTATCCAAGTTGCAAGACAACATCTTCTTTCCTCTTTCCTCTTCTCTCTTCAAGCAGATGGAAGGAGCCTCTCCTGGAGCTGCAAGTTGTGCTGCCTAGGATTGGGGGAAGGGTGGTGTAAACACTCTCTTGACTGCTCCAGTTGGTGTCTTTATAGGTTACATGTCCGTCAAGTCCGTTATCTCTGAGCCGAGCACAGCACCAGGAGTTGCCCAACAATTACAGTCCTCATGGTCTAGACTGTCTTTTGAGTTTATTCAGGATCCCATAGCACATTAGCCCACAGTGGCGAGGCTTGCTGGAACTCAGGTTCTGATTGCTGGGATGAATGATTCCCCTCTGGCTAGGGCTGGTCTAAATGCTCCCTCTATGGGTGTCCACAGAGTTCTTTCCCAGTATTGCGTTCCTCTATGATAAGGCAGCACTGACTTCCAATGCAAAGTCCCACAATCACTCTACCTCCTCCAAGCACACAGATTCTCTCTCCTCACCACATGGCTGCTGCCAGAGGGTAGGGGAGGGGTGGTGTCAGTGATTCAACACTGTCTTTCCAACCGTCTTCAGTGCCTCTTTCTGTGATATGAAGTTAAAACCAAGTACTGTGATTGCTCACCTGGTTTTTGGTTCTTAGGAAGGTACATTTTGCGTGGATAGTTGTTCAATTTGGTGCTCCTGTCAGGAAAAAAAAATCGGTGATGGCCTCTATTAGGACATCTTGCTCTGCCTTTCCACCTTTTTATTTTTGATAGCATAAGAATGAATAAAATGGTTGATTTTTTTCTCATCAAGTTATCATATCAAAATGAATTATTGCTAATGAAACGAGACAACTATATTTGTCTTCCTTAGATACCTGCTGTTTCGGTCAGGATTCTCCAGAGAAACAGAGCCAATAAAAAAAATAGATATATAAATAGGCAGACAGACAGTTAGATAGATAGATAGATAGACGAATAGATAATATATAATGTGTATGATATACATATATATACCATATATAGTCTTTATATATACATACACACATGTATGTATATATACTATACTTTTTACACACACACACACACGTGTGTATGTATATTATAAAGAGAGAGCAAGAGAGGGAGATTTTATTTTAGAGAATTGGGTCACATAAAATTCTGACACTGGCAAATCCAAAACCTTCAGGGTAGGCTGACAGGCTGAACATCCAAGGAAGACTTGCAGCTTGACCCTGAAGGCTATATGCTGGCAGCATTCCCTCCCTTTCATAGTGGGTGGTGGAGAATATCAGTCTTTTTCTCTTAAGGCATTCAATTGATTGCATGAGGCCCAACCACATTTGGGAGGACAATCCATTTTATGCAACGTTCACTAGTTTAAATGTTAATCCCAAGCTAATAAACAATCTCCTCAGAAACAAATAAATTAGCCTTTTAACTAAATAATTGGGTATTATGATGTGGCCAAGCTGACATACAAAATTAACTATCATAGCTGTCTTCACTACCCCATCCTACCCCCACACACAGAGTACAAATAGTACTAGGGTTATTTAATCCATTGAAAAAAATTGTACATGAATTCCCAGGGATGATAACTTAAATTCAAAACTAAAGAGAGGAGTTCTGGATTATGATTTTAAGCTTTGTAAATTGGTACGAGGGGGAGGGTGAGCTGTGTAACTTAATTTTTTATTCTTTATTTTATTTTTTTGTTATTAATAGAATTGGTTATTCTGTAACTTTATTTAACATTTGTGTTAATTCATCTGTAATGCATTCCTGCCATTCATTCATTTATTTCTGTTGAGGTATTATTATTTTTACTTATTGACTTATATGATCTCTTTATAATACATGTTTTTACTTTTTACTTCAAATGTTTTCTACATTCAATTTTTTATACTACATTTTAAATTTTGCTTGCAGTCAAGTGCATCCAGATTTTTAAAAAATTATTTATTCTGTTGTTTTATGCTTAGAAAATACTTGCCTATACCAGAATCAATTAAAAATCCATCTGGATTTTCTGTTTCCTATGGCTTAATTGTTTGTATTCAACTCTTTAAATCATATTTTAACAGTTTGAAATTATATTATAAATGCAGTTTTACATTCTACTTTATTCATATAATATTATATATGGAGCATTTTCCTACAAAATGAAATTTTATTTGCTGTGTAATATAAGCTGAGGATATAATTTATAGTTTTCCAAATTTCTAATTTTCTCAGCATTGTTGACTTGTTGACTTTCTTTAACCTAGCTTAAGTTCTTGTGTACTATTCCTAACTCAATGATATTAAGATTACTTATTATTTCTGTCATTAAGCTTTTTTTCTACATTATAAAGTCTTTTTATATAATGTAGGTATGTTAATAATACCACAATCAGATTTTGAAAAGATTACACTGGGGACTTTATACATATTTCAGTAAAGTTTTGTAACTTTATTACTATAGATTTTATAGTGGGTTTTTTTGTTCTTGTTTTTAATGCTATTCACAGGATTTTATATTTCTAATATTGTGTGGTTGTCATGTTCTTATGACTGGGAATTTTTTTTCTATTATATTTTTACTTAAACCATAAAGGGAAGTTCACTTTTTAAAAATTCATTCATTCCATATCTAACAATGTAGCTGAATTTTATTTTTATATTTGACTTTGCACTTTATTTTCATGAGTCGCTTAGGGGTGTGTGTGTGTGTGTGTGTGTGTGTGTGTCTTAATATATATATGTAAATATATAGATATAGATATAGATAAAATTGTAGCTTCAGAATGATACACAAGCATCCTGATTCCAGATTACAGGGTTTTCTCTAATATATTCTCCTATAGCATCTTTCTTTGAAAATTTTTATGCTTTTCTAATTTGTCAGCAATTAATCTTACTGCTTTGATAATATAGTTGACTTATAAATTCCCAATCATGTAATATACCATGCTTTTGTAGAATGGCGCAAGTCTGATAGTACCTTCTCAGTTTATGTTTTTTGGTTTTCTTTGAAGTGAAATAGCAGTTTATATTCTTTAGAAGGAATATGGCCAAAAGCATTTATTAATTCAACTAATATTTTTAAGTTAGAAATAGAGACAGCTTAGCCATTTTATAAGGTACCACAAGACACAGTTGTTTATTTTGTATACATCTGGTTTTCATTTAGGCCTCCATTATAGTTGGCTTTAATAAATCTGATGTAAATTAGTTGGTGAAATAATATTTCATGTTGTGATTTTATTTCCTCAAGTATCTTTTTACCAAAGAAAACTAGAAAGAAAACTATACATGTGTGTGTATGTATGTGTATGTATATATATATATTTTATTATACTTTAAGTTCTAGGGTACATGTGTACAATGTGCAGGTTTGTTACATATGTATACATGTGCCATGTTGGTGTGCTGCACCCATTAACTCATCATTTACATTAGGTATATCTCCTAATGCTATCCCTCCCCCTCCCCACAATAGGACCCGGTGTGTGATGATCCCCTTCCTGTGTCCAAGTGATCTCATTGTTCAGTTCCCACCTATGAGTGAGAACATGCGGAATTTGGTTTTCTATTCTTGTGATAGTTTGCTGAGAATGATGGTTTCCAGCTGCATCCATGTCCCTACAAAGGACATGAACTCATCCTTTTTTATGGCTGCATAGTATTCCATGGTGTATATGTGCCACATTTTCTTAATCCAGTCTGTCACTGATGGACATTTGGGTTGATTCCAAGTCTTCGCTATTGTGAATAGTGCCGCAATAAACATACGTGTAATACAAAATTATATTTTTAAATTACTCTTTGAGGAATCACATCCAGGACTGAACAACCACTCCATAAACGTAAATAACAATTGCTTTTCTATAAAAAGAAGAAAGCCATAAAGAGATTCAACTTCTACTACATTGTTAAACCCTAATTTTTACTTGTAGAGTTGTTTTAATTATGTGCCATACGTTCCTCCTCCCATTGATAAGCGATCTCATTTATTGGAGTTGCAGTACCACATGTAGATTAATAAAATACTGTTTCCAGGGACTGTGCCCATGTAATTCCATTACACAATGGCTGATCCAGTGCAACACCTATGAAAAGGAGTGCAGGGTCATTGCCAGCTTTCATCTCAACTTGGTATAACTGAGCTGCTATCATCATCCAAATGGCAAACAAAATATTTTCAAATGAGCCATTAAACAGAAAACTGTTTCCTATTGGTATGAAACCATGATTTAGTCACCTTGGAAATACTGCTGATATTCTAAGCACTAAAACTAAAAGTCTGCTCTTATTCTTATTTTTACCCCTTTCACACCTATGGCAGATATGGATAATCATCATTGAATTCTCTTTTGCTTGGTACAAGCTAATCCTCCAGCCTTCTAAACACAATGCTCCAGATGGCCATAATTAATTAATGAAAATTGGCACTTGAGACGAAACCTATTTACCTAGTTGCTAACTCATAATTTCTATTGACCACAGCAATAAACTTGGTGATTATTCTAGGTTAATTTTAGTCTTGGAGGCTTTTCTGTTCAATTTTGTATAAATGAAGTACTGTGTGTCAACTTCTATTTTCCCTTTGATTTTCATTACTTAAAACTAGTACTGGAAACAAGGTATCTTCATTTCAAAGGCAAAGTGGAATTTAGACTCAATAATGTAGGTCCAAATTTGTATACTGCTTGCCCAGAGAAGGAGATTTAAAAAGAGTAAAAATTATTTTCCAGGTGATGAAAATTTGCAGGATGAAATTCTTATTCTTTAAAGTTTTTGGTGTTTTGACTTTTGTCTCTGCATTATCCCAGTTTTCTTTCTACATCTCTAACCAACTTCACATCTTGTGAAATATGTACTTACGTTTCTGAAATAGTTCAGTAACATAAGTTTAAGAACTAAAACGAAGTAATGGCAGTAAGTTTGGAGAAAAATAATGGAATACAAACATTCAGGAGTTAGAAATTAAGAGAGTAACCAGTTGGAAGGGGATGCATGAGGAAAGGAAAGATTCATGGGTAACTCTGAGGTTACCCTGGGTCAGAGTGAGGCATGCTTTTTTAGAGATAATATTAGGACTCTGTAAGAGCATGGAGGAGGAAGCATTTTCTTTCTGCTTGGCGTAGGGAGATGCCTCAGGAAAGGCTTCTCTATATAGTAGTAATCTCTGTTGCAATACAGGACTATGTTGTACAGAATTAACCTGTGGTGTTGGTTCAATAGGCATAATAGCTAATAAAATTTTACAATGTAAGATTTGTTGTAATTGAAGTGAAAGAAACCCAGCTTTCTTGACACTCATTAAAGGCCTTATATTTATTAATTAAGTCATTCAAATAATATTTGTTGAGGACTTTTTATGCACCTAACCCTGAATCAGGTGCAGCGGACACAAAGATGAACATCACATTGACCCTGCTCTCAAGGACTTAATGATCCCACAGAGAAAGCACATATACAACCAACTACAATACACCCGAAATAAGCTAATCCCTATCTGTGCATGATAAAAGATCATATTCAAAGTGATGCTAGGCAGGTGAGCCCCCAAACTGGGGTTAGCCCAGGAGGGTTCTTGGCTTTTGCCCAGGAAAGAATTTAATGGTGAGCCGGTGGAGTTAGACAGCAACATTTATTGAAGTGGAGCAGCAGAGGTACTGCCCAAGGCTTGCCCAGGGCATCAGCTCAGGGCAGTTTTGCAATCATATTTATACTTAATTTTAATTATATGCAGATTAAGGGGCAGTTTTGGGTCGTCAGATCATTACCATAGTAAGGGTGGTAATTTTTGGATGTTGTCATGGTGTTGATAAACTGCCTTGGCGCTCTGATGGACACGTCTTATGGAAAGCTGCTTCCACCCTGTCCCTGTTTTAGCCAGTCCTTAATTTGGTCTGATGTTTGAGGTCTGAGCTCCCACCTTCAGAGTCAGGTACTGCCTCCTACCTCAAAATAACAAAACCTTTTTTTTGTTTTTTCTGGAGACAGAGTTTCATTCTGTTGCCCAGGCTGGAGTGCAGTGGTATGATCTCAGCTCACTGCAACTTCTGCCTCCCGGGTTCAAGCAATTCTCCTGACTCAGCCTCATGAGTAGCTGAGATTACAGGTTTGCTCCACCACTGCCTGCTAATTTTTGTATTTTTAGCAGAGACAGGGCTTCACCATGTTGGCTAGGCTGGTCTCGAACTCCTGACCTCAGATGATCCGCCCTCTTCAGCCTCTGAAAGTGCTGGGATTACAGGCGAGAGCAATGGTGCCTGGCCCCAACATCCTCAAGTTTAATTACAGGAAATATAATATTATCTTGGTCCATCTAATTTACATTTTTAATTGTATTTTTTAGGTGTCAGATAACAACTGTATATATTTATGGGGTAAAATGCAATATTTTGATATATGTGTACATTGTAGAAAGAGCCAGTCAAGCTAATTAAAATATCCATATCCATTGCCTCACCAACTTATCACTTTTTTGTGTAGGGTGATCATGCTTAAAATCTATTTCTTTAGCAATTTTGAAATATACAATACATTAACTGTGGTCACCATGCAGTGCAATAGTAAATGTTTCTGCATTATTCCTCAGAAGTCTCCTAATTATTTTACAGTTTCTATATACCTCTTCTCTTCCATTTCCTGTAAGTCTTCAAAATTCCCTCAGTTGTCACCTTGTGACTTTTTTTTAAATTTACTTTCGAAACATCTTTTAAACACCCATGAGCCACAATTTAGGAATGACCGACCACAGATAGTTTTGTGTATCATCCTCCTTATTTTAAATATAATATTCCAATTTAAAATTTGATCCAAAATATGTATTTAGAAAAATTCAGAAAGTTTATCCCATTTTATAATGTATTTTAGAAACAGCAAAATCTTAGAGATTTGATAATCCCACATATCACGTAATGAGGAGAACAAGCTGTCAAAAGAACAAAGAATGGACTAGGTCTCCAAAAGCTCATTTACAGAAAATGAAAAGGAAAAAAATGCATTTTTTTGATTTGACAAGTTGTTACAGTGCTTATACTAACATGACAGAAACTGTAATACAATTGGTTCAACGATTACACTTTCATTTATTCCAAGGACTATGACTCAGTTTCTACATGTTGACTTACAGCTTATGTACCCACTTTTGAGGTGTGATTTGGGAAGACCTAAAAGTTCCCATTATTTCTATACTTTATACCACAAACACAACAGGCTATCTAAAATTTCTTTCATGAGTATACTCCTTTAGGTAAAGCAGTGGGCAGATGTCCTTTTTAAACACCTGGGGTAATTAACACAGAATTCTTCAGGAGCATTTAATGAGCATTTATTTTAAATACAAAATAGCTATTTAGACTAGTTCATGCAGGTATGTGCCTGGAGGTGGAAACTCAGGATAAAGGATGAAACAGAAAAAGTTTTGTTGTGAGTAAGTATCGGAATACACCTCTACATAAGCCGGAAAGAACAAACTGCGGAGCAGCCAGGAGACAGCAGGGAGACTCGAGGGGCTGGTGCAACTGTAGAGGGACATATGGAAGAGGGGTACAACATTTACTAAAGAAAATAAAGAGCACAAATGTTAAAATTTGCTTATTTACCATTTTGAAATAAAACTACCCTCTAGCTTACATGAAACCACCTCCTCCTATCTTGGCACTATCACTGTTTTCTCTTTTAAGTCTGTGCCTCCATTGGCTTTTTTATCTTTCATGGCTCAAATCACAGTTCCTACTTGAACACTTACTTGAATGCTTACTTGTGAAGTCCAGTTTCCCCCATAGATTGTAAATGTCATTAGGCATAGTTATCCTGGCCCCTTAGTTTCATTAGTGTGTATTTGATGCCCCAAAAATTTATGCACACAATACCTAAATTAACTGTTTAATTTGCCCAGCAAACATTTATCAAGTGCAATGATTAAAAGGATAGGATATGAAGTCAGATAGTCATGAACTTGAATATGTTATGCCCAGACCGTTTATTCCCCAAAGAAGACCACCAGAGTCCAGAGTCATAGCCAAGTGGCAAGGATCTTTACTGCAAGTTCGAACTTGGTCCCTCCATTCCACAACATACAAGAGGGCCCCGAACAATGCGTGTGCTCGCTTTTTATAGCCCGATGTAAACAGAATATGTAAGATTACAGAGGAACAAGGGAATTCTTTTGGTTACAGCATTGCAATTGGTTTACATTTTAAGTTATACATTTAGCAGTTTTCTATTGGTTCCCGCGCTTTCAATAAAACCACAAACGGTTGTGACCTTATTGGGGGGTCTCTCCAGGTGGTGTTTGTACTGGGCCCTGGAAGTTTGGAATGTTTACACTGGGTCCTGGAAGTTTGGAATGTTTATATTGGGCCCTGGAAGTTTGGAATGTTTACACTGGGCCCTGAAGTTGTGATGTATGGAGGAATGTGTTAGTGTTGGGCCCAGGAAACGGAGAAGTGTGTCTGGCTTCTTTCAAATACTGGCTTTACCACTACATAGTATGTTATTTGTTCTTGCTACTAAGAATCTTTTTTTCTAGTCTGTAAAATGACAATAATAGTCCCCATTTTATGCAGAAATAACTAAGGTATTGAATGTAAAATATTTTGCACCATGCCTGGCATATAGCAAATGCTCATTAAATAACAATAAATATATAATTGTTATAATAATTTTTATTTGAGCAGATAACTACTCATAATATAATTGATATAAAGGAGTATCTCATTGTGTTATTAACTTTCATTTTCCTAATTACTTGTAAGCCATTTGTGTTTTCTCTTGTGAGAAAAATCTTTTGCTCATTTTGCTATTGGGCTTTATGAGCTTTTTCATGCTTGTATTGGTCATCCCTAAGATCTATACATAAATCCTGGATGCTAATATTTTGTTGATTATCTATGTAGCAAATATCTTCTCCCAATTGTGGCTTCCCTTTTTCATTTTCATGGTGTCTTGGATGAATAAAGTTTTGATGAAATATAATTCAAAAATCTTTTTCTGTATGTATTTGAAGACATTTTCTTTTAATTTCTTCCAAGATTTTAAAAATTTGACTTAAACTTTTAAGTTTTTAATGCATATGGAATTTATTTTTACATATACTGTGAAGATTTGATCAATTTTTCTCACGTTCAGAATCAATTGTGAAAATAATTAGTTTATCCATTCCTCATTGATTTGCAATGCCAACTCTTTATAACTGTAGGTTTAATATTTGTGTGAACTTCTGGGCTATTTTGTTCTATTGATTACTATGTCTATTCTTATGCCAAAACATACTGTTTTAATTACTGTCTTTGCAACAAATTTGATATATTGCAGGGCAAGTGTCTCCAACTTGATTTCCTTATATTGTGTTTTGACTAACTTTTATAATTTGTTCCTAAAATTTAATTTTACAGTCATTTTTCCTAAGTTTCCTAAAGTGCACTAGTGATGAGAATTGCCTTGCTATAGATTAATTTGTGAAAAATTGACATTATGACATTGATTCTTCGTAGGCATGGCCATGGTTCCTTACATATTTAGTTAGGTCTTGTTCAGTAAATGAGAAGTTTTCCAATTTTCTCTGTATGTATCCTACTCAACTTTTTAAGAGTAGTTATTTCAAATTATCTTATAATTTGATGCTTTGTAAAAAAAATTTTTACGGCTGCTAACAATGTATTTCCAGTGAATAAAATCATAATTGATTTATAAATATCAATCTTACATGCAGCCTTTGTCAAAAGTTTCTCATTATTTCTTGTAACTTAACAGTAAATTATCTTATATTATCTGTATGAATAATCAATGACAGGTTCTTTCCTTTAACATATGTGTATTTTTTTCTATATGTGGGTTTTTTCCTTATCTCACTACATTGCTCAGGCCCCCAATACGATGTTGTATAACTACAGCTCGCTGGCCATATCTGGCTTGCCACTTGCTTTGTTACTGCTTATGAGCCAAAAATGGTTTTTATTTTATTAAATAGTTTGGAAACTATCAAAGGAAGGAAATATTTGACATATGAAAATTATATGACATGCAAATTCCATAATTAAAGTTTTATTGTAATACAGCCCGGTCATTTGTTTACATCTTTTCTGTGGCTGCTTTCAAGCTAAATCAATAAAGTTGAGTAGCTGCCACAGGTGGTTTGGCCCACAAAGATTAAATATTTAGTATCTAGCGCCTTCCAGAAAAAAATGTTGCCAACCTGTGTATACAGAAACAAGATACTGATTGTTATTATCACAAATGAGTCTTAAATTTTTTCAAATGCATCTTCTCCATCCAATAGGATGATCATATAGTTTCTCTCCTTTTTGGGGGTTAATGTGGTGGGTAAAATGTATGTTTAGTTTTTTTTTCAAGTCTTGCATTCCTAGAATAAATATCACCTGGCCATGGTTAATTATGGTTTTATACATTGCTATGCTCACTTTACAAATACTTGCCACATATATTTTGCACATAAGTTTATAAGTAGAATTAAATTCTGCTTTCTGGGCTTTTTACTGCATTTATTGGATATTAGTTTTCATGTTATGCTTGACTTATAGAATAATTTGGGAAATATTCTCTCTTTTTCTGTTTTCTGAAAGATTTGACATACAATTGGAAAAAACTGTACCTTTAAAACTTGGAAAAACTCTCCTATAAAACTTTCAGAGCCAAGTGTTTTATGTATGAGGGCAATTTTAAATTGCTAATACAATTTCTTTAGTAATTGTAAGAATATGTGGCTTTCTGTTTTACAAGTCAGCTTAAGTTCTGTTTATTAGGACTTTGTCTATGTCATTTAATTTTAAATTTACTACATAAAATTATTCATAGTATTATCTTAACAATTTTAATTTTTATTATGTTTATCATCTTTTTATTTTGCTCAAATATTATTAATTTTTTACTTTATTTCTATTTCATTGTGTTAATCCTTGTGGAATTTTGCATAGTTTATTGGTCTTTCCTAAGAACTCTGTGAATTTCCTCTATCATATATTTGGTTTCCATTTTATTACTCTTTTTCTACATTTTTAATTAATTTATTCTGTTGTTTATATATTATTTTAAATTTGGATGAAAAGCTCATTAATCTACATTTTGTCTTTTCTAATATAAGCATAAAAGACTATAAACTCCCTTAAGTATCATCTGGTTGCATCCTACATGTTTGAAATTTATGTATTTAGCACTCAGTATTAAATAATTAACTATTTATTTATTTATTGTTGAGATGGAGTCTTACTCTGTCACCCAGGCTGGCATGCAGTGGCACGATCTAGACACACTGCAACCTCCACCTCCTGGGTTCAAGCGATTCTCCTGCCTCAGCCTCCTGAGTAGCTGGAATTACAGACATGCGCGACCACGCCTGGCTAATTTTTGTATTTATAGTAGAGATGGGGTTTTGCCATGTTGGCCAAGCTGGTCTTGAACCCCCGACCTCAGATGATCCATCTGCCTCTGTCTCCCAAAGTGCTAAGATTACAGGTGTGAGCCAACACGTCAGCCAACAACTTTTTATGATTTATTTTGATAAATGTATTATTATTATTATTATTATTATCATTATTATTATTATTATTTTGAGATGGAGCTCCATTCTTGTTTCCCAGGCTGGAGTGCAATGGCACAATCTCCACTCACTGCAACCTCCACCTCCCAGGTTCAAGCGATTCTCCTGCCTCAGCTTCCCGAGTACCTGGGATTACAGGGGACCTGCCACCACGCAGTAGGGTGTTTCACTATGTTGGCCAGGCTGGTCTCAAACTCCTGACCTCAGGCGATCCACCCGCCTCGGCCTCCCAAAGTGCTGGGATTACAGACGTGAGGCACTGCATCCAGCCAAATGTATTATTTTTAACTTTTCTCATAAATGTCTAAGGATATATAGATATTTTTGTTTTGTTTGTTTTGTTTTCTGATTTCTAATTTAGTTGTTTTGTTGTCAGGAACATGGTTTATATGATGTCAGTTCATTGTAATAAAATACTTGCTTTAGAACAGAAAACCAAACACCGCATGTTCTCACTCATAGGTGGGAATTGAACAATGAGAATACCTGGACACAGGAAGGGGAACATCATATACCGGGGCCTATTGTGGGGTGTGGGGAGTGGAGAGGGAGAGCATTAGGAGATATACCTAATGCAAGTGACCAGTTAATGGGTGCAGCACACCAACATGGCACATGTATACATATGTAACAAACCTGCACGTTGTGCACATGTACCCTAGAACTTAAAGTATAATAAAACAGAAAAAATAAAAATAAGAAAAGTACTTACACTATAGCACTGTTGTGAGAATAAAGTGATATAAAACAAAACAAAACAAAAAACAAAAAATAAATAAATAAAATAAAATACTTGCTTTATGATCTCATAAGATTTTATACAGTTTATGTTTTAATGTATGTAAGTTACAAGTTTTAATGTTTATGTATGCTTAAGAAGATGGTGTAATTTATAATTTGGAGCATGTGCATGTATATCTGTATGTACACGTATATTTGCATATATACATATATGCTAGATCTATGCATATACACATATCTATGCATATATACATATATGCTAGATCAAGTTTATTAAGCCTGTCAATCATCACCATTATTTTAATTTTTGATTTGCCAAAATCGATGTGTTGATATCTATAGATCTAAATATATATATATGGATATGAATAATCTCTATCTAAGGGCACTATTTGTCTTAAGGTCTCTTTTGCCTAATATACTCAAGGTTTCATTGTGCTAGTATATGCCTGTATTCAGTTATTTTTTTTTATTTTTTAGTTTCTATCTTGACTATCTTTTAGTTTTTAATGTGTTTCATGTAAAATATATGCAAGCATCGTTTTCTAAATCTAATCTTCTGTCTTAACTGAAAAATATAATCCATATATGGTTATTGTAATCAATTATACATTTTACCTCTTTCTAGTATCTTTTTGTTTTTTAATTGTTATTTTTTTCTACTGCTTCCTTTTTCTCTACCCGCCTTTTTAGTTGATTGAAGACTCTTGTTTATTTTTTCTTATTCTGTTTTTTCTGCTCCTTTTCTTGAAGGTCAAACACTATATTTAACCTTTTATTTGAAATTTTATTTTTATTGTACTTTAAGTAGACTATGCATATTTAATTTAAAATATACTTGATATTTTATTTATTACAGCACATATTTTAACTATCATGCAATATACTGAGTTAGAGAATTTTAATTCAGACTTCTGAACTTCAGACATACATAATATTATTATAAAATATTTTAGTTTCCATGATTCTTTTATACTCTTTAATTAGTTATTATAATTTTATTAGCATTGCTATTAAAATTTTATACAGGGAATGTTTATTTGACTTTACATATTTACCTGTTTTGTTCTTATTCACCATTCCTTCTTGCAACTCAGAGCCTCTCCATGGAATCATTTTCCTTTTTTCTGAATTACATCCTTTCTAGAAGATTCAATAGAAATAAACTCTCAGTTTCGGTTTATCTAAAATATCTCTTTATTATCCTTGTTCTGAAATAATACTCTTCCTGGTAGTTTTTGTTTGTTCCTGCAAATCTCATTGTTTCTACTATGTATTAATATATTTAGTTGACTAGAAGTTAATAGATCTTCATCTCTATGAAACCGGTGTCCCAGTTTAAGATTGCTTTCTTCCAGAGAGAATTTGCACTAGCCTCTCCTTCAAGCCAAGGGGTAAACAAAAACTTAGAAGTCCTCAGCTCTACTCTAGGCTTAGACAGTATAAATGCAGAGATCATTCACTTACCTGGAATTGATGACTACTCAGTACTCAAGTTTCACTGATGATTCTCCAGATTCTCCCGATTCTCCCATGGGAATTTCTTATGTGTTCTAACCCCATCAGTGCAATAAAAATATTTGTGTAAAGAATTGATTTTGTTTTAAAATTAAAGCACTCTTCAGAGTGTCTAGTGAAATCTTAGTCTTTTTCATAATTTTTCATTACATTTTGCCTATTCTCAAAATACATGGAATAAATTAGGCCAAAAAACTCAAACTCCTATCTAAAATGTTATATCTCTGTTGTTAGAAACAGTGCAAAAGCAAAAATATCTTCCTATATTAAGAATAAGTACTTTACATTGAATCTAGTTTAGTAGAACTATACTTGTTTCTTACATGAGACAATTAAGGTTCAAATGACACTAAGTCACATAGCCCAGTAGTACCTAGATCTGCTCAGGTTTTCAAATATCCCATGATCCTTCTTTCTACTACTACCATCATAAATTTCCAAAATGTGGTAGAACATCTGTAGTTTCCTTAATATGAGTCAATATTATTCCATTTATATTAATCATTGCTGCTTTTGTTCTTTTTAGATACTTTGAGTATCTTGAATTTAGTTCACAGTTTTCTGAAAGAATGGTATTAGTTACTAATATGTGAAAAGCATTATTTTATTATAAATATATTTGATAATATTTGTCATAATCTGGATTTAATTATATATACCAGTGCAAGCCAGCAAATGAGTTTAAAAATTTTGGGCATCTGTGACAATTTGCACTACTTTTCAGATTTTCTTCTTATTATTGCCATCCTTCTAGTGCCAGAACAATTCTAGATCACTAGCAAGAAGCTAAGACAATAATAGGGTCATAAGAGTTTTGCATTCTAAATGAAGCTTATACTTTCTGACCCATGATTTTTTTTTTTTTTTTTTTTTGAGACAGAGTCTTGCTCTGTCCCCCAGGCTGGAGTGCAGTGGCTGGATCTCAGCTCACTGCAAGCTCCGCCTCCCAGGTTCACACCATTCTCCTGCCTCAGCCGCCCGAGTAGCTGGGACTACAGGCGCCCGCCACCACACCTGGCTAATTTTTTGTGTTTTTAGTAGAGACGGGATTTCACCGTATTAGCCAGGATAGTCTCGATCTCCTGACCTCGTGATCCGCCCGCCTCGGCCTCCCATAGTGCTGACCCATGATTCTTATGGCTGTAGACTAGCTTCTGCAGTTAGGCTATCCCACATTGCATGATTGTGTGGCTTATTTTATTTACATTTGCAGTTGAGATTTTGCAAATTGTTTAAAACAAATAATTTCATAAGCATTTCTGTTTACTTGTGTGTAAAAGAAATAAAAATGCTGGGGGTATTTATAATGAAATCTGATGTTTTAAAAATAGAAATATACTATATTTCTTCTTGAAATTTTGAAATAAACCAATGAGCTCTATCATTAATCTTTTTTGAATAATGTTTTTATTGTGAATTAATTTTAGGTAAATGTAATTTTTAAAGCATTTTCTTGATTTTTTGCATTAAAATAAGTGGTTCTCAGATGACTATAAAGATATACTATGGATAATCATGAGAGAAAATTGCTCAACCACAGCTCATAAATGAAAACCAAAAGAGCCAGCTTAGACCATTTATTTGGCCACATTTTAAAATCAAGGGACTCAATTACTTTTGGGCAAAAGACTGACAAGCAGGCAAGGAAGTGTATGCTTCAAAAATATGTTCATCTCTATGTTTGACAGTATAATATTTCATATTTAGCTGTCATGTAATTCTATTTTAAACCATTTTTAAACAATTATTCATTTGAGAAAAGTTAGATTTTTATTGTGAGGGTAATTTTATTATAATTTTGTTTTATTCTTGTAACAATTTTTTCAATCACAGGGAACAATAATTTTAGAATTAAGCATATACTTTCATTCATTTATTTCTTATTGAATTTTTCATGGGATTTGAGTGTGAATTTTAGCAACTTAAGCAAAATATATAAACTACTGTCTTTACACATTTTTATCAAATATCTATCAGAATGTAGTAATTTTATTTCAGAACCAAATTATCAAACTAAGAAGGTTTTATGTTTTGCAGGTTGTTACTATTACATATGAAAAAAGACGAATTATTATCTGTTATATGTAATAGTGTGTATTATAAAGTATACAAAGAAATGTATTTGCATATTCATATAAAAGGATAGACTTGATTTTTAACTATTCAATACAAAAAGTAGTAGTGTCTGTGTGGACCAGCTTTCTCTCTGTCATACCGAGGTTTTATATATTAGCAGAGATCCAAATGCAGAATTATGAAATATATTATTTTTATATAATTAGAGTAATTAAAAAATTCTTCTTTAAATTTCTTAAATGCCAGCTCCAAAATTGGGAGTGCACGTGGGTCTTATTTTTCTTAAGTACATCTAAGCAGTTGATAAAAGATGTTTCTAGAAATGAGCTATGTGATCTTTAACACTAGTCTGTGGAATGGATTTGGTAATAAATATCTCATTACTTTTGATATTAGTATATTGTATGTACATGTATAGCTTGGTAACTGAGTACTGTAAATAGCTCAGTATTAACTGGATTTTTTATATCTGTCATTCCTGCCTTGCCAAAAATTTGTGGAGTGGTTTATAATTGCTATTGTTTGGGTTATTACAAGAAACAGAACTGATAAGGCTTACGCTATTTGCCTTGTGAGCTGCACTTCACATCACTGTTGAATTAAAATTGCATGCACATACCTTCACTTACCAGTTTTATCTGTCAGAAATTGAGAAACACAGTATGCTTTCAGTATGTGAAAACTTATAACAAGCAGCTTGAAATTGTAATCATTATTTGAATATTCTAGTGCAAATAAATGAATGTATTTGTGCTATTATCTATCTACCTTCCTTCTATCTCAAATAAATTCCTATAGGAAAAGCTCATTATCTTTTCCAGATGGCCTTTATCATATTTTGTCAAAGCTTTAAATATGATTTTAATTAGATTACCTAAGGTACAAATGCAAATCTGCAGGATACAGCATTTTTTTCTCTTCTTTGTCAAATGTGAATAAATCTTAGAGCTGCTTCTACAGTTGGCCTATTTGTTTGTGTTTGTAGATAGGAAGTACGGACTTCTGAAATTCCTTCATCTTCTCCCAAGGTATTATTCACAATATTTCTATTCTTAGATTGCAGGCTTCTTACCTAAGGAACTTCCAAACTCTCTGCCAATCATATCGGATGAACTCTCAAATTTTCAGGTACCTCTGATGAGTTAATCCATGCATACACGTGCATCTTTCAAAAATACTGTAACCTCTAACAATTGTCACATATTGTCACCACCAGGTAACCACTCCCAATTCCCACTCCAGTGTACTGAGAATTGATTTTTTTTTTTTTTAGATCTTATTTTTTAGAGGAGTTTTGAGGTTTACAGCAAAATGGAGTGGAAGGTACAGAGAGTTTCCGTATACCCCCTTTACACACACATGCATAGCCTCCTCCATTATCAACAACCCACTCCCCACTCCAGGAGGGACATTTGTTACAACTGGTGAACCTATATTGACACATCATCATCACTCCAAGTTCATACTTTAGGGTTCACTCTTGGTGTTGTACATTCTACAGGTTTGGACAAATGTGTAATGGCATGTATCTGCCATTGTGGTATCATACAAAATATTTTCACTGCCCTAAAAATCATGTATGCCCTGCTAATTTATCCAGGGAGGTAATTTTTACTTCAAAAATTTGAAATTGTTCCACACTTTTCATATTTGCCCTACACGTTGTGTTGATAAAGGTTGTTTATTGCAGTGATTCTGTTAATTTTCTGTTTGGATTCTGTATCTAATGGGTTTTCATGTTGCATGTGGAAAAATTCTATGTTCTTTTCAACTACCAGTTGAAGCTGGATCTTTATAAATTCCAGTTTTTATAAATATATTTTTCATCCAAAAAAGTGTAAATGAGGTATTTTTGAAAATCTCTTTCACAGATTTGAATCCAGCAGTTGTTTGTTTTCACAAATCCAGAATGAACAAATCATCATTCATAGATAAAGAACTTTGAGTGCTGTTCATGCACTGTCTACCCTGCCAGTTACTATCATCTTTGTATTCTAAAGGACTTTTTGTTTTCGGTATTGACTGGTCTTTGTTTCCTGGCAAAACAATTTATAGTTCATTTTCAGATAACTATACATATGGTATTTGTATTTTAATTAAAAAGACTGTTGTTATGTCTGATTCTTATAAGGAGAAATTCATTATAAGGACACTTCTCATTTCCTTGAAACGTTCCCTTTCTTTTTTTCCAGGGTTCTTAAATTGGAAAAGCCAGTTAAATGATGTGCTTTGGAGAGTTAATTTTTGGTACCATATGTCTCTAAAAATGATTTAATTTTATCTAAAGTGTGTTTTCAATGATATTTATGTTCTGTAAGACACAGGCACAATTTAAGGAATTTTTTAAGGAAAAAACATACTAGTCATTATTTCAACCCATTAGCATGATATGTGTATAAGCTGACAAAAATATCTGTTTATTAAGGTTAATATATTTTTACCATCTGAACTCTGTGGTTACCTTTTGAAACTAGCAAATTCAAATTCTCATGAAAATATTTTACATATGGCCATCTTTAATTTCATATGAAATAAGTTATGAAGTCACTAACCAACAACTGTGTTAATTGTATGAATGGGATTAAGGAAAATACCAATAATTTTATGAGGCAGCTAAAAGTAGTAATTTTTTCCTTAATGATATAAACTTAGTATTTTGGATATTTTGTTTATTATAGGTAAGATCATATTTAGTGGGTATATAACACAAATATTGTACAAAAAGCTATTTTTGTATTTTGGCAGATGGCCAAATATAATAGGATACTCTTAACAAACAAATTATAATAAATTCTCTGAAAGTAAATCATTCTAAGCCACAAAATATGGAGGATGCCTTTCTTGCAGAGATGTTACATTAACATAGGTTTTATTCTTTAATGAAACAACTAAGCATGCAGTAAGTTAGAGAGTTATATATAAACTATAAATAAGTAAACACGTTTCTAATAAATTTCTGTGTAACTTTACCAGATTTGTAAATCCTGACATTTTGTTTTGCATGTTTAAACCAGTAGAGATGCATTCAAAATCCTCAGTCAGCCTCTTCCTATTATTATTCCCCTCCTTTCTCATGGTTAATTAACCTTTTGTGTTTACCATTCCAATTTTTTAATGCCATTTTTACATAGTAATAAAATTTTTTAAAAAGTATTATTTGTAAGTTTTTTTGTTTCTCTAACATCCAAACCACCTGCAATGTTAATGTGTTTTATTTTATTTTATTTTATTTTATTAGAGACAGGGTCTAACTATGTTGCTTAAGATGGTTTTGAATTCTTGAGCTTAAGTGATCCTCTTTGCCTTGGCCTCACAAAGTGCTGGGATTACAGACATGAGCCACCATATATGGCCAGTGCGTTTATTTGAAATGCTGTGGTTTAGGGTATAAACATACCATAATGTATTTTTTATTACTTCAAAGACTGTTAGATTGTTTCCATCTTTACTATAGCAAGTAATGCTGTAAATGGAAAGTATTTTATGTTTTTCCCTGAGTACATATGACATTTTTTTTGAGAGCCATATGTCTCAAACTTTAGCATACATTAGAATCACCTAGAGATCTTGATAAAACACTGATTGCTGGCCCCAAGGTTTCTGATTCAGGGAGTCTGCATGACTGTATTCCTAACATTCTGAGGTGATACTGATCCTGATGGTCTGGGAACCGCATGCTGAGAATTGCTGGTCTAGAGTATGTAGCTTAAACTATAATTTCTGGATCAAAGGGAAAGTACAACTTCATTTTCAATATGAAATAATAAATTGTTCTCCAAAGTTTTTGTATCAAATTATACATAAATTTGAACAGCATATGACTTTAATTTTTTTCACATCTTTACCAAAATTTGATATTGACAGATTTTGTTAGTATTTGACAATCTGATGAGTTTGAATTTTATTTATTCATATCCTACTATTAAAGTTGAATACCTTTTCAAATGTTTTCAGGCCAAATGGCTTTCCTTTTATGTTAATTGCCGATATGTATAATTTGCCCATTTTTTTCTGGTATACTGTTTCTATTTTTATTATTGACTTATAAGGGCTTTTTATATGTTAAAGAAATTAATCCTTGTCTGCTGTGTTATTAAAATCTTCTCTAAACCTGCAGCTTATATGGTTACTATGTTTAAATTTAACTTAAAAAAATCAAATGTGGTTTGATTTGTCAGTTTTTTTCCATTAGAAGTTATCATTTTAATTTTTATTTAAAAATTCTTCCTTTCCTCAAAGGCATAAAGTTGTGTCATGTTTTTTAAAAAATTGTTAAAGGTTAACTCTCCTCATTTCAATCTACTTTGCTTTTATTTTCTGTATGTTGTGAGTTAAAGATCTCATTTTATTTTATTTTGCATGGAGATAGCCAATTATTAGCCATCCTTTCCGCACTGATTTGTAGTGATATCTCTGTCATGTGTTACATTTTATATGCATGTGTCTGTTACTCAGCTCTCTTTGCCGATCAAATGCTCTCTTTGGATGATCCCAATATTACTCTTAATTCCTACAGCTGTAAGATAAATTGTATATATCACATGTCAAATTTTCAGGCTTGTTCTCCTGTTTCACAGTTGTCTCATTAAATATTCTCAGTCCTTTGTTCTTCCATGTGAATTTTAGATCAACTTTCATAAAGCCTGATGAGATTATAGACTACTCTGTGGAAAACTGATTTATCCGTGACACTCTTTTCTCGTATATGACCACACTGTACCTCTAGATTTATTCAGTCCTTATTCTTCAAAATATTTTGTAACTTTCTCTATAAAATCTTGCCCATTTTTAAATAGATATCAACCTAAGTACCTTTCATTTTATTTTATGGTAATAAATAGGATTTTTCTATTATAATTCAAAATTTGTCATATTGATTTATAAAAATGGGTCGGGTGTGGCGAGTCATGCCTGTGGTTAGGAGCTCAAAGCCAGCCTGCCCAACATAGCAAAACCCTGT